>NC_133933.1:31652090-31958653 GCF_031877795.1 Strix aluco
CAGTAAATTTTGATATTTTGTGAATTTGACTAAGTAACTGCTCACCTCTGCCATAACAATGATCAAGGAAATAAAAAATATTATCTCTATCATTGTCTTTCTATCTGTAACATGGCAGCAATTATCCTTATCTAACTAACTTCTGAAAAGAAGCACAGAGTACTTAGAATATCCCACAGTTATATTTTTTGTCTTTGTTTAGAGGTATGGATTTGGGGTTTTTAAGTATTTGTTCAGCATTATTTGTGTCAGTTGTAGGAGTTAAAGTAACAACAGTGGGATATTTGGTATTTGCAGTATGGAAAAATAACAAGTTACTGACTAAAGCTGCTTTTGTTGATTGCCTGTGTAAATAGAGTAGAAGGACTGTTCAGGTCTGAACAGGCAGTTAGCAGACACCAGAGACATAGACAGGGAATAAAAATGGTCCCACTGAAGAACAAAATTGCGTTGAACTGTATTTAAGTGTGCACACCACTCTGGACATGCACACCAAAGACTGATCAAACTTCATAACTATACAGAGCATAAAAGTTAAAACCCCATAACTTTTCTGGACCAAGCCTGAAACAGTACCAAATCAGTCATGGCTTCTACCGAGATCTAAGGATGTATGCTGATGTAGTCTAAGACCATAGGGTACCTTTAGGCCAAACTGGATCTGAAAATCAAAATTCTTGGGGTCCTTGGGTTTGTTGCTCTCCTGCAGTTTATTTTGGATTAAAGCACTGTGTTATATAATCAAGGATTAAAAGCATTAAACCATCCTAAAGAAACATAAGCATATAATTTTGTCCGAGTTACCAGATCATAGATCTGAAAGCATTTTTTGCTTGTTTAATTAGAACATATACCTTGTTTGGTTTGGACTGACTAGCCAAGTAATTTAAAAATCAATTATTAAAATCTGAGGGCTTCTCTTCTGCCTTTCCATATTTGGCATTTGAGAATATGTCACAGGCTGACCATCTTCCTGATCTACTTAAGCTTCAATCACGTTTAAGTGTAGGCAGCTCACTAAACTGCAGTGACATGTATGCCTTACTTGATCATGTGAGAATTATAGCTAGGGCTTAGTCCAGCCAGATATAATCCTAGTGACTAAATTTAAAATACAAACTTAGATGACTGCTTGTACTGTATTGGTAAGCTGTGGGTATTTATTTGAATAATTTTAAACTCTCTTAGAGTTTAAAAATAATAATTCCATATATTTAAATTTAATATTTATTCTACATTTAAAATTAAATTTTGCATTAAAATTGTATTTAAATGTTATTAATATCGGTATTAAAATAAAAAAATATTATTGCATAAATTCACAAAGCAGACCTAAAGTGTTTGAAAATAACCCACATAATATGCTGTAAATGTTAGACTGAAATACAGAATTAATTTGTCGGGAGAGATTTTGTAGCATGCACTAAGAATGACTAGGTTAACTAAAGTACAAATTTGTCAGAAGGTGCCTTATGTGAGCTGAAACAGCTAATTGTGGTTTGTGAGAGACGCACCCAGGATACACTCAGCCAGAAAAGACCTGCTTTTGCTTTCCACAGTGGGAATTAAATCATCCCAGATATAAAACAAGCTGTCAGAAAAAAGCGCGTGCTGTAAGGAGGTGCATGGCACTGACAGAGGAACACAAATCTCTGGTGGCATTTAGGGAAATGTGGAAAAGGACATTCAGATATTAAATCCAGGGTCCAATGCTGTGTTTAGCCTCCCGCAGGTATATGCTGGAAAACACAAACCATGTGTTTTATGTCCTAATTTCTGGTCTGATTCAAAACTGGAAGAGTTCCTAGACTAATTTAGGCAGCTCATGGGTTTCTAAATTTTAGTACCTCTTCAGGTTTGCCATTGGCCTTCATTTTCATCATTGGATGCACCTCTGCCTTCACCTGTGCTTTGCACTAGTAAGGTAAGGGCAGGGTGCACCCAGCATCTGCGGGGATCTGGGCTCACCAGCCTTGGACGAGGACTACCAGGGCAAGCTGAAACCTTTGTCTGAGCTGACAGCTGTTGTTTTCAACTGGTATTCAAGACCAGATTAAAAATTTGATCATTTCTGAAGTGTAATAGAAGTGATTGTAGGCAGGCAATTTCTCCCTTGCTCTGCTAGTAATTGCATTTTACTGTTTTGTGGATGTGTTTTCTAGGCTTCTCAATAATAGTAAATACTTTCTTACGTTAGTGCTCTCAAAGCCAATTTTGATGGCAACTACCTTGCTTGTGCTGATTGCTACAACCACAGAGAAGAGGTACAGTTCCTGATGCAAAAAGCTAAGAATCAAAAGACTCAACATAAAATTTGTTATTCTTAGTAAACACTGTCATGTACTCTTGTGCAAACACAATGACTAGGTCTTTATTTCCACATATTTTCTGTTCTCTGCTCTAGGAGTGGTGCACTTAAACAAGGACCTATATCCCAGAGACATATGACTTGTTTCACCAAGAGCTCTGAAGGAATGTAGTTATTTTTCTATGGGTGCTCTGCAAACACTGGTTAAGTCACAGGTAGAAAGGATTTAATCCATCAAGGATTAACTATTTAAACTTGCACTCTAAGCATGTGGCTCCAAGTACTTTGACTAGACAAATGAATTTTCTAGGGAACTGCAGATAAAACAGCTGAGTATTGAACTGGTAGCAATTAGAAATTAATTTTGTTAGCTACTGGTCACCAATCACATGAGACTTGCAAGGAAAGACACTTGCAAAGGATGAGAAAGATTTCTAACATTTTGTGGTTGTGGATTTTCTGAAAGAAATTTTAGGGGGGAGAAAAAAAACCCCAAGTAAACCATCCACTGTTCTGTTTCATCAGGTTGCATTACACTGATAACTGGAGTCTAACTGGTGTTCTGATGGTAAAACCAATTTCCAGTCCTGCAACTTGACCGTGCCAGTACTTTTTGGTTCCTCTTCTCTTGTTTCCATAAAGGGCCTAAATTTCCTAACTGCCTTCCTATTCCTCCCCAGTTTTTCTGTCAGCCATCGTACGCTGGTACTTGTTGATCTGCTCTTCTCTTGGATGACCTTATCTTTTCTCATGTCTGTCTTCTCTGATGTATGGCTTTGGTCAGCTCTTTTTCAACTTGTTCTTCATTCACAACTGTTCTTAGTAAACAGTCTTTTCTTTTTCCTTGCAAGCTGCAGAATATTTTATCAAAATGTATGTATCATATAAATGCTTATCTCATAATTTTTGATGGTAAATAATCCTGGTATTCCATATTTTTCCCTAGTTTGCCATATGGTCCTTGAAGTCACGGTGCTGTAGTCCTTTACTGATGATGCCTTACAAACCTGACCCTGCAAGCTGAAATCATCTCGTCTAATCTTGGCAGAAAGCATTATGTTCAGGAGTAAGTGTTCTGATTTAGCATCCTGGGGTAGATATTCAGTGTGGGAGTGTTTTCTAACTTGACTTTCGTCAGCAGCCCTGCCAATAATCCCATAGGACAAGAGGTTACTCTGCCATCAGCCCAGATGTCAGCCTTTGCTCTCAAGCTTACTGGTAAAATGCCATTTTCACCATGAAAGATGCCAAACAAATATTTAAATTAGCTTATCTTACATAGTCAAATAGTTTCAAATTCATCGTGATCTAGGGAGAGATACTTATGGTTATTTAAAAAAAAACCCAGAGAAAACAGCTTGTATTTGTTAACTGTTTATTTCGGTGAATATCAAGTGCAAAAGAGTGGGCTCAGTTAGTACTGTGCATTAACAAAGAAAGGGAGAGGAAAACACAGTGACTGATATCATTGTTCAAGCTTTTACTTTAAGTAATGTCACGTTTGTGGTAAAGGGATAAAAAGTGACTTGTCTGAGGTACCCTCAGGGAACTGATAAGTGAACTACTGGAGCAAATGGAAGGAGGATTATGAGACTGGGAGGGAATAAAATTAAGATTGATAACATATGGAGTCTTGCAGCTATTTCTTATGCCTCCCAAAGATTAATTTTAGCTGATGATATTTTTTAGAATGATTTAATAATAAACAGAGGGTTATGGCTTAAAATGCTGGCAAAGGGAGGAATTTAGCAAATGACTGCAACATGGAGGTCACAAGAGCTGAGGATTGTATCGGCAAATTGCTACTAAAGCAAAACTGAGGAATGATAAATGTATTTCTGACTCAAAAAATAAAAATCAGTGAGCAAGAGCAGCTAGACATCATAATATATTTGATTATGGTCAAGCACTTGTATTTAATTTAAAATTGTGAACACAAGTCCTTGTGCTGTTGCTTACAAGATTTGCAGTGTGTGATTTCTTTGTAGCAGTGGATACTGAATAAAGAAGGCTCTGAAAGACAGTGTTGCTCAGAAGGGCAGGTGAAGGCAGACAATTTATAATATTACCATATGATATTGAACTCAACAAACAGGATTCAGACTTATTCATATTAATTTCTAAAAAGAAGATAGATTTTTTCATTTAGCTTTATCAGACATACTGCAATGAGATGTGCCTCTCCATCATCAGAGATTCCATAGAACTTAAAGTAAAAAAAAAAAAAAAAAAGTAGAAGAGTCTATAAGCCAAATAGACAGGATTTTAGTGGGAGTTGAATGAGAGGAGAGTCTCCTTCCTAATGCAGAACACAATACGTGGGCAGAGGAAGGGAAGAAGGCTGCTGTCTCTCTGTGGTCTTTAGCATGTTTCCTGTACCTCACAGTCCCCCTTTTTCTTTCTTTTTACAATTTGTAGTCTTGTTCACTGCCTCTTTTCTCTACACAAACACTTGCTGACATTTTCTCTCTCTTCAACGGGTCTCCTTGCTCCTTCCCTCTACGCTATTTAATCCTCTACTTATCTGACTTAATCCCTGCCAAACCAATTCTGTCTCACATCCTCCCCCCACCTCAAAATACTTGTTTCCCCTCTGCTATTCAGAAAAATCCACCCAAGTGATGATGATCAGCCTGAAGTCCTTCCTCAAGCGTTTTCTCAATATAGCCATTCGCCTTCCAGGAGTCACAAGTTTTCTCTTTGGAATGGCCCCTAACTCTCATGACAGCAAAGCCTTTCCCTCCCATCCAGAAACTATCTGGTGTCTCATTACATGTTATCAAGCCTGCAGAATGTAGAGCAAAGAAAAGAGAAGGCCTGAGCTTACTCTGAGTTAGTGAGACTAGTCTGACTTTGCTACTGACTTGCCTATTTCCCTGGAGAAAACCAATGTATGTTTGGCTGTGCTCCTATGAGGTACAGCTTAAAGCACTGGTACCCTGTGTACAACAAAGTAGTTGCACAATTCAGGCCAGCATTACACACTCTCAGAGGGTGTAATGCAGTTTTCGTGGAACCTTTCTGTTGCTGAAGGAAAGGTTGTCAAGATAGCATCCTGAAGATTAAATGAATCTAAAATAATATTTTATAAAAACCAATATATATACAAAGGAAAGAAGGAAATTTAGAGGCAATCGTTCTGCAAACATCTGCTCTGTCACTCATTTGCCCATCAAGTTCCAGTTGAATGGCTATCATGGCCACAGTAGACGTCTCCCTCACCTTTTGCCCTTCTTACAGGGTTAACAGTAGAGTATATATTTGTGGTTGCATGACAGCTAAATCTCTGAATCTCAGCAGGGCTGGTGTGTGAGTTACACACCAAACTGTCAGCACCACTGAGATGTAGTCCTGATCATTCTCTGACATTTAAGTGCATGTCTTAAATCTAATCTCCTCTAAGGTTAGATGGCAGCTGAGAAGGGCATCACAGATACATCTCATGTGCCTCAGAAGGGAATGTATACTGTATTTTCCTCTCTTGTAGACAGGAGTTTGTCTCCAACCAGTACTGAGGCCTGTGTGGCATGTGTTTCATCTCACATGGAGGGGTCTCACATGAAATTTCATTAGAAGGAGGTCAAAACTGACTCTCAGGAAGGAATGTCAACTGTATTTTATCAAATTGGAAGGAAAGAAAAGCATCTTCCTTGCAAAAAGGAGTGACTCTACAACTCTTTTTCAGCATATAATCTATTTTACACTTTTGTGTATGGTTTCTGTGACTAGTTCATTGGGACCAGAAATTCATGGCTTTAAGAAACTGGCTTTAAGTTTCCCAAACTTAAGAAGATAAATTGTGTAAAAATCAACAAGCTATTATTTTGATAGGCATTTGTTTCTTATATCTTGTTTGTCTGATAGATCTCTCTTTTTACAAAGAAAAGAAGGCCTGACTGGTGGTGTTATTGAAATCAGTGTTTTTCAAACCTTTTTCCTAAAGTTTTCAAGTGTATGTGTGGACTCCATGCAAGTGATGTGAGCTTATGGACAAGGAACTTGCTTTCCTTAGTTAACTTTTATAGCCTCTTTAGAAGTATTTCAGATATCACCAATAGACTGTGTACCACAGGCTGAAAAATAACCACTTGGATTGACTTTATTTGTCTACATATTATTCATGTAACTTTTGTTATTCTTAAGGGTGAAATATAGATATTATTTATTATGATTTGGGGTTTTTTGTATGTGTGGCAGCAATGGAGGGTAGATGTTCTTTGCTTTCAGTGACAGTCGCTCCTGGCATCCCTGGTAGCTTATACCAGACCTGCAGACAGCCCTCGCATTGGAGGGAGTGACTAAAACTTGTGCCATCCTGTGCCAGCAAGCAGTCTACGGTCCCTTTGTTGTCCTCTCACAGAAAAATCTTTCTTAATCCAATTCGTGCATCAATCAGAGGAGAGGAGTTTAATGTGTTGGGGATGGAAAGAAGTGTTGAAAGACCTAGTTAATGGCTTGCTTGAACATTTTCATGTTCAGTACAGACTGAACCCCCGTCTCCCATAATTTAAACTCCCACTGTCTGCAGAATGGAGCTTTTGTGCCGATATAAGTTATATGAAAGTGCAGAACAATTAAAGGCTGACGTTCTCAATTTGTTGCTTTTGCTGGACTGCCGCTGTCAGAATCTGTGACTTCAAGAAATCTATTGTAATCCTATTCCTCTATTTTTGTAAAGCATGTTTATATAAAGCCCCACTCACAGCAGTTACTCAATAAAATGCCTTTGTGAACAGGTAAATAAAGAAGAAGCAACAGGATTATGTTAAAAGCAGGCATTAGCATGTACCACACATCAAATAAAAAAGTACTGCAATTCTTCATAAGGCCATAATTTTTCTTAACCTCATTTTAGATTGCTGTTTTAAGTGCAATTTATGCCACACACCCACCCATGTCTATTTTAATCAAACATTTTGTAATGATAGGTAAATTAGAAGAGAAGAGAGTGTTGAGATATGTGATAGAACAAATAAAAGGTTTTTAAGCTCCTCATTCCAGCACTGCAATGTACCAGATAAAAGAGCAAAACCAAAATAGGTAACTTTTTATCAAATAAAAAGACCTATGAACATTCCAAACCAATCTGACAAAAAGTCAAAATATCATAATGTCTTTACTATTAACCATTTCGTGTCACCAGAGCATCCACAAAAAAGTGGAGAAATTTCACAGTTCCCATGCAGACAAAAAGTACTCTGATCACTGCCCATCTCTTGCAAACATCGTAGATGTAGAAGAAATAATTTCATTTAAATATAAATACGTTTGTTTCATTCACAGACTCTTCCTGTATAACCATGTGACAGTCATTTGTGTCCCAGCAGTCCCTTATAAATGGCATTGATCTGTTGACGTTCTTGGTGTAGATCTATTGTATGTTACCTGAAATTGGCTGTTACTCTTTTCTTTGAACTGATGTTTTGAAATTATCCGTATGAGCAACAGTAAAATTGGAGAGCATGTGTCTTGGCAGCATTGATGTAAGCTGTCTCACTATGTCACTAGCCCTCTTGCTGTTTCTTGTGCTTGAATTTCCTCTCTCTGAATCCACCTGCATGTATGTGCTGGATCTTCAGTCCAAAGTGTATCAGCTGAAATTCTGCTGAGCAAATATGCGTGTAAATTTTTCTTGCTTTTGCCACCAGTCTAGCAAAGCCTCTCCATCTAAATCAATGGGAACCATTCCCAAAATAGTTCCGCCAATGGCATCTCCCCCCACAATAGAATGTACTGGGAAACTGTTGCTAATATTGGTATTTTTGACACTGCAATATGGTGCAGTAGCTCAATTTCCCCCCTTCTTTTTTTTTTTTTTTTCTTTTGGAAAATGTGATTGATACACCACTCTATGATATTCTTTTCTGGGTCATTTCATTCCATTTCAGACATCTGATTATTAAGATTACTGGTTTTAATATATTAATAAATAGTCTAAACTTAGTTATTCAGTTGTCTCAATTCAAAATATCACAAGAATTCACGCTGAAATGTTCAAAATGCTTGTTCCAGTGAAATCATCAAGGTAAGTAATCTTTTGAATGAAAGAGAAGGGGAAAAAAAAGCCAGTTTTCCACTTGAACAGAAATTATATTTAAAACTACATGCTTCTGAATGAATAACGAATCTGTTTCACAAATTCACTTTCTTTCAATTACTCAAACACTAGAACAGATGTATCATGTCAAGGTGCATCTATCCCTGTACTGTGTCTTTGATGCAAAAGATAAATAATACTTAAGGAAATGTATAAGAACAAAGGAGGCACAGGGGGATAGGCATATTGAGCCTTCAGCCTTGAAAATCTGTCTGGTAACCTCCTGAAATTGTAGCAAACAAGGATTTCATGTTAATGCCCAGTAGATGAACCAAAACTGGTAGTTTGCAGAATTTGGCTCAATTTTTTATGAGAAACAGCATTTCCAGCTTTACCAGAAGAAAACAGAAAGAGGTTTGCATACAGTTTTCCAAACAATGCTAACATTCAGATGCAAGTAGGATTTGCCTTTATTGATGGCAAAAAAAAAATCACTGCAGTCCCTGCAAGGTTAATGTCAATTATTATTAATATGGACTGAATCTACTTTGGAAGAAAACTCTTCATAAAGCAGAAGACCTGAGACTGTGATCCAAATTTACTAAATGTAGAACATCTTTTATAGGCATGTCTGATTTAGGGTGTTAAAAATATTGTTTGACCAGTTTCTCACTGCTTCTGCATTCATTTTTTCCCTTGTGTCGTTAACTTGTTAAGAAGTGTTCTGAAGAAGCAGGAATTACTACAGTGCAGTTATTATCTGTTCAGTCTTGAGAGAAATGGTCACATCAAACAATTCTACTTTTTAATCCCTAGGATGCAGTGTGGATATTTGCACTGGCATGTCCATGCCATGTTTTTTTTCACTCCTAAAATACTTAGTGCAGCTGCACTCAAAGCTTCCAGTGGCACTTGGGAGTGTGACAGTTATCTTCCTTGAGCTGTCTGTCAGGGGATGCTACCCTTATTAATCAGCAGCTGTGTGTGGAGAAGGGATTTGATGCGGTGATCTGGTTTGAGCTGTCTACACAGTGTAGTTTGCTGCAGGCACTGAGTCTGTGTTTTGCTGGGCTCTAGCGATGCAGGTAATTCTCTTTGCCTGGCGGTTGACTACACCCAGGCTTGGTTATGGAGTAGATGGCTGCCACTCCATCCTGGCAGATTAATTAACATCATGCTACTGGGTTGCAGAAAATGCTACATAATTATCATGGAAGAGATTAATGCCTTAACTAGGTTTAGAGAACTCTACACTTCCTTAAAGCTTATAACTTTGTTCATCTCTAGAGAAAGCTGAACCACCATCATATGTACATATATATATATACATCTGTATTGTGCCAATACAATCCCTATATGTCCATACATCTATAGTGTGCCATTAAAATTCCTCTGGCAAAGTTTCTGCCTGCTAATCAAGTCTTGCCCTCTTCAGAAGACATCTTCCCTTTCCTAAATCTTCTTCATTGATGAACTATTTCTGCGATGGATCTGTATACGCCAAGTCATCTCCAGGCCTTTTCCTTTTCTCACCTTCTGCAGCTTGTGTGCTGTCAGGGACACCCCAAGGGGCCAGGGGCCAAGGGTGACCCTCACCTATGGGGTGCAGTCCCATGGCATCCAGGCACCATAGGCAGAGCTGGGTGACACTCTAACAGGGTCTATCGACAGCCCCTGATTCTGTGAGGGGACAAACCACCTCTGGTGTCCATGCAGGGAACCCAGCCAGGAGTAAAAGGAGACAGGACCGGAGGCACAGCTGTAGGGTACATCCAAGGAGTCCATCCTGGAGGCAGGCTATCCACAGTGTAGGGTCGAGGTCCATCCAGTAGGCAGGGCCAGGGGTGGGGCTGGAGACCAGCACTGCTGCAGTGTCACTGACAGCCCCAGGCTCAGCTGAAATGGGGTTCCTGGGCAATGGGTATGGTGGGTGGAGGCCCAGAGTAGGCTGGGCAAGGAGAGTGAGGGCTGTTAGTGCCCTTAGGGTCTTGACATCAGTACCCAAATAATTTGGGTTTTAGCATTTGGTATATGTGTATTTGTTTAAAAATGTCTTCAAAATGTTAGTTATAAAAAATCGTCAAAACTCAAGGAGGAAAAGGAACCTTCCAGAGCCCCAAGATGTACTGTAATTCTGAGCTGGTGACTGAAACTCCTGAGCAGGAGTCAATGACCTCAGAAAGCGACTCTGAAACAAGACTGGGGTGATGGCACGGCCCTGCACCAAAGAGCCGCCATGACGCGTGCCCCATGGTGACAGCACAGCTCACCAGTAAGGGCTGGGGAACGGGGGCTGTAGAGGGGGGTCTTGTCTCCATATCACATTGCAGAAACCAGCAGATTGCATTCACAAAGAGATTCAGAGCAATGAAATGAATGACAGAGTAAATAAAATGGAGCTGCAGTCAATAGCCATTGACCAACAGTTCTCTGCCTCAAAGGACTAGGAAAATCTGGAAAAAGACAGTAAGTGAAACTAAAATAAAACCCCTGTAAGTGTTTAGCTACCAGAAAGTTTCCTTTGTAATCTCTGACTTGTAAGGAAAGCAAAAGAAATGAAGGGGAAGATCTAAAGCTGGTGCTGCTGGTAGCTCTGCTATCTCCTCTTTTCTAAACCAGCAGCTGGGTCAGAACTCTCCTTGGGGTGCAGGAGGTTTGTGCTCTCTCCTCAACTTGTCCTGACAGACCTGAACCCAGACACGCACACACAGGCATTCCCGACTCCCAGAAATCATACAGAACTCTTATTTTCCTTATCACCCTGGCAGCCTGTCCAGCTTTACTTGTTTCTTATAGAATTTTCTGTTCTTCGGTGTTTTGGTTTAAGCTCTAGCAAATTGGAGTTGCAGAAGTATTAGTTATGTTTTTGCAAAGCTCCATTGCCTCCCCTATATGACAGATGTTAGAAGGAATAGAGATGAAAGCTTGTACCAAATACTCCGAGACATCTTGATTAGCAGAACATTTTTCAAAAACAGGCTTATATTTTACAACATTTGAAACCCATCTAATTACCACAGAACAGCAGAATGAGTTCAGGATGTTGAGAGGATCTGAAGACTGTCATTTTACAGTAAATAGCTTTAATCATCCTGATAACAGAACTGTGCTTTGTGTGTGAAAAGTCATTTCCCTTTTTTTCCCCCCACCAAAATGTTCCATATCAGCTTTCTCTCCCAGCTCAAGCCACAGAGGATGTGGACAGTCATGTTATATCTTATTTGCTTTGTCTGCTGATTAAACAGGAAAGATTAGGCTCATGTCATGTTACCCTTCTAAAAATCACTGGTTTTACAAATATGTGTTCTGTATTTTAAAGATATTTACTCTTTGAAAGAGAGAGGATACAAGAGCATAAAATCAATGTAAAGAGTGGTTAGAACTGTGCCTAGTCTACATTTTTTCCTTTAAATCAAAAATGCCTTCATATTGTATTGTATCTTGCAGTTCTTGCACAGTCTCAGCTGGATGCTTTGGAACAGATCATCTTTCATCGTCTCAGATGTGGATCTGGCAAGGAGCTTCTGTGCTGAGGTTGAGTTCTGGGAAGTCTGAGCTCCTCACTGTTTGCTTCTGTCAGAAGGAAGAAGGTCACAGATAAACTTAATTGTGATGTTACCGCACAATTAGGGTTATGAGACAATGTCTGGAAATAATTTTATCTGCAATTAAAATCCAAAAGGCAGCAGAAAGAAATCATTATATTTATAAAATCAACAAAAGGCATATAACATCCTAGCTATTGAAAGTCAGTTGGACAGACACTGAATATTTTTGGCTTGCTTGATGATAATGGTTCACGAAAGTTGCTCACAAAAATGATGTAAATTTCATAAACTGGATTTGAATATTGTCGCTAGTCTGCATTTATGCAAAACCAACAAACACTTTCTCTACAAAGTTATGTCTTATTGTGGAAAAGTACATTTCCCTCGGGCTTTCAAACCCCTTTACGCTGATTGACACAGTCAGGGTCCTGTCCCTCCTGGCTCCTGCTGCGGGTGTGCAGGTGGGGACCCCAGGCTCTCCGACAGGAACTTACCCTCTGCTTCGTCTTAGGTTCTGCTTCTCAAGACGTGCTGAGTTCGAGAGAGGCTGAAAGTGATGGGAGAGGAGGAAGTCATGCCCAAAAGGCTCACGTGCCAAGCACTGGATAAACTATAACTTCACCCACATGTTTCCTTCATAAGGAGTGTTCCTGTCACACCATTTTCAATCGTCGTTTACTTGTTCTTTTCATTACTACAGCTGGCAATGTTTTAAAATGCACACAGGTAAGTCTGAAGACAAATCCCAACAGAAAATCAGAAAGCAAAGCCTAACAGATTGCTTTGCTTTTGTAATCCACTATTGTAAATAAATGTGCATGCTGGAATTGATTAATTGCTTCCTTTCCAGTGCAAGCACAATTATTCATTGATTCATTTTTGTCAGGCAAGTTCCAGGTCACTTTATGTTTCACAGCTTGTCATAATGGAAAAGGGAGGTTTACCAATCATGTGAATCACTTCACTAGGTATTTAGGAGCAAATAGGCTATGGGAGACAGAGGGTAGCAGGAAGATCCAGAAGCAACCACACTGCAGCACCACAGCCCCAGAGGGGTTGCCTCTGGGTAGGCAGAGAGAGAGAAGAGACTGCTCTCTCTGCGTTTTCATGGGCTTTCTTTCTAACAAAGAAGCAAAGAAAAAATACTGATATACTGAACGACCGGTTAACCTTCTCATTTTTCAGGTGCTCTTTTTCTCTCTCTGTAGATCAAGATTTAAATGTCTCAGCAGAGCTGCCTGGAGAGTACTCAGATCTTCCCCAGGACCTCAGTATGTTCTTTCTCAGTCACTTTCATGGAAGTAAAACAGGCAAGAAATTTGATGTGGTAGAAATCTAGATGGTTGGCCAGCTACAACTGATATCAAATAGACTCCATATTTTGTTTTCTAATAATGCATATATGACAAAAAGCTGCTTTTGGGGGAGGGGGGGTGTGTCATTTGTTTAGCTGTTGTTACAAGTGATACAATAGTTGCATCTTTGGATGTTACAGCTGGAATTTCTTATTTAGCCATGAAGTTTGTTCCTATGGACTAAGATGTCTCTTGAGGAAGAATGCTTTTAGTGCACTGGTAAAATATGTCAAAAAACCCCCAACCGATTGTTGCTGGCAGCTAGGTTACAACTATCAGGGAACTATGCCCACTGTGAACAAATGCTAAATAATCAGCATGGTAATTCATTATTGTGGGAACCTCAGTAGGACTGGATAGGACTTGATAAGGTACCATGACTCATATCTTGAAATTGTTCTCTATATCTTAATAAGAAATAATCTAAACTAGACACATCTCTGTCCTGCCATTGTTAGGATAGTTTTAATGATTGTTTTACAGATGCCAAAGATCAGCTCTCCACTGATAGTGCTGAGGTCTGTAAGTAGCTAATGATTGTTATAAAACTGCACCCAAGAAGGGACTTTAAACTCCCATGAAAGTCTGATTAAGACCAGGGTTTCTGAGAGGTGATGACTGCCCGGTAGCAGCTTTGTATTCATATCCCTCTAGGGATTTGTTCCTGTTCTCAGCTACCTGTCTGAAGTCCAAACAAATTTGTCCTTGGTTGGGTATGATGGGTCCTATATCTCTGCTGCCTGTGGTACCTGCATGTGCATGTGGCTCTGGTTCATTATGCAGTTTATTTCTTGTAGTATTTCTAGTAGTAAAACCCAGAAAAAAGACATACAGTCCAAAGTAATGAAATGGATGAGTTGCTAGCCTAATATATGGTCATGCTTAGCTGCTCTACCTGACCTCAGAAATCCGTATGGCATAGGTTATGAATTAATTTCTTTATAAAGAGGTACAAAATGCTACACAAGTTTTGTCATAGGAGTCTCCCAGCTGGTTTATAGAACATCCTCCAATATTTTGGTATTGATCACGTGCAATCTTCAAAAATTAACAAGTACAGAGATCTAGTAGTAAATTAGTTTACTATTAGATCTCATACAGTTACGTTCAGTTATTTTTATTTTTCTCAAATATTTTTCTGTGGCCCAAAAGCCTAGGGTCATGGGGACACAAGGAAACTGCTGTTGCAGACCATGCTGCATAATACAACCTAAGCTTGGGAGCTGGGGCATGATTCTGAGGCTGTCAGATGGGGACACGCTTGGTATTGCTGAGATTTTGAGGACTAAAGATGCTTTAACTGGAGCGCCTTTCATGTATCCTATATACATCTAGGGAAAAATAATGAAAGAATAAAGAGAAGGGGAGAATTTCATCTTGTGATAGATGTCTCTGTGGCTGAGCACAGCAGTACTGAGATGAGGGAGGGTCAGGACTATCAGAATGGTTGCCCACGTCTCCTGATGAAAGTTGCGGTGTTACTGCACAGCCTCCCACCCACATCGCAGCCTCAGGCAGTTACATCCAGCCCTGTCTATAGCAGTCCTAAAATGTGTGTCCAAACACAGCTGTGAATAATATTTTTAGACATGCACAGGAAGACTGAATATTCTGCGTTGTGTGATTGGAAGACTTTGAAAGGTTCTGGGAGGCCTTAGTAAATCCAGAAGGGATGCTTTCAGCACAGTGGAACATTAAAAGTTCCCAATATTTTTCAAGTTTTATAATGCTGTGACAAAAAATATCACTCAGACTAGGCAATCTTCATGGAAATATTTAGTCTTCTATCATGTGGGAAACAGACTGCAGCTCTTAAATTCTGTTCTGCAAATTCAGAGTCAAAGGGTAATGATTTCCCACGTGGGATAAATTGATATATTATATGCAGTTGCTGAGAGCAATGATTAGGAATTAGAAGTCCTTGCAAGACTCCTGAACTCTAACTTTTTATTATGTCAATGATATTGCTTTAACAGAGCTAATTTAATAAGTAAAACAATACTGTCTCTAAAATGGACATTCTTCATTTTTTCCAATGCTTTGGACTTTCTCTTGCATTAGACATATTAGCCTAAGTTCATCCTTGCCATAATTTCACTGGTGTGACTGGAGCAATGTGAAGGATGTACATATATGCCAGTTTGCAGCCATAGCACGTTATAAAACTCTTCATAATAAGCAGGATAGTCTGGATTGCACAGTCTCTGGTGGTTTTCCAGTGTAATCTCATCCTGTTTAAACTGACTGCAGGCAGGAATGGACAGGAAACCTCCTGTTTGTATGATTGTGCTGTTTGGAGGTTCATTGTGACACCAGAATTTGTTAATTACTCTGTGATGCTCAGATTTTAGCTTAGTTATGTGCTTAAATGTATTTATGCAAAGTTATTGTATTTCAAGAATGCTCATGATTTACTTTCATAATCACAGCTTAATTAAGCTATATTAACTTAAAAAAAAAAGACCACAACACACTCTTGAACAATATACATATGGTATTTTTGCTTTGCTTGAAACATATTAATATTTTTTACCACTATCCTACATTTTAGAAATTTTAAAGAGCTTTAAAACAATGATTACTAATATATGTTTGCATGTACACCCACTTAGATGACACTGTGTACGTAACATCTGGTAATCATGATTAACCTTTCCAGACTGCCCAGCACAGAAGTCAAATGGCACAAATTATCCCTCTCCTGATCATGTGCCAGGTTATCTCTCTCTCTCTCTAGAGGTAATGATGCAATTTTCATCTTTACTGAACTATGGTCTATGTCTTCTTGCCCCTCTATCCATTTCTTGCATTGAGTTCACAAAACAAAACCAAAAAACCCCTACAACTGTTAGGTTGAATTAGATATTCTTAAAATATGCCCCAGGTACCTTCTATTTCAGATTACTAGTATTACAGCAGATGTATGATAATTTCCATATTGAATATAAAGACAGAAAGAGATCCTATAGGATCTTCATAAACTGGAAAAGGTGCTGCCACGTATAAAGTTTATCTCTCTCCTCCTCTTAGAACCTGGCTTTGCTGTTCTGTAGCTCAGGGCTTTGAAAGGTGGGGTATTTCCATGCACGGGAGCAAAGTAGCCCAAATTTAGTCATAAATCTGCTGTGTATGCAGCAGGAACTCTTCTTTTCAAAACATAGGAAACTCAGACCTTGGGGGGGGGGGAAGGAACGACTAAATGACACAGAAAATCTGCGCTTTACCTGAGGTGGCGAGGAAATGCGTGAGTTATGTCTGTTAGAGAGCCGTGGGAGAGGCTTGTGTGCAAATGAGTTTGAGGCTGTCAAGTCTCCAGGCGGTGACTGTCACAGGTGAGAGGTGTTAATTAGGCAGCCCTGCCTTGCAGGGAGCCCCAGCTCTTTCTCACTCTGCTGATTCACACAGAATAATTCATTACCCAGCACTGCTCTTTGACTGTCACAAACAAATCATGGACTGGAATTTTTTGCATCCTTCTCTCCATGTAGGAGACTCTATTTTGAATATAATGAAATTTTTGCATTACAAAACTTGTTGGTTTTTTTTTTTTAAGCAACAGGTCAAGAAATAAGATTTTATATGGTTTTGTTTATTCATATAGCATCTAGTGCACCCAAATATCATATCCACTTGAGGGCAAATCCATATGTTATTACATTTATCTTCTAAGGTTTGATTTGGTCACTGAAATTTTTTTTTAAGCTAAGTTTTATTTTCTGTTGCTGCACTTATTCATTTTACCAGAACCAGAATGTGTCAAGAGAGTGCAGGAGATGATGTTCTCTCTCTTTAGAAAAACGATACTAAAGAAACTTTGTAAGAAACTCTCTACAAAGATGCCTTTTATTAATGTTTAAAAACATAGATGAGCATGTGGACATGATGATGATTATTCAAACAGAAAAAGAACTTGCCTGCTGTCATTTCAAGATACACAGTGCATTTTGCTGCAATGATAGAGACAACTGGGTCACACAGTTTTAAATAACAAAGTTGTGGACCTAAGTCCCTTATAATTAGAGGAGAAGTTTTTCACAGATAAAGCAGATATACATTTCTGGAGAATTCAGTGATGAATAGTATTGAGAATTGTCCTGTTACGGTGTCACTGTGGTGCTCATATGGGATTATTTCCAAGTTTGTAAACTATGAGCACCTGGGGAGGTACTTTAACCGTTTGCTGACATTTAGTGCATCAGAGACTGTGGATTTTTGACCTTTTTTACCTTCCCCTGTAGTGCTGAGACATTAGTATTGGAAAGTATGGAAAACTAAGATGAGGACATTTGGATTTAAGTGTGTGATGAATTCTTATCCCAACATACCACAACAATTACTGTGAGAAAGACAGAAATTATCCTACCTGCAGACAGCTCAGGCAAGACCCCAGAAGATCAGTGCTGCAGAAGCAGCTTAGGCAGAACAGCCATTCAAGGGTACTTTTTTTCTTTACACACTTCTCAGGAACTTGGCTGACACTTCTAAGGTGGAGAAGAGCAATATTCCTTGTACTGTGGCAAGGGCAAGCTATGGTGTTTTCAAGGGACTAAGCCACAGCCCTGAGCATTGTTCTCTAGAAAGGGAAAATTTTTCCCTCCTCACTAACTGCAGAGTTCTTAGCTGCAAAAAACCTTTCTTGAATCACACAGAAAATTAAAATATATTTATTTCATCCTAAAACTTTCCATCTTAAAACTTCATCTCAAAATATCCTGAAACTTTTTTTTTTTTTTTTTTTTTTCTCTCTCTTCAGGATGAGAAGAGTTAAGTTCTTGCTTTGTGAAGGGAACTCAGTTTGGCTTTCAAAATTTTATTCTGGCTCTTTCACCTGCACACAATTATGGGTAGAAATGCATATCGTTTCTTTGGTTGAAGGCTAAGCATGCATTTGTTGGCACAATCAGATAATTATCTATCCAAGTAATATAAAACAATTGTAAAGGTATTCGCAGCCCACTTCACTTTATTCACAATTACCATAAAACTAAGGGAATGTGAGGAATGAAGTCTGGCTTCATCCTTGAACAAAGCAGAAACTTCTAGAAAATACAGTTTAATTACATTCCTCCTTCTGCTGGAAAGGTTGTACATCAGGAAAAGTCTTCTGAGTCTTTTCTGTGGCATAAATGTAGCCACCATATAAAACCTGTACTAAGAATTGTCAAATATAACAATTTTATGATGTCTGTTCGTCATCTGGGCAGTAAAAAGAAGCTTTCCTTAATGAACGTGTTGATCTGACAGATGAGGGCCAAGGAAGAAGCAGCACAAACGCAATACCACAGCTTCACAGAAGAACACAGAGGTGAATATTTTAAAGACAGAGGCACAAAGAGTTTTTACCAATATACGGTTGTTTTGTCATTGCTGGTGGTGACAGGGTGAAGGTGGATCATAGGTGTGAATTCAGCCAAGGAGGACTGGACAGGGCTGAGACCCCAGTGCATATTGCCCAAAGAGACTGGGGGGGGGGTCAGAAGCACAGGCTATCAGATACCTTAGAGGGTATGTAAATAGGGAGGTATGCTATTGAAGTTTGGGTTCTTGGATTTGTTTAAAAACAGAGTGAGATTATAACTGACTCCTGTAGATTTGCCCTTTATAGTAAGTTGAATAAAATAGCAAGGATTTCGGAAAAGCACACAATTTTCTCTCTCTCCATGCTGAAATACAGCTTTAGCCTCTGTGGGTGGCTAGGAGAGTATCACAGTGTCGATAAATGATAGGCACCTTTTTTTTTTTTTTTAAGCAAATTTTCCAGGGGTTTAGAGACATTATTATTAAAACAGACCTAAATGCTGCATGCTTCCACTGACATCAGTACAAACCTGCCAAAGTGGTTACGCTCCAGTCGGATCAGATCCTGCTGGCCATGTCTCCGATTGTTTACACAGGTGTAAATTAAGTGTGACTCTACTGTGGCCAGCACAGGCATTAATCATCATGTCAGCGTAATAGAGTCGCCTTCAACTCTCCATTGAACTTATTGAGGTTCCTACCCTGTGATAAATGTACCATAGCAAAAGTGGCATGGAAATGCTTATCATGCACCATGATGCCCCTTCGCATGCACACAGGCATTTGGGAGCTGGTACTTCCATCACCAGTGGTGCTTTAGGAAACTGCTCTGTGGTTTGTGCTTTGTGACTGTGAGGTGCTGCACGCTCGTTGTCACTCATCAAAATCTGTTTGCTGAAGCTCTTTGGTACTACTTGAGACCTTTCTCCCTCTCTCACAGCCTTATTATGTCAGATTTGGTAATGCCAGCTCCCAAGGAACTGTGGTTCATCTCAGAACACGGAGCAGTGTCTCTAAAGGACAAATTAAGTCAGCCACAACTCTGAGGCAGTACTGGCCCTGAAAGACAACAATGCATCAACTGCTTGGAAAGGAGCCTTAATGCCTGGTGGAAGTCAAGATTTACATGGTAAAATGGACTAATAGCTACTACAGTAAAACATCTGTAGGAAAATGTTATGGATCCATAAGAAGGTAGCAGGGGTTATAAGAAGAATTTATTATTGCAGCGGTCTAGTTTATTCTTTCTCACAGAATTGCAAAACTGAGTTTTGTGTTGAGATGATAGACTCAGGTAGTTCAGATTGTTCTTAACAATTTGTTATTTATGTTAGTAATACGGATTATAAGAATATAAGTTTTTGTTCATCTTTAAAATACAACAGACAAAACTGTTGTTCTGAAGTTCATACTGAGAAGTTGGCTCTCACTGTTTGTAAACAGGCACACAAACACAAAGGGAATTTGTCTGCACTTAAATGGGTCCTGAGAGAATAACTGCTTTCTGCATGTGTTCTCTTTTTTTATGCTGAGTTCTGCAAGGCTGGTTAAAACAAAGTAAAAAGATTTAAAAAAAAAAAAAAAAGAAATTTTACTCTTCATAACTGATGACTTATGGTTGTGGAATGTTCAAGCTGAGTGGGTTTTTATTATTATTGCTGTTGTTATTAGGAAAGTAAGCAAGGACATGGACACAAGCCATAGGCTCTACCTAGAGTGGACCACTACTTGTTCTGTGTGTGTTAGAGCAGTTTGCAGCTGTGCCATGGGGAGGGGGAGTGTGTGTCTGTGCAACACAACTGATACTCAGGAATTCTCTGGGAATATTGTGAGTGAGTTTGAGCTATAGACACTGTGATCATGCACTGCTCAGGTCAGGTCTGAAACCTTCCAGCAGGTCACAAGAATGGGCCATGTCTATTATGGTTGCCCATTTTCCTACAAACTTTGGAGAAGTAACACTGAATAAACAAGGGTGCATATTTTGTTCTGTGGTCTCCAGAAATATGGCATCGCATAGTTTTAGTCATGGAATACACTAATTGGGAGAGATTTTATTTTGTAATATCAGAACTTTCTTATATCAAAAATTCTGGATTAAAGAAAACATTTGGGAACTGAAGCTGAATCTTGTCAGTGGCCTTATGAATAGGATTTTTACATTCAGATTTTAAGGCTCTTCACACGTTTTCTTTAGAAAGCTCAAGTTTCTCTTTTGGGGGCTGAGTTTGTATTATAATGAATCAGTAAGTGTGAAAGCAATATGAAAATAAGTTGTTAATTCTTGGGAGGAACAGTCATTCAGAACCACCTATCAATAGAAAACTGTCTTCAATAGGCTACAGCTTTCAAATGTTGAAGGCAAAAAGGATGGCTATATAGTCTACGTAAATATAACTATTTTAAGACTGTATAGTGCCTGCCTTTGTCCTCAGAAAGAACAGTATCAATGAAGGCTTAATATTTTCTGTGTTAGATAAGTTTCTATCTATTTATTTCACAATTAACATAAAAATCTAGAAGGTATATAAAGATATAGTTAATATAAAATTCTTAGCAAAATGTCGAAAATATATTTGAGTCACCAAAAGCCTGCTCAAATAAATTGGATTGTTGATTTCTAACTGCCCAGGCAGTGGTTCTGTGGCTGCCCTGGAGATCCCTGGCATGAAGGTGTCCTGAAGACTGGGATGTTACAGATTGCATAGGCAATGCAACACTGCAAACCATTTGAATTTATGAAGATGTCTTCGAGACTAGAATTCATTTCTGGTTTTAATTTTTCCATCACTGATGTGCTGAAGAGAGGTTACCCAAATGGTTTTGCTCACTGATACTATAATAAAGCTGAGAGATGAAGGTGGACTTCAGCATCCCCAAGCATTCGCTTAGCCCAGAAGTTAAAAGGCTTGGATGCAACGACAAGAATAAAATTAACATTTAAACAGGATAAGCAAGAATCTGTGGTGTAGTTTGGCCAGGGAGCCACATAAAAGAAAAAAGCAACTTCTATGAGAGACGGTAGCAGCATTGCAACATTAATGTTTTCATTTTTAGGGTGAATCAAATTACTGACTTTTTTGTCCAATTTTTACAGTAATATTCTTTCAGGCCCCAGAATGCAGTATTAAAGCAGATACAAGACTTGGGTTCAGATGTCATTGGGTAACTCAGTGACATCTGAACAACCCAGGGTTTACAAGCAATCTGTGGTTCTAAATTACGTCTGCCAAATGTTACATAAAACAATCAGACTTGCACAAATCAAAGCTGTTGAAAACTATTTGCATGCTGGATTATAGGGAGATAAAGCTTAATGAACATTACTGCCAACAAATAACATCTGACTTGTTTCTGCAATATGTATGGAGTGCTTGAGATAACTGGGGGCACATTTTAGGTAACAGTGTTGACTTAAAATAAAAAATAGCCCTACGCTTCCTGTGACTTGAAATCAGGAAAGACCACTAATATCACCTGCAATTTTTCAAAGGCAGATAAATGTGGTTTCATGCCAACAATTTTATTTGCTTTCATAATTTTGAGATAGCACATCTTCTCTTACCAGACTCTAAGCAAAATATGAAAAGTGTCCATTTTAAAAATCTTTGCTTAACTCTTTAGTCAGCTCTACCAATCTCTGTCCTTTTATGGTGTAAAAAGAATTAGGAATCTGTCTTGCTGGAAATCCTTGTGCACTTTTTAAAAGTTTGCTTTGATTTGCCAATATGCCTTTCTTTTGAATCCTTATGCTTGCCTAGGTAGCAAAACAATATTGATTCGATCAGCTCATGTGCAAAGCAGACCAACTTTTTCTCTGGGCTTCCCAACACAGCTAATATTTTGGATCAAGCAGCACTTTCATGGCTTTATATCCAAAATAAATTTGTATAAATCAGGAGAATTGGGGCCTGTAATGATTTATGGTCAAATATTATGCCTTGAGATGATAGCTCTTCTTTGTTTTCCTCAGGACTGTGAGAGTTTAGACCAACTTGTATGTTGGTTTAGACCAACTCAAAACAGATGAATTGTACTTGACAACTTGGGGAGAGCTTGGCGAAATACTGCCAGTGAAATCTTGGCTGTTACTGGAAGGTAGCAGGAATTTTGCCATTAACTTCATCTGGGACAGATTTCTTCCTTTTGCTTCTTATCCCTGGTGGAGCGTGCTTAATCTCGGGCCAGCGAGATGAAGCAGCAATGAAGATGGCATGGTGATGTAAAACATCAGGAATAAGGGATAAAAAGTTGAGTCCAGAGGGCTAGATAAATATTTATTTGTCCTGTGCCCAACCACAGAAGGGAAAGGGACTGATACATGTAGATCTTCTTTCTAGAACAGATGGAAATCCTTCTTAGATCCTTATAATCTGTGAGCAAAATTTCTCAAAAATCCTCTTTATATTGTGGAGAGACTTTAAAGTAGAGTAGAAAGTTTTGTTTCTTAGGGAAAAAAAAAGAAAAGAAAAAAAAGAAGAAAGCACAACTGCTTAGCATAAGAAATCACTTGTTCATCATATAAATCAATAAAATCTTCTATTTGTTAATTTAAATGAGTAAAGTTTTATGTATTATGTATGTCAGATCAAAGTAAACTCGGAATATACAAAATATTCCAGGCTTGTATATATGTTACAAATTGCTGTGTCTGACTAAATTATCCTTCCTGGATTTATGTTGCAGCTATGTGCGGAGTTTCAGCAATACTACAAATTTGTCATAAATAATCCATAACAAAGGTGATAATTTCAGTGAGGAGACCTGGCAAATGTGTTTCATATGCCAATGTAATTTCCAGTTTCATGTGCAGTCAGCATTTCCTACAACTCCAGTCTGTCACTCCCTGTTTAGGACCTGATTTTCAATTTCCATTGCTTTCAACTGAAATTAGCTAAATCTGCCAGAGAAACAAACCTTCTTAAAACTAACCCCAGAATTATTAGTAATAAGGTATCTATAAAAGAGACCAATTTCTGTCTCTTACAATTCTATAAGTGATAGCTAAGATAGAGATGGATCTTTTGCTACAATAAAAGAGCAAATCAGGAGGAAATTATAGGTGTGATAGGAGAATGTATTCTGTACTGACTGCAGAGAACTGTCTTCATCCTTAAAAAACCAATAGTTTTGCTAAATTACCAAGATGAATGTTATACTACACCCAGATTGTAAAATCTTTTAAATATATTTTAAATGGACATCTAAATACAGGTCATATTTTCATTTCCTAGGTATACTCAAATATTTGCAGACTAGACTGTGTTTAGTGTAAATTTCCTTTCCTACCACCATTGAATTCCCACCACCCAGTGTCCCTTTCCTACACCCAGACATGGGTTTGATGGCTGTATTTGTTGATTCTTGCCCCTTGTAAGGGATATTGTCTTCCCCACTGCTGTTTTAGCTGTGAATATTGCTGTTAATACTTTTATGGTCATTGTAATATTCGATATGTGGTATGTGAGAATATATGTCCCCCAAATATACCATGACTGCAGATACCTTTCCCACATGCTGCTCCTTGTGGATTCTCCCTCATTGTAGTTTTTATATGAAGTCTTGGTCCTCAAGGCCATGGGAAATGTCAGTCTACATCCTGAATTATATGAATAATTTTAGGAATGTTATCATTATGTAATGAGACAAATTATTACTCTGTGTGTGTGAAATACCATTGTAGCAGCTGAGAACCTCAGCAGTAGACTGATGTTCTACTGCATTTGGTACTGGAAAAAACACTTAAACTGCAAGACTACTTACTAACATTTAATCAACAGGCTCTTTTCTAGCACTTCTATTCTTTGAAATCTGACTTAATTGGTTTATATAAAGCATTAATTACTAAAAGAAATTTAAAAAACCGGGAGGGAATCCATGTGGTCCAAGATTCTTCAGTGATAACACAGTGGGATTCTTGTGTATGATTTGGCAAAGTTTAATTGGTTTAAGTAAGAGAGTTCATATGAGATCCACTGGATCTCATTCTTGAACAAATCAGGTGTCAGGAGCATAAAATACTTGTTATCTGTGTAAACGAATCATTCTTTTTACCCTTTAGTACTATTAAGTAATGTTAACTAAGGAGAAAGAGCCAGAAGAACTTGAAACACAAAGGCAAGAGTTTTGCATTCTTTTCAGATGCAGATATTTGAAACAAATTTGAAAAGACTGTTTCAGATTTTGAATCTTCTGATATGTTTTTAAAGTAATCAGTTCTAAAACACACATACCTACAGTCCCAGTGGGGCCAAATACAAATTGTGATAGCGATGTTTACATCCCATTAGAGATGATGAATTAGAAATTGCCACAGAGCATCACTGTGATAAAAAATAGTAGCCAAGTTTAACCTCAGTCTTTTAGTGCTGCAGTAAACAAGTGAAAAAGCATTGTAATCAGTTTTGCTTAACTAAAATATATTTTTTGCTACAAGTAATCTTGCAAGAGCAAAAGATGACTTTTTACTGACGAAAACTGAAATTCATGCTGGTTTAAAATTACATTATTGAAATGTAAACACACTCAGCAGGACCAAAAATGTTGTCTATGCAGTTACACAGCAAATGAAATGTATTTGCACTTGCAGGAACCACCACGGTAAACATAATTTATCTAAGTAATAAACCAAATATTCCAATACCATCTAGAGTCTTTACATGAGCTAAAATTTCTCTGCATAAAACACCACCTCTGTCTCCCTCTCTCTTAGAATTCCAGCCAGTTTTATTGATTTCAAAGAACGACAATGAAATTCAACAAAGGCTGAATTCATTGTAAAGCATTGTTCAACTGCACACTATGGAAATTGGTTGCTAGTGACTCCCAACTGAATTTCTCCCTGACTGGATTCAAATCCCTAGTTCCTTTCAGACTGAAATAACTACTAGGATATTTGTATTTTTGAGATGATGGTCGTTAAGCTCTGCTTACTTACACAGTTCCCCCTTGCATGGACTGACTTCCTAGCAGCTTAGGGGGAGTAACTACAGACTGGTAACTGGAGCCCTGTGGAAGGAGAGGGCTGGAGTTCAGTTCCTTTTCCCATGTATGCCTAACTAAATACCTAAATAGATGCTGGAGCAGTGATGGGGAGACAGGTTCTCCGCTGAAAGAAAATTTCTTAACTTTTAATCATGCTCGAGATCATTCTTTGTCCAAAGACATATTTAAATATTCTGTTGAAGTTGAATTGTTTCCAAAGATGAGACTAATATATGTAGTAAACTGCTTACAGGTGTGGCTCAGCACAGGCATGCTGGAGCTGATATCTGAGGTGCCAAATCAAGAGGGAGAAGGAGATGGCAAGGTTGAAAGGACAGAAATGGACAGGTAAGGAGGTAGAGATGTTGGTAATGAAGCCAGCCCATAAAAGCAGACTATTCTGCTACTCTTCTTTGCAGGCCCCAACACATATGATGTACTTTGAGCACGTCCATCAGATCAGGCTTCCCAGAAGAGCCAGAGCAGTAACAAGTTCATAGTTCCCAGTAGGGCTTAAGAACAAGCTGGAAGTTTGTTGCTCTTCCTTGCCAATGTCGTAGGTAGCTTGTGAATGCCCAGAAGCAAATCCTATCCCCTCTCTCTCCAGAGCATTACTCTTCAAGTGCCACAGGACTCTCAAAACAGAGGAACATGGGGCTTGAGGAATTAAATTTTACTCTTTGATGCTTGACTTAGCAGTTAGCCTAATTATTATTGTAGATTTGACAGGCAAGTTGTCTTTCTGTGTCCCACTCTTTTGACTATTCATATATATAGATTGTGAAGATTTTTTTCTATAATGCTTTAAAATGCCAAAGTTCAGTTTTAAAATGAAAGAAAGCACAACCTCACCTCTCAGACATTTGAAAGCCTTTAAGGCTTGGACAGAAAATGAAGAAGGGTGTCTAACTTTCATGAAAACATGTATTTCCCCCCGATCTCTTTATTTATTTTGGTAAGAAGTACACAGAAAGCAGATAAATATGTTGAAATTAATCACGTGTGTTGGAAGTGTGGGAAAAGCAAAACAGTGAAAAATCTGCAAGACACACATTTCCTTAACACATGGTGCCCAGAACAAACACAGGATGGAATAGAGATTCAGTGATTTGTGTTGCCGTGGCACCAAGGAGGAATGCGAAATGAAGTGGAGGCCATGCGGTCCCGTTCTTCCACTTTTCTCAAGGAACATTTGACATGACTATGTAGATTTATCTCCTGCTCTTCACCTTCTCTCAAGGATTGTTTTGCAGTACTCTGCGGACCTTATCTGTCATTCTTCCTCTTTTCCCACAAAAACAGCACACACCTTGCACCAAGGAATGTGCTGTGTCTTTACTCAAGAAACAACAGCTTGACCACAGTCCCACCCACTCACACACACATAATTAGATAAATACTACCCCGAGTCTGTATCTAACTTGGAGGGATGATAATCTGATACCAAATTGGAGGGACAGATCAATGAGTTTGTGCTCGTTGCCTGCCCCCCCCCCCCCCCAAGAAGGGACACTTTTTGGTAAGATTTGGGCCCTCGGCTATGCCAGGTGATTACCTGGGAATTAAGAGTGTGTGATTGCAATTGGGTTTTTGTGTGTAGTTCTATATCGCCAACCTGCAGTTTGTGCATTTATCATAGGCAATCTCAAAGAGTCTGTAGATGTTGCATAAGAGTAAAACGTACTATTTGTGAACCTGACTGCTTCTCTTGAATGCAACCGGACCTACAGCATACGGGCTGTTCGTGCATCTGGTGTCAGGCCTACAGTTACAGCCATAATTGGCATACCTATTAAGAGATAAGTCCAGCCGCCCCTCACCCCTCTAATCTCTGAGGACCGGCTAGAATGCAAGGGGATTCATCTCTTACCAAATTAATTCATTACCTTAAATGCAACAACGTGGAACTGATTTCTGCAGGAGAGGCTGTGAGATTACTGCAGGAACCCAAGCAAGGCCCAGATCCTGCCGCTGTGATGTGCTGATGAACTAAAACCTGTGAGACAAGCAATGAAATGTGTTGTGACACACACACACACAATTGAACTGCTGTGAAGGCTACAGTCTGGTTATATGGGCAAACCAAACACCAGCCTCATGTAAAGAATAACAAATGTAGAGAGACAATGAGATAGATCTATAAGGTGGTGTTCCAGTGCCAGTGTCACCAAGGAAAGCATGGGTGACAAATTGTGACCTACGTTCCGTGGCTGGTAGACACCAACCTTACCCCCTTGTAGCAAAGAAAAGGGAAGCTTCTGGGCAAGGAGATTTCTCATATTTAAACATTTCTACTGTATTTTTATGCTATGGCATCACCAGAGAAATTCCAAGAGAATTAGTGTTCAGTCAATGCTCAGTGGGTATAGGAAAACTATGGGGGGTGTGCATTTAGCAAGCCAAGCACTAAAGCTTTGGGAAATTTACTCCCAGACATGAGATGCCCTTGTGAAAAGCACATAGCAATGTAATCCATGATTTATGAGAATGAACTTTAAGAGTGAGATCTTCCAAAATAAATTGCTATTATCAAGGTCTGTGCAATCCTGGAACATTTAGCTATTAAGTACCGTCTTTTTCTCACTAGTGGTATAATTTGCATTTTGATTAAACTAGCCAAATATTTTGTTGAACAAAAGAGTATCTTAGTAAATGTAATTATGTTTTTGGTCTAGATGACCTTTTTCCCCAAAAAAACCCCATCATGGTTACCTTTTCTATTAACAAAAAGTTGATTAATGTAGTTGGATAAATTAATAAAGAAGAGATAACTGAATTAATCATACTTAATGTAATAGCAGATTGCTAGGAGCTTATGGATTAGTCTAAGCATTTCCCTTCATGTTATAGGCTAATATAAATAGACTATTCAAAAGTACTATATCCATTTTTTTCCTGGCCTTACCCACAAATTAACAGTGCACTAGTAAAAACTCTTGGCATATAACAGACAGAGGGTAACACTTGGGATAAAAGGACCACAGAGGTCCATGTTTTTCACTACTTGTTTTTAACAGGAACTGGAAATCTGTTCTGTTTGAAAATATAGATTTTAACTGTCACACAGAATAAAAGTCTGGTATTGATTTAAGATGGATTTGGAGAAATTCAGACCTTGCGGTTGATGAAGCAATTTTGAGCTGCTCTTTTTTGTTAATTACTGTCTTGCAGGTGTGTTTCCTGAGATCTGAGATAGATAGTGCAGCAGTTGACTGATGTACTTTCTCATGTTCATACTTTAAGAGAAAAGAGAGTCAATTCTATTCTTCCTTTTCTTTCATAGACCTTGCTATCGCACAACCTGTAATTATATCGACAGCTGGGACGCATGCAGAGGATGAACAAAGGGAGCGTGAGCCAGATGATAATGTTTTTCCACTCTCTGGAAGTGTGTGATTCTTCTTGAAGAAGAGACTGTCTGAAAGCATTGGATTCCAGCGTAGCTCAGCCTATGATAGACCCAAATGTATAATCACAGCCCTTAAAATATAATGAGTCCCCACCGTACAGTGAAACAATTCCAGACGTACATATGTGACATGAGAAGAACCAGGTGCCAAAAATTTCTCTTTTGTCTAGCCATAAAGTGCAAAAATATTCTCTCTAAAAGTAAAAATCCAGTGAGATCTTGAACATAAAACTTTGTTTATATATGTTCTTATCTGCCATATTTCTCTTCAGAATTTTTAAAGCACCTTCAGAAAAAAGGTTTTTTTGAAAAAGGACTTGAGGTCTCCTCCTGTGTTCAAGATAGTTGATAGTTTTTATGCATATGAATGTACGAGCATGTTTGTAAATCCAGAGTTGTATTGGACCTTTAATAGCACCCGGCTCAGCAGATGGTGACCAGCAGAAAAGACCTAGCCACCTTGTCTGCACCATCGTTGGCAGCTCCCACATTCACCATGAGCTTGGTGCCTAAGGCACCACCTACTAAGCAGAGACTGAGAGGTGATGGCTCTGGACAGAGAGGGCAGTAGCATGAAAAAGCAGGTGGTGTTCAAAAGAGGTTGTGCAATAAGCAGTTAAGGAGCCAATTGGAATTTCAACATCTGGTTCATCTGAATGGGGCTATATCCCATCCAACAGGCTATATGCATATGACAGACAGACAGGGCCCTCTTTCTATGTTCTTGTATCTTCTTGTCTCCTGAGAGCACCATGCCAAGGTAATAAAATAGTTCAGCTGTTGGAGAAGAAGCCTGTCAGAAGGATGGCCAGACTGTCTCAGGCCAGGGGTTTGGCTGGTTTAACATCTTGCTTGTCCTTGGAGCCAGCTTTGAGCATGTGAGGCAATCTAGCCAGCAATCCTTAATGGTTGTAATGGACCCCGTCATACCAGACAGCCTCTGCGTTTAGTTCCATTAATTATTATAAACCCTGATATTTTTCATATCAGTTTAATGTCCAGTTCTCTTTCAACTTGTTTAGAAATTCTGAGGCAGTGAGGTCTATAATTTAATCATGTGCAAAGTGTGCATGCTCGTGTGGGGAAGGATGGGAGGTACCTCTTTTATTGGTTTTTAAATTTGCAAATTCTCCTTTTCATGGAATTTAAATTTTTTGTTCTGAAGCTGTGTCTGGTGCTCTCCCTGCTTTAACTTCAGTTTAGTGGTTATAAATACAAATAGCAAAAACAGAGCAAACAAACAGAACAACACACTGTATTTTCTTGCAAAATTTATGATGTGACCAGTTAAAACATTCCTGAGGTAAATGTTTATTTATCAAATACATTTTGCAAACTGTATTTGAAAGGTTAAAAAATTCTTTTTTTCTCCCAAAAGCTTCTTTATACTTAGCTCCAGCATAGTCTGATCCTTTCTGTCTGTACAAACAGACAGAGTTTGCATTAGCAAACCCAAATAGTTCTAAAAAGCCCATTACACGTTTTCATTTTTTAAAAAAAGTAGTTAATCTCAAGCTTAAAATTGCCTACAATCTGTTGAACAGCTTTTAAGACTTATATATAAGTAGAAGAAAGGATGGTCTCTAGAGAGCTAATCTTGCAGCTAGTAATCCTTTGGGTTTTCAGCCAAATAGGATTGTAAACCAGGTTTTCTATGAAGTATGATTAAGCTGTCTATATAAAACTCAGATTAGGAATTAAAAAAAATAAAAAAAAAGAGGATGAGAAAAGGTTTTAGTGGAAAATTAAAATCTCACAAATCTCCTGTTTCATTAAAATCAGTACTTCTCATTTCAGTGGAAGAATTTTTGTTTTATTTTGCTTTGATTGCATGCAATTTCCATGGTTGTACTTCAAATTGCAGGAAAATGAGTTCATACAGGAGAGATTATGCATCTGATGTTGTATTCATTACACCCAAACCAGTATACCAGCACAGCCTTCTGGAGCGTGCATTGGGTTGCATCTCCTTATTTCCATGTTCAATCCCAAGCACTAAAGTGAAGCAAAAATATCCATATATTCTTTAGCAATACCATGGAAGTGTGAAAAATGTTATACACGAGCCAAACAGAAGAAAAACTAATTTTTAAATCTCCAGTGAGCCCCAGTTAGGACACTGATGACCCAGTGGAAAATTATGAGAATGTTCTGGTCCAAGAGGAAAAGAAATTTCCCAAGAGTAACTATACATTGATTTCATGCATAGGCTGAAGAAGTTAGAGTGGGAAGCAGGGCAAAGGCTTGAGAAAGACAAAGCTGACTGCAGTATCAAATGACATGCTGAAGTTGTTCATTTTTGTATGAAAGAGTAGCTCATATTGTACATGTATAAGATATAAGTATTTTTGACAATAAACAAAGTGGACGTGAGGTTGCAAACTGTTAATGAGGTCAGATCTTTCTAAAGACAGACAGCCTTTGGTAGTCTAAGAGACAAAAAAAATATAACTGTTAGCTGGCAGGTCCTTAAACAACTATGATTTTGGCATAGTCTTTCTGATCATATGATGCACATTCTACTAGGGAAATCAGAGTTGTTTAAATTCTTGCAAAGTATTTTTAGAAAGCTATGAAGAATTGTCTGGAAGCAAATCAGAGAAGGAGAGAATTGCCCTAATTTATAGAAATGTTTTAATTTTATTGTTGAGGATCTGAGAAAACTTACAGGAAAAATAACAAGTGTCTCTAAAAAGGCTATAATAAATCACTGTGTATAAATTTTCCATTCTGTGCATTGTTCTTGCCTAGGTTTGCTATTTAATTTCTACAAGTACTGTGAGAAATGACTTTGCCCAGAAGGTTTTCAGTGCTTCTATTACTTTTTAGAATTTTAAAATCCCTACATGACTCCGTATCCTGAACTGCTATTCTGCTGTTAAAGCTGCAAGTTTGATGAACTTGCAATGTTAGATTGACAACTCCAAATACATAGTTGCCTGAATAGGTATTTATATGTATTCTTCTAAAAGTGGCAGAGTTTTTCTTTGAGATCATTGAAATGACCATACTGCAGCTTTCACATCTGCAGGCAAAGAACTTCTGATCTGACCAGTTTGATGCAAGCAAATGCACCTGCGCCCATTTGTTTATATTTCCTCTATTTCTGATGCAATGGGTTCTGAAAATAACATTTCCAAACAAAACCTTGTTTTCACCTGTAAAGTGATTTGCATCCCCCCTTCCTGGCATTTAATTATTATAAACAGTACCAGGAAATTATTTGCTTGTGTTTCAGTAGTGTTTTGTTGCTGTCATAATGATTTCAAGACTAAAGGAGTCACCCTGACTATCAGGGCCAAATGCAAGACCTTGACAGTAGAGAGAGTTACAGCTCTCTTGCTGGAGACCATCCCATCTCTGTTCCCAAAGAGTTTTTGCACATCTCCCAAACTGCACGTGACATCATTGGTGAATGAAGAAGGAAAAGGTCATCTGGGTGTAGATGACAGCTCTAAATTAGCTTGCATCTTGATGTTCAGTGGTGGTTTTATTTTCACAGCGCTGACTAAGGTGAATTTTGTGAGGTGATGCATTTTTCCTGTGATGATGCGATAGCTTCAACTGAAGGTCTGTAGCCTCATCTGTGAGATATTCAGCATTTTTATACTATTCAACCCTAAAACAGTCCTATAGATGGTGGTGAAATAACATTAAACCCCCCTTTTTTCCAGACCTGAAAAGTGAATGTTTAACATTCACTCAAGTCCTTAGGAATCCAAGGTACTCAGCAGCTTGAAATCTGACCTCTATTCCACCATAAAGAATGAAAAAACTATTAAGAGATCGGGACAGTAGGCAGAGTGTGCAACAATGACTACGAGGACAGAAAGAATGGAGGTAAATACCTGTTGAAAGTCTAATTGAATCAGAACTAAGAAAGTACAGAAAAAAATCTAATTAAGTGAATGTTCATTCCCGTAATCTTAATATAATCTGTGAACAACAAATGGTATGAAATTATGTTGCATAAAACACAGTCCTCCAATCAGGATTAAAGCAGTATTCTCCTTCCTCTCACTGTAGCATTAAAATCTTTACTAAAACTGGGGTTGTTCTAGTCTTTAGGATTTCACCCTGTTCCTAATGGGAAGGATGGCCAATATAAAAAAAGCGGAGGAACTTGTCAATGTCTGCAGTACAATGTGTAATCACAAGGTCCTCAGTGAATGAGCTGCTATATATTTCTCTATTGCTGTCCATGCAAAAATCCATCAGCTACAAAAAGTTTCTTTTAACAATCAACCAAAACAACTTTTTAGACTGCATTTATAAAATAAATGTGATCAAAAAGAGTGAAGAAAGATATGCTAAGTAAATAAAAAATTAGTGTGCCTCATCCAACTTCAAAGTAGGAGCTGTCTTCATTTTATACCCTTAATGAATGTATTTTTAAAGCCTAATAAAATATCACTCTATTTTTGCTTGGTGTTCCTTCTCATGGTGAACTTGTTAGTCTTTTGCATTAAAAAGGAAATGCATAACTGTGTAAATATATTAGTGGAAGTGGGGGAACAGAAGTGAAGATGTGAGTAATGATGTCAGGATGGTGAAGCTGACTTGGATGAATGGGAATCAGACAGGGTTTCCCTGATAAGCAAAAGTGATAGAAGGAGAAGAGACGTTGACTCAGTTTAGTGGGGGGGAATGGGGAAAGTACGGATGAGGAGTAGTCCGGAGTACTAGTCAGAAAGGTAAGCTCAGAGAAAGAAATACAGCTGAACTGGAATGTGTTATGTATGTACTCTAGGATGTCGGGTAATAATACTGGAGAACTCCATGTATATGAAGCCAAAATAACTCTTTTAAGTCAAATGCTTATATACTACAGACTTGTCCTATTATTCCTAACCATTTCCAGTACCCAGACTCCCTGGTTTTCCTCTAATCCCATCATACATCAGTGCAAGATTGCTTCTCCAAGCTTCAAAAAGGTGGCAAATAACAAAACAAGAAAGGTCTGGCTGAGCTGAAAAGATAGCAAGCCCCAGATTTTCAGATGCAGCTGCCTTAGAAATTACCCATTAATATTTTCTCTAGTAACAGAGAGTTTTGACTGAAAGAGGCATCTTTACAAGAAACTGTTTTGGCTTATTTTATAGTCAATATATTTTTTAATCAAAGTCCTCCAGATGCTACTTGTGTTCTCCTCTTTCAAAACCGTCAACAGACATATGCTACAGAACCAAAGGCTTAATTGCAGGGATGTATCTGGAATCCAACAGAGTCAGGGGAGAGAAGGTGGAATTTCATTAGTAATCAGGCAAGCAGACATGGGCAATATGAATAAATAGCAAAGAAATATGCTTAGCATTCTCACTATTGAGCAAGTTTTCAATTACTTCAAGGTCCTACAAAAAAAGGAATGAAATTGGTGTCTCATACACACGTATACATTCATATACACCCCTTATTTCTTTAAGTATCAACCAGTAATTGTTATAGAAGAGGTGAAATTATGGTACACATAGCAAAGAAAACACATAAGGCTACATTTTAGTGATACCTCAACACTGATCTTTTGAGGAACTAACTTCTGTCTGAGAATGGAGTTGAAATGGAGCCAGTGGGAAGGTGACATCTGTGGAGGGATGAAACTGATGCATAAAGAAGAAAATGCATGAGGTATTGAGATAGACTTTCTGGTTATTTATCATGACTAAGTGCTTTTGACCAACACAGGGAAAGTAGGAGGGTCTGTACCCTGTTATAGAACATCATTAGCCTGGGTCTGTGTTATTGGCATATTTCACACACTGCCATTTTAGAGTTACTTAGTTTGAATAAAACTTAAAAGCTGGTTTCTGAATGTGCGCAACATAATAGTCATTGTGATTAATCAATGTTGTTGTTTTGGGGTCTGATTTCATCCTGCCATTCCAATAATGTATTTGGATATACTTTGAGAAGAAAAGCCACATGTACTCAGATTTGGTTTGTATTTTTACACAGTCAAGCATATAGTGCAAATTAAATACATTTTTAGCACCCCAAAAATCACATAGTCCTCATAATACCCAATACCAATTAAAAAAATTATTCAAAAATTTAAATTTACCTTATTTCCACTAGAGGTCAGTCAATAGATGGTAAATTTTCAAGTTGCAGAAATTTATGTTGTTAGGTTCTTTAACTGTGTAACTTGTGCAAACATGCTGAACAAGAAAATTATTGTATATGAAAAACTTATGCAAGAAAAATTCTTTTAACCATATGCTAAATTTTCAGAAACTTATCCATCATTATTACAAGGTGAAGTGTCACTAAATGTTTAACTATCAAACAGAAAATGTGCGTGAAGAATTGCAGTTCCATAGTTGCAGCACAATCTGGATAGAAAGACTATTTGTTGTTGAGTGTTTTGTAAATTATAGAAGCTGATTGGAAATCTACATAAGCTTCTTACTAAGCTGAAAACTCAGGAAAACTACTGTTTTTTTTAAAGGCAATCTGTCTTAATATAAAACTTGAATGTACCAAAGTGCTTTAGTACAGCTGTGTGGAGTTAAAGCTGTTTGTCAGGTGAATGGGAATTCAAAAAAGGTTGCACCAGCCGCATTTATCACTGACCTTATTTGCAGCCTCCAAATGTGGGGTATTCCCCAGGTGTCTTGATGTTGAAGAAATGTGGCTGTTCAGTTGCTTTATTTATCATGGTTTTACTTATTACTTTTTCTGCAAACAGCATATCCAGAATTTCACTCCTTATGATTGTTTTTGGATATTGAATTTAGTTTATTTTTAATGTAATTGCATTGTTTATTGAGCTCTCTCATCTCAGATGAAGCTCTGCTCAATAATGAGGTCCTCAGCCTCAGATGCTCTTTGGCTTCAATCTAGAAAGCAATTTTGTTGTCCGAGATGGTCTCTTGGGAACCATTGAAACTGGTCAATATCTATGCCAGCTGCTATGTTTTGTTCCCAGTAGGTATTTACCTAATATCTCAGTTTAAATGCTTCCTCTATACTTGCAAAGATCTCCCATTTTCCACTAAGTGTCACCAATGATTATGATTTTAATCACACTCAAATACACTGTTTGATGCCACCCCTTTGCTGCAACTACATCAAGGCTGAGACACAAGCAACTTCTCCTAAGGATTCATCACAACACTGTTCACATGTGGACCGAGAACACCATAAATGTGAGCACCAGTACTGAATCTAACAAGATATTACATACATACAAAGGCTATATGCCTTCATATCTCCACTTGTTACTCAGATATAGATATAAGCCCTACCTATCATTACTGAGGTGTAACACTAATATATTTAACCATCCAACTTCAGGAAAACTGAAGTGCAGTGTTTCTAATTCAGGAATCATTAGCTGGCCTCTGCTTCAAGTCATGTGATGCAAGATTATGAAAAACTTTGAAATACTTACAATATTTTTAAATCTTTCATAAAAGATATTTATTATGCAGATCCTGGTAGCCCCAAGTTGCAAGTCACTAACATCTGAACCAAGATTCAGGGAGTAGGAGTACCATTAGTACTGAAATTGTGTCATTGTAATTGAACTTGACAGTTAACTACGAGACAAAAAAGCTCATCTCTGTGAAGCCCCTGGAGGAGCAGGAGTAGCATTTTCAAAAAACTATCTATTGGACTGGACCTCTCTACATTAAGCTAAAACAGTATGCACAGTTTTGAGCACAGGTCAGAGGACTTTGAAATTCAGTGGCAGCATTTTCAACAGGAGTTATGTCTTTTGCCCTGTTAACCATGCTTTTTCTGACACTTGACATTTGAAAAATCTGTTACTGGTTGTTTCAGCAAGAGAAGGATGAGCTTGTAGAGATCTTGAATCCAGCTTAAAATACATTCCTTTTAATGTTTCACAGCCAGGACGTTATAAAATAGAAATATGCTTTGAGATAAACTTTTTGAGTTGATATCTGATATCTCAAAATGTTTGGGGTTTTTTGTTCTTTGACTTTCAAGTCCTGTAAAATCCTCTACTTTGATCTGAATCACCTGAAGATTCAGCTTGTGGCATCTATGTGAAAGTGATGAAGGAAATATATCTATAATCTCATTCATTTACAGCAGCCAAGGATTTCTTCCTTTTGGTATGACCTGCAGCAGAAGACCTCTTTCAGAAACCTGAGAAATTTTGGCTCTGCCACATCCCTTTTGTGCTTTTACTGTGATGGATAGCTTTCCCCAAGAGATAGTAGGAGGGGTGGTGGGAGGACGGCAAAACTGCATAAACTGATGAACATGCATGGAGAGTTCATAGAAGACACTCATTTTGCTTGCATGTCAGAAGAGGTGGGACATGCTCAAGGGAAGCAGGTTTCAGATGAAAGTTGCTGAACTTTCCATCTGATGCACAGAAGGGAGCACTTTGCCTAATGGCTACTCTGGGAAATTTACCCTGGAACTCTTTAAACAGATGCTGACTACAACAAATAGAGAAGGGTCTTGGTTTTTTTTCCTTACCATGTGAGGCAAGGCTAAATGAATTTGACCTTTCACTAAATCAGGCTTTTCTGAAGATGCCCATCACACTTTGTTCCCCTCTTGGATGGATTTACTGAGAAGGCACAGAGCTTTTTAGACCAGTGGTCTCCCTCACACCCCTGCTTAGTACAGGTGTAGTCTCCCTACAGCAACAGGGAACAGCAGCCTGCCTTGGAGCTGCTAAATAGCATAGTGCCACAGCTGAGGTGTGATGGGTCATTATGCCAATTCACATTAATACCTGGAATGTTCTCATCCCTTTTTCTCTTTACTGCCCTAGATCCTTCCTGCCAGGCTGTACAGACAAAGTAAACTTACAAATATCTCACATTAAAGGCTTTGTTCACTGTAAAAATTTCCCACCAGCTAGCTAGGCTACCTTTATGCTAGTATGAGTATAGCTGTATCAGTCATTCCAGACCTGCATTAGAGGGACAATTCTAGTGATCTCAGCAGGGCTTTGCCCATTTAATCAAACTGTGAACGCATCTTGTCCAGGTGCATGTCCTGAAAGCTGGTAAGCTGTAGAAGTGTTAAGTATTTCTAGGGATAGTGCCTTGCTGTGAATATCTTGAATGAGCAAGCTCACTTTGTCTGGGTTCATAATTCCTGGTAAGTTATGACTCCCTCAGCATGAAAAACCCTGGAGGGCTCTTCAGATACAGCTGAAAAAATTTTATGCATCCTTCAGATTTAAATTCACATATCTCATATGACCTAAGTGCAATTTTATAATTTTATGTCATTCCTGCTTCAGTCTCTGCCATCTGAAGTTCTGATCCAGACAAAGCTATTAAAGAAACTGTTATGAGAAGCCTTTTCATTTATGTCAACTGGCGTTCAGAACCAGACTGGCCATTTATACATTTTTATTTGAGGACATATTAAAATCACCTTGGGTACATAGAGGACTAATATATATGTATAGAGGGGTGTGTATATATGTGTGTATATTACAAGATATTATAGCCTTATCTATTCAGTTACATAGGTTTTGGATTGAGTTCAGTAGACATATGAGTATGGAAGGGTAAAAAATAATTGAAATGAGAGTTAAGGATTCATAAGTTTTTAAAAAATTATTATTTTGGAATGGATTTTAAGACTGGGCAATGCATGGTTTTTGCATGTTAGTTTTACTCTAAGTTCAACACTCTATTTTGCTGTGAAGAATGGCCATAGACAACACTGAGTAAGTCCAGCTGTTAGAGTGCCAGGTAAAACAAGACTCTGGGAAGCATTTTTCATTGTGTATCACAGAACAAATTGATATAAAGAAAATACTTTGTCATTTTTTGAACTCACAGTAGTCGGTGTGTCTTCTGAGAGGAAAAAAGTTCAGTTCGAATGCCATTCTCTTTGCCAGTATGTACAAGAGTGCAATGTGAAGAACAGAATACTTTAAAAGCTGATACAATAAGACAGCTGCAAAATTTCATAAGAAAAAAAATCTGGAAAAGAAGAGATGAAAACAGGCTGGACATATGATACCCTGTTCAGGGCTGGGAATCCAAACCTTGGCTGCTCAGCCATAATCAACATCAGTCTGCTACCCGATCGTCTTGATTCCTCACATACCCGTGAGAGAGAAATTAAGAATTGCTGAGAGTTTGGATAGCTGGAGCTGCTCAGATGTGATTAGGGAAAAAAAGAAGAGATAATAAGGTGCTGTGAAAGGTTGATTATTTTATGACCAGTGTACCACATTTCCTCCTGCCAAATCCATGACAATGTCAGGATACTAAAAAGACCCAAAGGGTTTTGTCTGTCTTAGTCTTCCTGCATAACCAAGGAGCTGGAGGATATTGTGTGATTAACAGCTCACTGTCACAATCAAGTTACCACAGCTCAGCAAGTTAAGTTGTCAACATGTGTCAGCTGAACTGTGGCAATTGTTCATGTGTGCAGTTGACGCATAAAATGCCAAGCAATGTTATTTAACTCTCTTTCTTTGCATTAAATTACTCCCAGTGTGCCGTGGGTTAGGAGTGCGCTTTGGAAGGGATTCACTGCTCTAAATTTAGATCTCCGTATTAGAGAGGTCTACGTCTGAGCTGGTTGTCTAAGTTCATGCTAAAGTCAATGGAAAGAAACAGGTGCTTCTGGAGTGCACTTTGCCTTATCTTGGCATAGCTGTTCAAAACAGAGCAGGTGAATCCTGCTCCTCTCTGTCTAAAAGACATCTACATGATTAGTTCAGATATAATTGTCTAAGGCTAAGTGAGATTAATCTTTGGAGAGCTACCATATCTTGGCTGATGACTTGATCATAAATCTAAGCATGAAGATATAGTGGTTGGTCTGGTATAATCTTTCATTGATCGTAGCAAAGAGAAATTAAGATTTTACTGAATATCAGTAAGAAAAATCTTAATCCATGTATTTTTCAGTCTTTAGATGGGATTCTTCTGGTTTCTTAAACTCTCTAAGCCAACAGGCAGGTCATATAGAGAAATCAGTCAAACTGCATCCGTCAGATTTCTTGGCGTTCCTTGCTTTTAGGTACATAGTGATTCCTCCCAGCCATTTACTTTTTTTAATCTTTTTGCTTCTAATCCTTCAGATATTAGATGAATTTTCATTTTTTAGTACAAATGGACCTGCCGCAGCAATCCAGTGATGCTGCGAACTCAAGCAGCACTAAAGGAAAAGTACAGCTCCTGATCTGGTATGATGACTCAATATTTTCAAGCATTTACTGTCAAATAAAGATTTACTGTGGGTTTACTTCATACAGTCTTCCTGAAAGCATACAAGCCCTGATCCTCCCACGTGGTTTGGCAGTTTGTTTTTGCAATAAATTTGCAAAATATCTGGAGATCTAGTTTTACTGTCCTATACTAATCACCTTTGCCCGAGTGATTTCTATGGGATATGAAGACCTCCTTCTCCAGCAGCCCAACTTCTCTGTTTTGGGGTGGTAGTCGGGGGGAACTTTGGGAAAAAGAGCTTCCCAGAGGCCCTCTTCACAGGTATTTGAAAAGGTATCTGAGAGCATTAACAATAAAATATAGGACAGCCCTCAGGTTGTTCTAGATTATATATGGTGAGCTGAATGCTATTACATGGACCAGGTAAAGCTGCCTTTAATAACTGCATTTCATTTACCTAATCTAGCTCAGTCTCCACCTCATTCTCTTTTAATGAGTCATGTGAGTATTACAAATAACTTTTACTTTCATGTTGGTCAAGCAGTTGCCACTTCGTTCCTATCTCCCATTAGGATTTCCAGTCCAGTCATATACCCTACCTCGTGCTGGCATAAGATTGATTATTGAAAAAAAGAAAAATACACTTGAGGAATTATTTTTTCCACATGAATCTGTCTTGCAGTGTAGCTGCTGAAGCACTTGCTCCAGCACAGTAAAAAAAGACAGAGAAGGGGGACAGCTGCTGAACACTTGAGTACAGCCTCAGGACTAAGGAGAGAAAATGGCCTTGTTTTCTCCTCTAGCAGTCTCCAAACACTGGGGAAAAAGAATTCATCCTCATTCCTAATAAAAATGAACTTTAAATGCAGGATTATGATGTGGACAAGTTACCAAAGTTTTAACCAAAAGAAACTACATGAGTAGTATTTGGCTTTCTTCCTCAAACTCTGCATTTTCTGTCAGTGTAGCACTTTTATGGCTTGTCTTCTACAACCTTTGTACCATTTTTTTCATTTATGATATCTATTAGTTAATTAGTCATAAGAAACCTAAATCTAAGCACATTACGTTCACAGATACCCCTCATACCTCCGAAGTGGTTGGTTGCACTCTGACCTTCAAGCAGAACTATGAATGATCACAGTTTAGGGATGTGCTGCAGCTTTTCCAGCAGCCTCCTGTTGCATACAGTCAGGTAAAACCCTGCCTATACTGAAGTGAATAGGATTTCACTCTTTGACTTCAGTGGTGTCAGAACTTGGCTCCAGATTAGTCCTGGTTACTGGTGGTCTTGTGAAATAATATGATATAACCTATCTTAACTGTGTTTTGTAAATTACATGTAAATGTAGTTCAGGCTTTTGAAGAGCTCATCAAATTCTGGGACATCAGTAATACTTAATTTACTTGTTAAGTTCACAGAGGATACATCGGGGTGTATTCAAAAACAGTAGTGCTCAAGATTTTACTGTCTGCTTCTGTAGGCCCAGGGAAAATTACATCAATTCCACTAGATTTTAGAGTGAGTTGCTTTGGGCCTTAGTCTGTGTTTCTTCACTTTGGATGTCTGCAGCAAAGTTGGGTACACACGCAGGGATTTGCCATTCCTTTTTTGCAATGTTTCCCAACTCCTCTGCACCATGGCAGACAACGGGGCGATGATCTGGTGCTCGGTGAGTACCAATTGCTTTGCAAGTATTGATGTGTCTTGTGATTAGCACCAGCTTGTTCCAAATGTTATTCTGTCTCATTTTATACATATCATTATGCTGCTTTTAATTTCAAAATTTCAAAATTCTTTTGCAGAATATAGTATAAAAGACGCAGGGTTTAAAATCCTTGCTTCTTCCTCTGAACTGACAGTTTGAGGAGCAAGGTACTATAGCTTATGATGGCTTGTTAGTGCTTCCTTCTTCTGAGAGCTGGGGTTTTTCTGCTTTGAGTAAAAAGAAATCATAATTTCTTAATTAGTTTCATCATTTAACATGAGATGTTCACTGACTATAAATGTAAAATAGTTCATTTGCATTTCTATGACACATACCAGAAATATACTGCCATTGAGTATTCACCTGCCATGTTCTTAACAATTTCATGAAAGAAATACAGCCCTTCTTATATAGGGCATTTTCACAGTTAAAAAAATTAAAAAGCGAGGAGAAGGTATTTAATATGAGAATACTTCCTGTTCTTACAGTTGTTGTTTTTCTACACAAATAATTCTTCCGGTATTGGGATCTAACCTAACTGATTTTTAGAGAGATTTGTTAGTATTACACTCTGGCTCTGCAGATAAGAATTTTAGAAAGTATAGGTTATTAGTGTAAGAAATGGCTAAAATGCCGTGATAAGCCTGTTTCCACACTGTCTGAGATTGTGTTATGTGAGATGCTGGCCTTAAATGTTTATGCTTGCACAGATGATTGACTTAAAATCCCAGCACCTGTGATCTCTATAATGTTCAATCTATTTGTGCAGCTGTTCCTCTGAGACCGTTACATGAAGTAATTGATTAGTTCAGCAGTCCTTCAACATCCTTGCAGTGTTATGAAAGCTGGTGAATTAATAAGCTACATTTCAGCAGCATACAGCCCCTTCCTCTCAGTTTGCATGATACTTCTCAGGTATATTTTGCTGTAGGAGCCCTACTTTTCCAAAACAGCTCGAACACTTAAAAATATTGATTTTAAAGTTAAGAGGAAAAAAAATCTGTCTTCATCACTTCCTTTCCATAAGTCACATAGTCTTTCTATTTCATTTGATGAATAATTGATGAAGATAGTAGTCTTAAAAAGTGGACCAGGAGGCGGAGAGCATGGAGGAAGTTCGGTGGAGAACAAATAACCAAGATACCTTGTCTTTATTCCTTATGTGAAGGGAAAATATCATGTTTGAAATAAAGTGATGATGGTAGAATTTAACTGTACTTATAAGAATTAATACACTGTTATTGTTTCTGAGGGACCAGTATGGTGTAAAAAAAAATGCTCTTAATCTTCTCCCATGTTATCTAGTTGTCAGAGAACAGTTCATTAATTCACCCACACGTAGTATGAAAATATTCTCTCCTACAAAGCAATGTTTAAAACAATGCTGTCACATTGAAATTATAAACAAAAATAATGCAGTCTGTGGTCACTTCCCAGTCTGATGTGCACAATTAAGTTTATTTTTCAGACTCAAATTTTTCTAGGAGTATCACAGCAAATGATAATCAAGCTGCCTATAAAGCAGTGCACATGCTTGCACTACCCTAACATTCTCTCTTAGATGGATGTCACGGTGGTTCCTGCTTGACAGTTCTTCAAGTTCTCCAAAGTAAGAGTTCACTTAGGACTAAAATAGTTTTACATCTGACAAATCAAATGGGGTCTGGCAGGGGACACTTTATGAATATGAGAAGGACTGAGCCTCATTCTTTCAAGATGTTTCTGCACATCTCCCTTCAGCTTACAGATCTACTTTGGGCTTTTTAAATGTATATATGCTTTTTTTTTGGTGGCAACAGTTAATTGCAGGTACAAATTTCATCATTTATATTACACATCAGATCACAGTCCTGCAAAATGCTGGACATCAGGCATGCAGTGGTATTCTCATGCTGAAGATGATCGTGCAAGCAAATGTTTTGTCACATCAAGTATTTATGAAGTCAAATTCTGCATCATTTGTATTCATCTCAGGATGCATACCTGGATAAGGGATTAACCCAGTGATGTTTAATATCTTGATTTAGATCAAATTAATAAAATTGCACATGCAGATGTAGATGCAAAACAAGGTTAGTGGAGTGAGGGGCTGTTTTTTTGTAAATCTGGGCTTAGGTATTGAAAATTGAAACTCAAATACTTGTGGTTTAAATGTGGGGAAAAAAAGGAAAAAACTCCATGAAAATACATCACAATGATGTAATAAGTAAAAATCAGTGTAAGAGAAATACAGAAAATGTGGTACGGCTTCAGATTTTTACAGTTTTGTCACTTGAATGAATGCAGAAATATTGTGTATGTTGAGTAGTAGCCAGCATGTAGTAATATAACTATGGTAACAGCATGGTGACAGCATTATTCTCCTGCCATGTATGAGATATGAAATGATGTCTGTCACAGTGGGAGGAACATGTAAAACCTATCCAAGCACTATGTCAAGAGCATCATAATCATGGATCACACTTTTTTTCTAGTCATGCTGTTGTAAATAGGCAGAATACATTCTGTCATAATTTACAGCTATTCTGGGTTTACACATGGATAATGATTTTTAAAAAACGATCACTTGTGTTAGGAATAGATCTGTGTTCTGCTACATGCTCTGATGTAAGTCTGTTCAAAATGACAAAGGGTAGTCCAGGGAGAACTGGAAGAATAGGCCTAATTAAAAGTTTTTCTATTATTTCTTTTCTTTCAGTATTGCAAAAGTACCTCATTAGGCGCTTAAGACTTGAGTTGCATGCATAATAAATCGCTGTTACTTTGTTGCATCTATTCTTGCTGGTGAAAACCATACTAAATTCCTTAAGCAATGCAAGATAAGAATAGGATGTTTTAAAACCCAACAGAGAAGTGAATTTAAACTTGGCAGTTTTTAATTTAAATTCTTTTTGATACTAGAAGATATCTATTGCTCTTAGTCTCATGACCAGTCCTGAACATTTTAAAAATAATTAATCAAGCATCTGAAAATTACTGTTACAAAAAGTGAATCTCATTCTCTTTGATTTCAGAGTCTTAAACTACACTTTGGTCACATTGTCAAGTTATTGTCTATAGCTGCAAAGACTATAAAGTTTGAGGGGACCTTCCTTTTTTTTTTTTTTTTTAAGCAAAAACTAGTATTTGCAAAATCTTATGAATGATGAGCTGAGGACTTAAAGTCATTGAATGCCTCGAAGGTCCCTGTAAAGTTCTGAACTGACAAGAGTTATGATAGATGTCTGGGACTGTCTTTGAAAACAGTATGTGAAAATCTATATGAAAAATACCCTCCCAAAATATATGAAACACAGAATCTGAGCAAAAAAGAGCTGGAAGATATCTCATGTTTTGCTATTTCATCTTCTTGCTCTGAGGTAGAAGAGGTCATACTGAATGCTTTTTAGCAGATATTTACCTGACATGCTACTGAAAACCTCCAACTTAATTTTCATAACCTTTGTAGAACTCTTGTAGAATTTTGCTGTCCTTGTTGTTAAGTAGAAAGTTGCTCTAAACTCCAGTCTAGCCCCTAACCTTTCCATGCTGTGAAACAGGCCAATTACTCTTTTTCACCCTCAACAGCCTTGGAGAATCATTAACCACTATACCCTTTTTAACCATTTTGGATATACATGAAAACTGCTATGTCTACTCTATCACCTTACTATCTTTTATGTACTTACAAATTGATCATTTAACATTTGCTCTGGCATCTTTCAGGGTATGAAGTAAGCTGGTATATGATTCCCTGATCCCTTTCTATGTTAAGGAAAGTACAGTGCTTGCCTTTCACCAGCTTTCCATGACTTCTAAAGGGTAACAATTCAGAAGAGATTCCTTTGGCTTTAGGGTACATTTCAGCATGCTCCACTGACTTTAATACAGTCAATTTATCCATTCTCTGTCATGCCCTTTAACTGTTCTGCCCTGCTTTCTACCTACATGCTAATATTAATTGCCTTAAGTGGCTTGTCACAAATTGTGTGAGCGCTAATGCAAAAGGGCAACTCAGCCTTCTCCTTGTTATCTGTTATGTGCTCGCCGTCTGCTCCTTCAGTGAAGGAACTAGTCAGACTGCCTAAGTGGTCTTGCTCCCTCTGAAGCAGCCCATGGCTTCTGCTCTCCTTTCCTCCACCTCTGCAAGTGTGCCACTGCCTCACCTCCTCACCCCACTGTTATTTCTTTCCCTGGCATTGAGTGCTATTGCTCATAACATATTTCATCCAAAGTGCATTCTGCTTTCAGGATCTCAGACATTTCCTCCCTATTTGTCAGGCTTGAATAAAAACTAACTTAGAATACATAAATAAATAAGTAAATCTGGGGACCTGGGGCATCTGTGTCCTGCTATATTACCTTTCCTGCAGCTCTCAAGTTAGTTAAAGACTTTCTTTATTAAGGTTGTTAAGGCAACCTGCCCTTGAGTGCTTTTGTTGTCTATTAGAAAGTGTCAACATAACAAAATTTGAAAATATAAAATTAGATTTATGTCCTCTCAGATCCAACATTTTGAATAGACTATCTTGAAGCTAATATAAAGGCTAATACAGGATTATTCTCCTAGAACATGAATGAAAGTGTTAAACAGGTTGTCTTCAAAAAGTAGAGCTTCCAGAAAGGTATTGCAAAACCTGGATTATTTGGTTATTACGGAAACTAACATCCTGCTAAGAAAATACAAGTGAATTCCCTGATTTAAGACTAATAAAACAAAGGCAACTACCTTACTTGCATAGTGGTCATAATGAATCTTCATGCATTGAAGAAAATGTGGTTTTTTACTTCTGTGGAGAAGAGATAAAATGGGTCTCTAAATTCTTAAGCTCATATTCTGAAAGTAACATCTTTATGGAGAGGGTATGCAATCAAAACAAATCTTGTATTTAAGAATATCTTCTAGTACTGCTCAGAATGCATTTCAGTCACTGATTTCTGAAGCCCAAAGAAATTCTCTTGTGCCTTTGCAGGCAGGCTTTCTTATTTTCTGTCAGAAACAACCCAAGCCCAAATGTTATATTATAGGTTTAAGCTTCAGGTCAAATGCATGAACTCTATAAGACACAGTAGGCTCTTGATCACTCTCAGATTTATCTCAGGTGTTTTTTTGACTGGTGTGTGTTAGAGAAATCAACTGAAGAAAAGAGTAGATGTGCTATAGAGACACCAAATCAGAACATAAATTGCATATTTAGAACAATGGAGGGAGGGCAGAATTTAAAAAATAAGCAAAAGTTCAAACCATAAACCTGGGTGAAGGTCCATGGCAAATTAATGGATTTTTACCTTTTTTACTGCTGAAGTGTGACTGTGGGGAAGAAGAGAACGTAGTAACAGAGTGAAAGAGAAAATAGAAAAAAAACTGCCATTCATTTCTTGTCCTCAGAGGGTGGTAAACTCTTCCGTGCTTCTCAGGTGTCCCGGTGTGGTGGATTCCCTCCCTTCTTGCACTTAATCTAAACCTGTACCTGAGCAGTTGTGATTTGCATGCTCTTTCCTCATTTCCAAGACACTTGCATGCAATTGGATCTCCTCCTGATTATCTCATTCACCTGTCTTTCAAGCATTCAAGTAGATTAACTTGCCAAAAGAAAATGTTTTAGAAATGCTCATTGCCTTTGTGGGACTTATCTGAAATATTAGTCTAAAAGATCATATTTTTTATCTTTCCTAACATTTTTCTGCCTGTGAAATAAAAATCCGTTTAAATGTAGTTCACTGTTGTCTGCCCAGAGACAATATCTCTGAAATAAATCCAAATATATTAGCAGCCTGTTCAATAGACTTCATACTCCCACTCAGAAATCTTATTAATTTCTCTGTGTTGGAATATTTCACATTCTCCTTTGTTGATTGAGTTATTTTGTACATTAATGTACATAGAAGTGTCAGCACTACATTATTTACTGAGGAAATTCCAGGTATGCTGATTAAGCCAAAGCAAACTGTATGTGCTTTCTGACCCTGTTAGATTGTCTCAATTTTTTAAGTGAATGTAGCACTTTACACTTGTGGGCATTCTGTCTGTGAATGAACAGCTAATTGCCTTATTATTGTTGTTATATTAAATTGAAAGGCTGCACATGGAGAGCAACAGTTAAAACCTCCCCACTTGAAAGCTTTCTGCACGTGTTTACTTCCTTTGCCACCTCTTCTCTGGTAGCTCTGTGGTCAGTGCATTTTCAGTCAACTTGCCTCACTGCCAAGGATCTTTGTTTTGTCTTCCTTCTTAGGGTGCATGCTTCCTGAGGCAGGGGTTCTTATTTTATACCTACAGCATCTAGTAGGGATCTCAGGGTACAACCATGATAGAGATCATCATGAACAAAACTCTTTAATGGAACCCTCCTCTTCCTTCGAAGTAGTTTTATTTGTAATGAGGTTATTAACTGCATGACTTGCGTAGTTTTCATCAACATGTTTTTTTCAAATGGATTTGTCTATTTACTATTCTTTATTAACAGTAATAGTGTTGCATGGGCATAAAATGGGTTTAATGGAGTAGAGAGCAGGATTTGAAATGTTGATCAGCCCTGTTACAATTTACCCATGTGCAAGAGCCCTGTGTACCATTTCTACATCATGATAGCAAGTGTGCTTTTCAAAAATATTTGCCAGTTCTTAATAAGTTTTGCTACCTTTAGATTTTTGCTTTGGTTTACTAGGGGTTTAATTTTGAATGTGTAAAACAGTGCTGTCATATGCTAACACACACATTAGTCTTGTTTATGCACATTTAGGAACCATGCTTTCCAGTTGTCAGACAAGCTTTGTGATCTGTTTGTAGTGGTATGTAGATTTCTCCTGTAATTAATATATACTTATTCAGCATACATTTTCCTGATTTGAAGGATAATTTAAAGGCATAACTATCTGCAGTCAGGCAGAAAGAGTTTTTTACACAGTTTTAAATTGTTTATAAACCAACAGCACACAGGTACCTTGATCTGAAGAGCTTACAGGTGGGTATTTTACATTTAAAAAATGCAACATAAACAGGTACACCAAAAACGGATACAGCAAACCACCTGGTCAAATACAAGTAACAGATTCATGTGTCATTCTGGTCAGCCAGTGATCACCAGTACCTAGGACTGAGGTTAGGAAGCACCATGATGCTTTCATCCAGTGGCAGGAGCTGCCCACTGCCTCACTGACAGTGCCCAGTGGGCTCCCAGATTATGAACGGCATGGGGACATGCTGGCACCCGGACAGTGGAGTAAGAGTCACTTTGCCTCTCCAGGGTGCATCTGACACTAAGGTAATTGTGAAAAATTAATTTCTCAGGCCTGCCATACATATTCTGGGTATGTTTTGATGGCAGCAAAGGAAAAGAAGTACTTATGTATCATTTATAACAATGTCCTTAGGACACACTTTCCATATTTCTTTAACAGAAACAGAATTTCTTTAACAGAAATGGAATAGTGCTGTAAAAACAACAGTATAACACCCTTTACATCTGACCTTCTTATCTTCTGAATTCAGCAACCTTTCACATTTTGGGAAGACCTGAAAAAGCTGTCATGGTCTCTGAAAGCACCCATCCTATGGGTTCAAGCCATGTAGTTGACCGGCACTCAGGAGTACTTGATTTAAGTTATTCACAGCTCAGAAGCATGAACAGAGAGATGTTTTTAGTGTAGTAGGCTAGAAAAGCCTTCATTAACTGTGCTTCTCCTCCCAAAATAACATCCACTTTTTGAACGGGGGAGGACAAAAGAATGCCAGGTAGTCCCAAAATGCCACCTATTTCTTGAAATGTTTCAGTGCAGATGGTGCTGTGAAAGATGAACTATTCCAGAGATTCAGACTGGCAGATGGAAGTACCTGAGCATGTGTGAGCAAAGACAGCCACCTCCTCTCTGCACTGACTGGGCACAAACCACACGGCCCAGGTGATTACAGCTGAGAAGTGTCCAGTTAACCAGATCCTTAAATTTAATCCATTCTGCTGTGTCACTCTATTCACACAAGTTAAGTGAATTGCATTTAAAGAGCATTATGGCACTGATGTCAGTAACTGGCTATGTGAAAAGTGATTCTAAGTCATTATCTTTGGATCTCAAACAAGAAAAATATATTTCTTTAATGTATTTACATTATTCATATTATAGCAGTTAAAGATCCCACCAGCTTTCTCAAATCAGTAAAAAAGGGACTGTACACCAATCTGTTTTCTTTTAAGTGCATTCTGATGTCATTTCTTGGTCAGTAGTTTTTGTGCCCTCTCAGCTCTTGCAGAGACTTAAAGATTTAAGAGAGTCCTCAGAATTGTGCTCAGAGTCCATGCATTTCTCTTGTACTATCTAGCGGGGCTTTTAGTACACAGGGTATTCAGTCTTCAGGTGAAAGTGTCAACAGCACTTTATAAATGAGGTTCTAAGCCCATTTGGAACAGTACAGGAGCTGGCTCTGATTGTATCACAATTAGTTCAGAGATTCATTTTTCCCTTTGCTGTTAGTTCAGAGAAAATATAAGTCCTAATAAAAAGAGAAAAATTTCCTGATTTTCAAAACTGTCCCAGTGGTCCATATGCAAGAAGTTTGCCACTGCTGGTTTTACAAAGAAACCCTCTGATTGTTGAGTTACGCGTCTTAAAACTGAAGTCTTCCCACAAGGAAACCAGCCTGACAAAGCTAATGTATTTCTACTCAGTTGGCCTATTCCTGTGAAACTTGGGCTCCTTTTAGGAAGCCACAATTTCCATAAATAACTTTCAACTTTGGTCTAAAATGATACTGCTGTATTTTTGCACACTTGCTTTTCAACTTCAGAATATTTTGACTACATCTGAGGCTCCACGCTCATGAATGGATATGATAGAATAATTTTGCAAATTATTCAATGGGTCCTTAAATGTTGCCTAGTACTCACAATGCTGTATCCCATCTTTGTGCTCTTTTCTTGGAATACTATTCCTAAATTTTTTGCTTTCAAATTAATGGTCAGGCAACTTTTATGACTGTATTGATAAGCAGGGTGCTCTTTGTTTTTTGGTAGGTATCCATCTGAAGCTGGAAATGGGTATATTGTATCTGGTTAAATTTCTAGACTTCCTCATAGACAGCATTTTCTTGTCAGTGCATTTTCACCTATACCTACAAGACTTGCATATAATTCATAGGTATAGAAGGGCAGACACTAAAAATTACTCACACTCATCTACAAAACACTGAATAACAGAAAGTATTCCTAAGTAAAATAAACTTACAGGAAACACTTGAAGTATAACCAGAGGGTAAATCTGTAATTCTGAAGTATGGAGGCAATTGTAGGAGAACACCTAGAGACCACAGCCTTCAGCCGTCTGGCTCTTTCTCAAGGAAGGCATTCCTACAATATCTAAGGTCTGTTTATATTTCCATCACTGACTTATGGGATTGTGGACAAAACACTTCACCTTCTCTTGCTTTGCAATTCTGAAATTGTACTTGTCTCCCTTCATGTAGTGCTTAGAGTTCCTAGGGAGATCACCTCTTTAAGTCCTCTCACCCATGCTTGTCACATAACTTACATTCAAGTTTTATGAGGAGCTTCTCTTTTTGTTCTTGAGGTATGCTAGAGAAGGTTATTGGGCAATATGAATGTTTGCCTAAACTATTATTTGTTCTACAGGAGGCATTTTCAGTTGAAAACAGCTTCCTGAGAATTTGTTTTTGATGATAAGAATATTAAGTGTCAAAAAGGGCAGGACTGCAACTACAGTCTTGAAGAATAGCAAGAAAACCACAGCTGGATCCCTACCAGCTCACATCTGACAGTTATGACCTGTGGTCTAATGCCCTTCCATGGCACAAAAAGTCAAGCAAATTTTGTATTTTGTACCGAGAAAAAAGCAACTACATTTACTGTAAGAGTCACACAGTTAGAAATTATCTGCTGGCATTTCATAGCATCAAAAGAAGAATATTTTTGGCTTGTTTTTAGAGCCTGTAATTCCACTGGCTTGAGAAAGATAATGTAAGGTCTAAGGTGATTCTCTAAACATCTGAGTTTTGTGGTGTCTTCAAACAGCTCAGTAAGGAGTTCAGAGGAAGCAATCACATACAGAAAAGAAATGGCTGACTGAAGAAAAAGACTATGCTCACAGGGAAGACGTGAAAGAAGTTGGGGCTGTGATGAATCCCAAAGGAAATGAAGCTCAAAGGAAGCTATAAAGGGAAGTAAGGCTATCTTGGAGAATCCTTTTTCCTATTTAAGTAAAATTTCTGGCTCGCTATGGTAAGGAACAGCATAACTGGGAAAACAATGAAGTGTATTGTCCACCAAGAAATATTCAGTCCTTGTTCAGCACTGTGACTAGGTGGTGTCTAGAGAAAAGGACTGGTGGAAAATTGTTACCCAGAATGCTTGAGGCAGATATACTGCTCAAAACTTGTTCCTGTCTTTATTTCTCAAAGTCAACATGCTTTTTAAAGCACATTTTTTCTGCTCTCCTGTGCAAATCATGTTACATATAATAGGTATATTTATGATCATACGAGACAGAAAGGGAAGGATCAAGACTTTTCCTGACAAGGATGATTTTACAGCACCTGAAAAGAGGGTGACTCCAAAGCAGGGCACAGAAAGAAGACACAAAAGCAAATTCCAACCTGGCTGCAAAATTTAACAGGGCGGGTCCTGGGCAGTGCAGTGCTGGGGAACCTGATGAGATTTGCTCGTGCTTCTAGCAGCACTCAGTCTCCTGACTCCCTGGTGGGAAACACCCAAGACCTACATCAAGCACACACAGTGTCTTTTTATAGACTCTAAAACTCCATTAGGAGAAGTCATATAAAAATTGTTATTAGAAATATTACAATTTCGTTTCCATGCTACATATTTGGGTAAAAAATTGTGAACGAGAGGAAACCATTAAGCCCACAAAGTGGTAAATTATTTTCTTTGGTCTTCCCTCTTCCTGTAATGGATGGTGAAACTGCTTGGTTTACTTCTCTTCTGTTTGACTGTGTGGCAAAAGAAGCTGCATTTCTGTGGCTGTTCATGACCCTGTTATATTCCCATGCTGGGGACCAACATGCAGCAGAAAACACAGAATGTGCCAGTAATCAGTGGTCTAGCAGCAAAGCCAGTATTTATGCAGTATGTGTGGATACTTAGTCTATGTTTTTACAGTTGCTGCATTCCCTAAAATCTCTCTCTCTTGATAGAGATTAAGTTAGCCACAACTTGGTCATTATTACCTGTAAGAGGAATTGAAAGGAGAAAATGTTGTAACTCCAGAAAAACATCCTTTAAATATAATTGTTTTCTAATTCAGTGTCTGATATGTGCTGCTAGGGAAGAAAGAAAAAACTGATTTTTCTCAGAATTTTTAGTGCAATATTCCTTTAGAACTGAGACTAACTGTAAAAGGCTACTCAAGGTTAATAGTTTGAAGCTGTGAAGACACATAATAATCTATCAATTAATCTCAGTATCTAACAGCTGTCATGTGAAAAACAGTTCATACATCTAAACAAAAAACCAGGTTCATTGGCTCTTTAAACATTAATGCAAAGGGTTAGCTTAATGGCATCCTATCAGGCTCATGGGCACCCGATCATCCATGTTTTGCCTGCAGGGTCTACTTCATCAATTTTTTCAGAGATTAAGATGAAAAGATGACAGTTGTTATTCAAACAGAATTGTTCCTTGCCTGAGCTACTCGCTAGCTCTCACAGCATCACAGCAAATTATTTGTATGAGTTCAGTATATTAACTGAAATTGATAGAATCACATTCAGTAATGCTCATTTGCTCTTATGGCCTGGGGTTGTTCATCTGCTGATGTATGTTAGATCTCTGAAGTACTCTGGGGTCTACCCAGAGAAAAACACAGAGATGCTCTGTGAATGCAGTCCATCTGCTTCCCTTCATCACCAAATGTATAAAGGGAATCAAATTTACAGGAGTGGCTGTGGAAGAGCCGGGCAGTGCAGGGAAGTTCCATAAGATACAAGTTCATTCTGCAGAGCCACCTAGCCTTGCTCCAAAATAGAAAAAGAAAAATGGCTGCACAAACCGGCCTGCAAAGGCAGAAGTGGTGGATGAATGATTCTGTTTGAGGTGCTGTTAATTTCTCACTGTATTGTTTCTGATTATTCCACAAAACCAGGAAGGACAACCTGGTTAGTGATTAGCAATCACAGTGCTGCTCTTAAACCTGCTGTAGACAGGAAGGATCTTGTACAAAAGCATTATTCTTTGTTCTTTTAGTTTTGGGGTTTTTTTTATAAAAAGGGGATTATTTGCCTGTTTTAATTTTCCTTACAGTTCAAATTGTGTGTGATAGTCTATTCTAATTACTCCATAGTTTGCTGAGTTTTACTGAGTTGTATGCAGTTGAAATCACCATATCCTACTGTGAGTACTACAAGAATTTTTCAACATGGAGAACATTATGGTAATAGTGTTTGCATTTTTAACGAGAATATTATTTTGGTAGAAAGACGTGAAGTTGTTTTGTAGATGATCAGAGCAGCATAATTTAACTTTTATGGACAAAGATTTGTTTGGCTTCAATTCTCCTCAGAGGACTGGGAGAACCTTATCAAATGCTGAAAACAAAAGCAAGTTGAGAGTTTAAGATCTAGCATTAGGTGAAAACAGCAATGATTATTTATGTGGACACTTCATTTATGCGCAAAAAGCCAAAAGCAAGCAATTTCAAAACTGAGACCTCATGGTTTCTACCAGGATGGTGCTTTCCTTATCTTTTGAGCTCTGACCTATTAATGGTGCTCAAAATTTCTTAGTGATGGCCACGGTGCCTTTCTAACTGGAAGTTGGTTTGGTGTATATGGTACTGTTTAGTTCACAGCTCATTTTGTTCTTAAAATTTAGCACCAACAGGACAAGATATTTTAAAGTACCTGATTGTTACTTAAAGAAGATGAGTGCCTATGGATGTTAGGTTTCTTTAATGTGTTCTTAATGTGACTCTATTTTAAAGAAATGGCTGGTATGCCAATGTTGTTTTCTTGCTCTAGTAAGTAATGAAGCTTGGCTGGAAGAAAGTAAACACAATTCTAGTGAATAAAATCTGTTTACAGTGAAATTAGGCCTGATTGCATTGCTTCATGACAGTTAAACAAAAAGCGTTTGCTTTCTTAGCACTGATTCAAAGTTTAAAACACCTTGGTCTCTGGCATGAGGAGAGCACTTTCTGCCACTTTAGTGTTGGCAAATAAACTATTGCCAAGCTCAAACCACCAGTGATCTCCATAACCATTTTACAAGTGGTGCAACAGAGGCAACACCTTACTTTTGCATGTTTGTATTTCAGTAGTTTGAAGTTTCCTTTAACAAAAAATGTTTTTTCAGGTAAACATGTTTATCTTCAGATAAACATGGAATCCATTTCTTTAAAGGTATCGTAAACACATCCTTGTTTACAGTGGAACAATTCTGAGCACAGGCTTGTATTCAAGACTGGGGAACACACCTGAGCATGTAGCCAACAGCTACAAATTAATCAGGAAATGTTTGGACCTCTCTATTTCTAATCTAGTTGATTTCAGTGTTTGTGTTAGAAGAGCTGACTTGCTCTGAGGTGCTTTTTGTCCTTACAAAACCTTGCTTCACTGGTCTCTCCATGCCCCTGCCCTTTACGATCAGAACATTTCTGTTCCTCGGATTTGTGCCAAGAAAACTAAACAGACTATTGGAAATATTGATGGCATCAGTATGTGGAATGTCTCCAGATCAGCTTTTGTGATTTGTTTATTGCACACTATAATTCGATTATGAGAATAATAATAATTTTTAAATGATAATGAAACAGCCAAACTTTTGGATGGTGTTTTTTTTTTTTTTTTGCCATTCATTTTTATCCAGCTCTTCCTGGATCTGTGGGAGAGTTGCTTGGAGCCTTAACCTTTCAATTCAGCTTCTTCAATTATTCATAATACAATAACCCTGCAAAGGCTAAAACAATGGGATTCCCTCTGCTTGTGGAAAACAAATCTTCCAGCTATATTTAATATTTAAAGCACTCTCAAGCTATTACTCAGTGGAACTGGCAGTGGGAAATCACCATTCAGACACCTACATAGATCAATAAAATATCAAAAACAGAATGTATGCGCACTGGTCATTATCAGTTGCTCTTTATGAAACTATAAATTGACTCAGCCTTCAGAAGGTAGTTGTTGCCAGCAGAGCTGAGTTGCGTCATCCATGCATTAGACAAAATGGGGTGGCTACTTTATTTAGCGGCTTTAAAAATCCTTCTTTGTAGCTAGGCTTTAAGTAAAAAGGATCTCACTAAAATGTCATAGATAATTTGCTTCTTAAAGAAGACCCATGCCATAATTTTAAGAGATCAACATGGGCTGTATATCACAAAATATTTAGGGGTAAGACAGCTGATAGCAATTGCTGCTGCCAGAAGCACTCCTCCTAATGGACTCCAAAGCCGTGATGCTCTGCTTGTATGTGCAGAGCTTCTATCCTCATTTTCAGCTTCTGTTCTACATGTGAAAACTATACTCGTACATATATTACAGTCCTTGTTGGCATAAAATCTCTGTTAAAGATGTTAAAACTGTTCTCACTAATCTTGCCTTCCTTTGAGAAATCAGATGCTGTAAGTAATATTTACTTACAGAATTGCTAATTGTGATTACAGTGTTAAAAAGGAAATTCCTAACAGTGAACAAAGAGTTTAAGGGACACTGCATTATCCCTAAACATATTTTTATCTTCACTTCTGGATAACATCTGCCTAATGCTTTATCCAAGTCCAGTAAAGAAAAAATGAGGAAGTTAAGGTGGAAAGAGCAAGGCAAACAGCAGGGTAACTACTAAGAGAAGGGCAAGAAAGGACTGAATGAAACAGCCATTCATGAGGAGGAATAAAGATTGCCAGAGTCGGAGCTTCAGAAAACTATTTATTTTTGTGTCCTGGCCCTAAAGGACTAGCACAGGGGCAGCTTCTGCTGGCATGGGAGAAGAGTCATCCCTTTGTTACCTGGCCGCTCCCAGGGATCCCATGTACTGTATTAACTGTTTCACATTGCCAAGGTCTTGGAGACAGATTGCCACCATAACCTGTGTAATGGGCCAGAGAGGATTCAGGCTCTAGTGAGCTCTAAAAGCATTAACTTGTTGCTTACACTAGCAATATTTTTGTTGTCTGTAGTGGAATTGGTGTGGGGAGGTGTGAGGAGGGTGGTTTTTACTGTCCTGTAAGAGTGAAAAGAACCAAACCAAGATGTATTGGTCCACAATAGTACACAAAGAATCTGAAAATAAGAATTAATTGAGTTCTGTTTTCCAGCTAAGGTAAAATAGAGTTACAAACCTTTCTTTCCTTTGTTCGTTGTAAAATGGCTTTTAGAAGCTTTTAGTCAGTCTCTAACTGGTGACATTGTACTTTAAGATAATGACAGCAGCAACGCATGAAAGCATAGGTGTTGCAGGCTGGTCCTCCAAAAGACTCCTGGAATAATTTGAGATCCTAAATTATTTGGACATCCATAAAATCCCTGTACCTGGCTCTGAATGCTATTTTCCATGCAGTGATAGTAGCAGACTTGTTTCTGGTTTTGCTGTAAATGGTCACAGAAGTGAACCACTTTGGTGCCATAGCTGGCAGGTGGCCTATCAAAGCATGTCTGGTGGAGATAACAGTCAATTGTCAGCACCAGATCTACCCAAGAATGCAATTCTATCATCACTGTCACCATGGAGGTGCAAGCATGGGAATGGCAAATGCAAAGGACAGGGAGGACATGGGACATACTCTCTGACAGTTTTTAATTTAACAAGTGACTGGCAATACCTAGTGATGGTGAAAGCAAGTTCTATCTTTACATCCTGCCAGGGAAGGGATTGTATGGCAAGAAGTGTAGAGCTTTATTGAAGTAAAAGTGAATGTCTGAAGTCAACCGCAGGGAAGACCAGCTTTAAATCCCTCTTTGATGGGCTATAAATCCTAGTTCTCCTCCTATCTGGGTTGAACAGTGTTACAGAAATAGCTTTTTCAGACAGGTGTGGGTTTTCTTCAGGCATGAAAGCTGTAAAATTCAGGAGGTCAAAGGAAAGCTATTTGAACTCCTCATCTATCAAGTGTATTACTAAAGTCTGTGATATTGGCAAAGTGCTGCTAACTCTCCCCATTTCCAAATCATCAGGGTAAGCTGAAAAAACTACTCCATAAAATAAAATCAATATAAGGAAAAAAAAAATTCCTGAAATTTGGCAACATATTTTGACAGAGTTTGTTAGTAGTCAAGCAACATTTTCTCATATACAGCAAATGATACAGGTGCTACAGTCCTTTATCTCTCAAGATCCTCAGATAACAAATTAACCCAAAACTGATTTGCATGGCAAACCCTTCATACTAGTGTCACCATCCAGGAGAGAATCTAAGAGGAAAGGCCTTGGAAAACATGATAATAACATACTGGAAGATAAGAACAAGAGCAGCAATATCTAAAGATGCTCTTCCCATGTTATCTAATTTATGTAACCCTAGCCATTTCTATTGATCATCTAGTATTAGCAGCCTTAGACCCATCCTAACAGCACACTATGGGAGTTCTTTCATTGTAAGCCATTTGCTACCTGGTGGAATTCAGACATCAGGTTCAAGAAAAAACGTGAGATACCTTATCCCCAACATTTTCCAAAAAAACATAAAGATCAACTGCGGAAGACTTGTCTTTCAGCAGAAGCTGCTATGACTGATAGCCTGTGTCAAAGATTTTGGCACTCTCACTCACAAATATCAAGAATTCAGCTGTCATTAACTTTTACTAGTACTGTTAAATGGAGTTCTGCAAACAGATGAAAGGGAGTGAGGGCAGCTGCATCAAAGATGATATAATGTTCAGGAAATTCTGAACTAGTCAATTAACAAGAGGAAATAAAGCTATATAATCCTAGATCAAAAGCAACAAATTGAGACCTCCAGATATAATTAGCTAAGTTGTGTTGGGATTTCTTTAACAACTGCCATGGAATCTTCTTATATCATTAGAAAGTTGCCTCCTTTTGACTCCTTTTAATATTCTTTTTCTTCTCTAGACTTGCTAATTAACAGCAAAAATGCAAAGGAAGTGAAGGACGAAGGCTGTTTTGCATTCAGTAGACGAAGAGTAAGTAAAATTATCATGTATGCATTCAGTGATATAGATATAGTTCTGTGTTAAATATTAATTTAACATCTGGACAAGGCCTTGTTGTTTCTCTCTTGGATGTGAAATTATATCAGCAAAACAGGTTTCACACATGATTTTCGTTGCTTGTCGTGCAGGACTTACCAATTAGAAGTCTACATAGATTTCAAGGAGACCATGGGCATTGTATAACTCCTGCCCTTTCATGGTCTTCCTTTTAGAAAGCATCTTTAATTCTAACAGTTGCAGATGAAACATTGGAGACACAGTTTAAGCATAAGCATACGCACCCTTGCCATCTGCCCTGCAGGCAGCATTTGGTGGGGAGTAGTACCCACAGCTGAGATCACCTTGTGTGGACCTCGGAAAGGAGGTTTTTTTAGGTGAGTATAAAATGCTCCTTTATACAGTAGAAATCAGTGAATAGAGGAGACTTGCCAGACTTCTTGGCTGTGAATGACCCTGAGTGCCACCACAATCACCCTGTCTTTCCATGTTACCACATGGAAGAGAGAGACTTTCCTTTAGACTTCCTAGTTGGAGGCCAAATACCAGAAGTCTTGCCTCAGGGAAAACTGAAAAGGGGGCTACCTGCTGCTTAATCTCCACCCATTCCTGGCAAGTGGCGAGGCCCCTGCCAGTACATCTTGAAATGGAAATTCCCTTTCATAATTCCTAAGCACAGCTGGAGCTCAGCCTCTCTGCACACTCTCCTACAACGGGGTCTTCCATTCAGTACCTCTGTTTCCATTGACTAGGACTGAGAAGTTTGTGGTATGAAAGATTTGGAGTCCACTTACTTCCAATGTCTGTGGAGACACAATATGGTTTAGTTTGGCATCATAAAATAGGATCTGCCCTATGGTTTGAGTGTTCACATGGGTATTTGTTGGAAGGTGCTACTAAGCATACCAGTTGCTTGCCAGCTGAACCAGAAGGCTAGGAAGTTATCTTGGATGCTTCCCTCATGCTAATAGTGCTTCTGAGTAGAGTCCAGAGTAGTGTTTCCTACAGTGAGAATTATATTGACAACACTGATGAAATAAATTACTTGGTTTTCAGGAGTCTCCAACTGTACTCGAAATGTCCCTGATCGGTGCAGCCTGCAATCATCTTCTGAAATCACAAATGTATCATCCCATAGTAGTATCCTTCATCACTCTGCATGAACAATTTTAAATAGAAAATGTAATTCCACCTCTATCTCAACTACCCCTTCTCAGCTTAACCTCTATGGAGCCAAGAATTGAGGCTACTATACTCTATTATAATACTATGGCTTGTTTTATATACCTCATTCTCTGACTATATTTTTCTGCAACAAATGAGAAAGACTGAAGCCTCAAGACTCTGAGCTAGAGCTATTTCTTAAATTCAGAAAAAAACAGGAAGACCCATTAATAAACTCCCTTCATTTTGTAGCAACAGTACCATGAGCGGTTTCTATGGAAACATCATTTTCAGGAGCAGGAAGTGTTCATTTTACAATTAAATTATAGGAGGTAGTTAAATTTTTGATCAAACACACATTAGAGCATGGAGAATTCCTAGCCAAGTGCATCACACTGTTAAAAATAGGAAAAGTACTGCAGTATCCACGCAGTGCTGTCTAGAATAATGTGTGGAGAGAGGGGGAATCTGCAGAAAGTGAAAGAGCATTTGTAGTTTCCACCAGTGAAAGAGTCCAGTTTTTGGTTCCCATATGGGAAGGATCGAGCAATGGCTGGGTTTGGCTCATGTTTGCAGTCTGATCCCAGATGCACTCTTTTGCTTATCAGCCATCAGGACAAATGTAGGATGTGATGACTGCAGCATTTTACAATTATCTGGGTATCAGATAGATAATGCTGTAAATAAGTCCTGATCCTGAGGGTCTGCCTACACTGTGTTTGCTGCTATCTTTACTTAACACAGCTCGTGTGGACTTGGCAGTATTGTTTAGAACTAGCTAGTTCCAGTATATGTTGTAGTCCAGCCACACGGAACATCATGTAGGATAATTAAATGCCTTGAAAGTTAGTTAATTTAGGCAATTATCCTATATAGAGCATTCTATATTGCTGCAAGCAGACTGCTAGTGATACCACAGTTAGCTATTTCAAGTCAAAATCAGGCCTATATGTCCTAAAAGACTATATACATGCCCTAGTAAATTTATGGGGGAGAAAATGTCAAGCAGTGAGAGACACTATAAGAAGCTGGGCTGAAGGGAAGAGGCTCAGCTATGGGAAAAAAACAGTAAGTGGAAGAACACTGTGGATATGTTGCTAAAAAGGAACATGTGTAAAGGCCCTTGGCCCAAGGCGGAAAAGGTCCAGACAGCAAAAGGAGCCAAGCGTGAGGTTCTTTGAGTTGGGGAAGAAACAAGTGGAAGATGATCAGTCAAGTGTAGAGTATGGCCCAAGCAGTGGGAAGAACCAGTGGAGAGATGGCGGCATCTTGCTGAACATATAAGAACTAAAGGCAAGATCCTGTTGGAATAGAAGGTGCAAGATCTGATGACAGATTTACAGAGATCTTGTCAGAAACATGTCTGTGCACCCACACCAGGTGTCAAGGAAGTCTCTGATATTTACCTTTCAAGAAGAAACCTGCATTCTAATTAGTGTTTGGATCAATGTGTCCTTGTGACTCTGTCTTCTCCCAAGCTAGTTATTCATCAGAAAACTTAAATCACTACCTAAGTCAATGCTAGGAAGTTGGCATATTTCTGCTTTTTTCAAAGAAACATGAAACATACGGATTTACTGTTATTAGATTTGAGATCCAAAATTCCAGATACAGTAGGAAGTCTTTACTTATCTGGAAGTTTTACTGGTCCTCATGATAACAGATTGCAAGGGATGAGTTGCTGATCTTCAGAAATCATGACTCTGACTTGCCACCTTCCAAACCACAGGATTAAAAAAAAAAAAAAAGGGATACCGTTTTTCTTAAAAGGCTGTTTTCTCAGCCTTTATGATTGTGTTTTTCTGAAGATATGAGCACTAGAATTTCTATTTCTCTGAAATAAAATTAAGAACTTTGGATGTATTGGACCTTTAAAGGACTCACTAACTATCATAAGACTCATGGTAATCATGGAAGTTTAAAGCACAAAAGACCACAATTTAAATGGATTAAAATACTAAACATATTTTCTAACTGAGCCTTAGGAAACCTGATTTACAGTCAACTTGATTCTCCATTGGTGCAAATTCTTTCTATATATTTATGTCTCTAAAACCTGCTGGTCTGAAAGGAAATTGGATTGAGTACTGTTTTATGCTCATCGCTACATATTAGTGAGTCCATGAGCTGGGAAGTGCCAAGGAGAAATCCACTTAGTTTTCAGGTTAAAGTGAGACTGCGATTACGCTGAGTCCAGCTACGCGAAATATAAGAAATAAGCCATAATTGTGTCTCCAGAGACTCTATAGCAGCTTTAGTATCTGTTCTCTTTTTCCACTGTAAACTATAGCACTAGAATTTTTAGTATCAAATGCAACAGTTTGCCTCAGCAGTATGGCTAGGTACCACTAACTACTTTGTAAAATGACCTCCCAGCAGTCCTGTGTGAGATAAAAATCCTGCAAAAAATGTGAATGGTCATTAGGATTGCATCTCAGAAAGCCATTTTTCTAATGTGACCTAATGAGTGTAAGCTTCATGGTTTCCTACTGGGTCACTGGGCACCAAGTGCAGAGGTTTTAAGTCCACAAGTAAAAAATGCAAGTAGAAAATTGAATTCACTTATGAAATCACTTCTAACTTCTAGATAAAGTATCCTCTGTCATTGAAACAAGTCTAGAAAACAAACTTCTGAAGATATAGAGATGCAAGCTTCAGACACAGGCATTTTGAATACATGAAGCCATTAACACTGTAAGTTTGCACCAGCACAGGAAGATTTCTACGCTCAGTGTAGAGGTGGCTGTAAGGATAGGACCGGGTCATACTCCCCGGCTCTGCAAAAGGCTCTGTCAGGCTCACCAAGGAGCCATGCTCTTCGGGGTGCGGAAATCCCATTCAGGCTTTTTCTGTCCCAGGTGCTGCTTCAGAGGAACTTATTTTCTAGGTTAAGCTATGATTTCTCCCAGGCAGATCTTTGGAGACATTGCTTTCCATGTGGATTTGCTTTTCTTTTTCTTCTCTTGATTTTTGGAATTGTGGATGGAAGGGAAATTGAATGGATTGTGACCCTTCCCTAGTCTTTTGCAGCTGTATAGATAACATGCTGAGAGGAAATTACTTTGTAAATAACAGTATTTCAGAAAAAGAACATTTGCCTTAATAGCAAGTCATAGTGATCCCCCAAGAATGTGTTATTACTGCTAGTAGCTGTTAGGGGACACTGAGCAAACATTTACCACAGTCTGAAATGAATAAGGCATGGTAAACTTATGGTAAACAAATGCCCAATTTCTCTCATTAAGAGAAAGAAATACTTCAGCAATCAAAAGAGTCTAGTTTAAGCAATGTATAATACTATACTGGAGAATACAATACTATACTGGAAAAGCACCTCAGGGAGGACAGGACAAAGGCAGAAGATCAGTTTTAACATTTTTCTTGTTCTTTCTGAAAATAGGATGGAGAAGAAAAAGAATTTTCTAGGTATGTAAGAGAAAAGCAGCGTATGGATTTACTGACTACAGAAGGGGAGAAACATTGGTTTTGCTTTGTAAAGGGTTACCAGCGTTAAACTTCCCAGCCTGAGGTTGGGGATGAGGACCCCCAGTCCTGTAAGGTTTCACACCATATTGTAGCCCTCAGAGTGGGGACCTGCAGAGGTCATGTAGAAGGACTTCAGATAAACATATAGGCTGATAGGAAGGAGTCTTTCTACTTGCCTTACAGGTTTTTTTGCATGCATCGATGGGTATGTGAAGCAACTAAGACTGAGCTTCCCCAGGTGCATTTCCACTTTACAAAAGATGTCTGATTTTTGTCACAGCTTGCACATTTGATTGACAAATTAGAAGCATCAGATCACTGTCAGATACTCATAAATCATTTGATTTAGTTTTGTGCAATGCATGTCAGGGTACAGTGTTTCAGCAACATTTTGCTGCAAGGGAAAGTTGGTGATTGAAACCAGAACAGATGACTATCCAGCACATATATTTTTTGGGGTAAAGAGCAAAATGTAAATAGTTCCAGTGAGAACCTAAAGCTGAAACAGTCCTATTCCTGCAAAGTATGGAGTTACGTTGTTTTTAATTACCCATGAAAACCTTTGGCAGGATTTGAATTTTCAGTTTAATTCTATAGCTCACTTCTAAAACCCTATTGCCTAATTATTTTCATTCTATTCCATGTAAGTTATGACAATAAAAGGATAAAATGTATAGAGTTTTAAAATTATTATTTACCTATAATGGAAGCACAAATCTTTCCTAAAGCCTGTTTACATTGTAAAAAGTGTTTTGGTGAAAATTTATGGATTTTTAAAAGAATTCTGTTATCTGCAGGAATTTTAACCTTCCACAATAGCAAATATGAACAGTGGCAATTTTGTAAAATAGTCAGACATTTATCCTTTAATCTATAGTTATAAGGACTTTAGTGAAGAGGAGGAAAAATCCTTAATGGAGCACATGCTGATTTAAATGTATGAGGTGCACTGAATAGAAACTTCTGCCTTTGATGACACACTTCCTGATCTAAGGTTCCTTTGATATATTTCAAAACTTCTTTAATAAATGTCCATACTAGCTACTGATGGGTGGGAATATATGGAACAAGTTCCTCCAATCATGTAAATCAAACATTAAACAAGGTGGAGGGGGAAACTAACGTTCATATTATGACCTAATAAAATACCTTTTTGTGAAACCTGTTTAGCACAGTTGCTTTTAATTCAGTGATGAGCACTAGGTCATCAGCCTAATTTCTGTTTCGGAGTTACCCAAGTCACAAGAATCACTCAAACAAAACAGCAGATTATTTATTTTAGCATCAATTGCTGCATTTAGTATTCTGATAGTGGCTGAAAATGGAGTTTCTGTGCATAATTCCTTGGAGTTTGACATCAGGAACAGTAACTGAGTAACAGAATAGGCAGAGTAGGCAGGAGAAAGGCACATAAAGGGTTACAGGAAGGGATTAAAGATGTCTCTAGTCATATTGTCTGGACAATTTTGTCTGGAAATTGCATATTTCCTGAAACTCTTTTATGTGGGATTTCTCTTCTGCAGACTGAATTTCACCTGTGGTGAAAAGGTTTTAAGATTGGCTGATTTGAATTAGTAACTTAGTGTTACTAATTAACAGTAAGTAACTAACTAACTACACCAGGTCTGGTGACCTGGGACTATGGTAACTTGTGTTCGTGAAGACCTGCTTCTTAGGCCCATAAACAATTTTAATTTCTAGTGGTTTCTTATTGGTGGGAGGAAAATGTCTCTAAAATATAACCTGTAGAGACACTCTAAAAACCTTTCTACGTATAAGCAGATATTTGTGTAATGGATTCTACCTGGAAGGTCTCCTTAGGAGAAAGATCTGGTTCTCAAGAACACTGATTGATGTCAAGTGCTTCTCACAAAGCCTCTATGGAAGGGCTGATCCCCTTCGTGGTTATCCTGTGGAAAAGCACAGGACAACCTAAAAGTTTTCCTAATGGAATAGATCAAGCTTGGTTATATAAGAGATATTGGAGGTCGCAAGAAAACAATTTTTAAGAAGTTGGTGACCTCCTACAAGTGGCAGTTTTCTGTGATGGATATCTTTAAAAGTCCTCTTTTCATAGAAATTGAAGAAGTTACTTGTCTGGTGCCAGTTTATTACTGAGTGGGAAGAGCAAGCCTCACAATGAACATTTTATTGAATACCAAAAAAATTACAGAGTAGCCTAATAATTCATAGCTGTTATAACATGTCTAGATAAAGTGTTTTTTTCTTCTGTTTGCATTAGTACAGTCTCTAAATCTATACCAGATGTCACTGTGCAATTGCTGAAAACTTCCACCTCCAGAAAGGGAATGTAGAGGCTGTTTTGTTTCCTAGATTTTTGGAGGAACATATACTGTGTTCGATAGTTTAACTTATTGGATTCAGTCTTGCTGAGCTGCAAGATAGAGTTATGATGTAGAGTGGGTCTATAAAATCTCAATCTTGTTCAGAGAGGGAAAGGACATGTGACGGTGTGCGCGAGGTTACCAGCCAACCTGGCAGGTCCCTCCACCATGAAAAGGGAAAGGAAGAATGTTAGGGTGAGAACAATCCTCTTTTCATGGCTATTTGGTCATTATTTCTTAAAAAAGGTTCTGGCTGGTCAACTGAACCGAGACAAATTGACAAAAAAGGAACTTAAGAAAGGATGATTTGGGGTTTTTCAGTTGAGGTGGTATTAGAAATTGTATGCTCATCTGCTAAGCTGACCAGTTCTCTGCTGCCATTCTTATGAGTCTGTGGTCCTCTCATAAGTGTCCAAGTCTGCAGGACAATCTTGGGGAACAGCCCTTCTGAGACAGAAATGTTTCCTCTGTCTGGCCCTTACTGCATAGCAGTTAAATGTGTCTCCTGGACAACAAACTAAATGATAATGTGCCAAACCTCTTTCCCATTAGGAAAAGTTTGAAGATAACCAAGTGCAGAGGATGACAGAGGAAAGAGGGGAGAAAACCAAAGAAAAAGGACAGAACAGAAATTGCAAAGAGAAGAACAGTTTGAAGAAGACAGCTGAAATCCACCCCAAGAAGCACCTCTAAAAACAACTAGTTTTGCTGAGTCTTGAGCACTAAAATTCAGGCAGAAAAATAAGAAGAAATTCAGGGAAGGGAGGAGAGGATATGCATGGAAAATGAAAAGAAAGGGGCTAGATGGCAATTTAAACAAAATCTGTAGAGAATAAACTAGCAGAGAAAACAGCCTGGAAATAAGAAAGAGGATAGAGCATATGGAAGTTGGGTGGGCAGAGAGCTGGAAAGGGGAAGGTGGCAGATGGCTAGCTTTGCTGAGACAACATGTGCACGTTTACCCTAGTCTGCCTCCTTGTAAGTGAATTGAAGGTCTTCATCAGACTTCTCTGAGATCTGCAAATCTTGGGTTTCGCTGAAGCTGGCAGATGTCTCACAGAAATACTATTGATATATAGGCTTTCTGAAGTTCTACTCTCCTGAAGTTTGGCCCAAAAAAAAGCCATTTGACTTTTTTTGCTATCACTTTAGTGCCCCTGTGTCTGGGCTTCACATAACAACTTTATAATATTAACTATCTGATGACAGACCATTATACATTATTATACAAAGATTTTTTTTGTTGTGGGTTAGGAATATTCACATTATTCATAGGTAGCAAGGGCATAACTGCATTGAGCAAAGAATTTTAAATAAGTTTTGATAAAGTGATATGTCCTCATGAATTTTGCTACACCATATTTCAGAGACATTTGTATAACCTCAGGGAGTTTTAGTTCTACCGGTAATGTGACATATAATTGCTCTTCTCTATCCAAGCAATGTATTCTTGCATTATTTAATCCTGGGATTTCTTTATTAAGAGAGTTTAAAATGTGTTTGGAAAATCTTTTATGTACTTGAGGTCAAATAGTTAAACCATCATGTATCTCTGTACATCTATGGACACTCATATTCTAAAGACATCAGACAGACATTTTTGACCCAGGAAAAAGCAGGATGACTTCATACTGAAGCTATAACTGTGCTTTTATTAGCTTGTCTTCTTTAAAAGAAACTTTTTAAAAAGACCTGAATCTTGGCAAAAGGAATTAAGCTGTGTGATAGTTTCTACTATTTAAAAAAAAAAAACACAAAAAACAAAGAGCTCTGCCAAGATACAGCTGATTGTTCTGCATACACATAATTTTTTTTCTACAACAGCTTTGTAAAGCATGCTTAGCACATTAATGTTGGCTCTGATTTAGACCTCAGCATGGAAATTGGCCAGTGCTCCATTCATTCTAGGAGGACTGTCTTTCTAAGTAATTAGATTATTTCTTCAGGACATTTTTCATACTTCATATGCATCCAGTATATTGTAGAAATTACTTCATTGTCCCTTGGGTTTTGGTGGTGAATGATTAGAAAATCATCTCTTATTTAAATCATGGGTAATAGAAACAGGTCTCTACAGAATGGGAAAGACTGGTTCTTTCAGCCAGCATAGCGTTAACTTCAGCATCACTATATGACAGTTTAACTGTTCAGGATCTAGCCCCAAGTGATAGCTCATATTTGATATGATTAGCATATTTATCTTATATTCAGCTACTAGTGAAGGCAGGAAATAGGAGTTCTTAAATAAGTGATGTTTTAATCTGAAATGCTCTAAACGTACACGATGAATATAGCTCTTTTTTGACATCAGTCAACTATAGTGATTTCCACTACCAACCTTGTAACCTTAACTACTTGTTATGTTACAAGTCTCAGCTAAACCATGGTATTCAGTAGTCTGAAATGGGAATAAAATGGTGTAGATACAGTTTAGATTCATAACACAAAATATGACCTAGATCTCTAAAATATGAGAATTTGGGATTAACAAAATATTCATGATTAAAAAAGCTGTAGGAATATTCTGTGATTTTTCCCTTAAGTGTAAAAAGCTTTGGTATGTACTCTGAGCTCTAGGTCCAAATGCAGAAGAACACAAAAACAGAAAGTGGCCATTAGACCAATTTTTGTGGTGCTTTTATAGTTAAGCACTATTAACCAAAAATTGGTTTATTGTGTTTAACGATGTAGTGAAAATATTGTGAATGATTCATTATGTGAGGCTTTATAAAGGGTTAAAAACCATCTAGGCTTAAATCATGTGTTGTGCTTCAGAGGCTTAGTCAGTCATCCTTTCTCTCCAAGATAAGAACTGTGATGAGCAAATAACTACTTCCACTATACTTATTATAGTAACCACACATTTCAGACTGCGTTATTCTTCTTATTGAAGTGGACATGTCCCTGAAGAGGTAAGAATGACATAACAGATATCTGCATCCTGCAGTGAGGAAAATCACTTCAGGCTTCATCTTGTTTTGTGCAAAAGCAAACGATGCAATATCTTCATCTCTGGAAGAGAGAAAATATTACTATTGCATGCTGAGAAGCCCAGAGAGCAAAGGTATCACTCAAGTGTCACTGTGTTTACTGGGATTCATGGCCTCATAAAATGAGATAATATGATGGAATATTTTGCAAGTCATTAAATGTGTTCCCAAGGATGTGAAGCTGCTTCCTGCTTCCCATTATTCTTGATGTTAGTCATCTGCAGTAAATATTTTACCAATGACTATCTAAACTAAGCATGAGAACCAGTCTCTGACAGACGAGAATTATTCCTGGCACAACATCAGGCAGTGCTGTTGGCTTTCCCCTGTGCAGGTTGACGCAGTAAGGTGAGTTTTGGCGGGACCTGCTCTGTCGCAAGATGGGAGTGTTTGGCCAGGCACAGGAGTCTGGGTGGTGGTGATGAAGTGGCTGCTCTGGCATGCAGCTGCTCCTCACCCCACGCAGGTGCAGGTTGGCAAACAGATGTGAGGAGGGCTGCCTGGTTTTTGCCTGAGCTATGCACATTATTAGCTTCTTGCTTTCACAAAGACTCAATTACAGCAGAGATTGCTTTCAAATAATTAACACCAAATTTCCTCCTTGTAACAGCAGAAATTTAATCTAGGCAAGAGCCAGCAGCCTTACTTCCTCTCTCCCTGAAAGTCACTGCTGGGCTCAGATAAGATGCTCTTCTCCTCGAATGCTTACTGAAACTGGATACTTTGCTGCTGTGCTCCATAAGCAATACGGAACATTGCCTCCTCCATGGAGGCTTTTGTGTCACCAAAGTCATGATGGAGATTGCAGGTTTTATCTCTTTTTTCAGCATGCACATAAAGCTCATCGAAGTAATCACTGAATGTGTGGTTGTTTCCTTCAATCCACTTGCTTGAAGGTTACTGGATTTCTAAGAAATACTATAAGTGAATATTGTCATTTGCTCAACCTTCAAATCTTGTGGAGTTCCAGTTCAAACACACAGGCTTTTAGGTACAAAGATAGATCTTGACTCAGTTTGGAGAATGTTCTGACTGGACCAACTTGCAACTCTTTGCACCAGTATTTTTGTCTCTATTTACTGTACATTGCACTGCAGGTTTTCAGCTTTTCACATATGAAAAATGAGTTACCTGGTTTTAGGAGAGTAGAGACAAAAAAAGTGGAGGGTAAGATAAATAAGTCCCTTACCAACACAACAGGCAGTGATGCCTGATGGTATCTGCAGACAGCACAGAGCACCGAGATGCACTGCTGCAGGCTAACGCTTGGGATGGGTTAGGGGTCAGACCGCCAAAGGCCTTCTGTCATCAGAGGGAAGAGCTGCCTTCTCTGTTTCCTGAGAGGACCTGCAGAGATCAGCTCCTCCACTTGTCCTTGGTGCCTACATCGTGGTGGCTATGAAGCCCTGCTGGATGATAGACATGTTGAAGTTACCTTGGGAGTGGATCTGAAGCCTAGCAGCGCTCACCTAGGTAACAGCCACCCATGTTTTCCACTTGATTTTTCCTGAATATATCTGTATAAAGTTTGGAAATAGACTTTAAAAACTAGGAGCCCCCTCTTTCCTTGTGTATTAGCAAAAGGAGGAAGGAGAAGGTGGCTTTCCTTGCAGTCTTCTATTCCTTATCCTTTTTTTTCCTGTTTTATCATTATGATTTGTGTTCAGACTATCTTAAGTGTAAAATTAGTCCACCTCAGCTTTTCCAGCTAGCTTTAATTAGAGTTTTAATGTGTTTGCAACACATGCAGCCATCAAAGTCTTATTTATATGCATAGAAGCCATTCTGATTCATTACCAAGACAGACTTGAGTTTATCATCTATTGTTGTCAGACTTAAATTTTTGACACAGGCTATTATTTTACTAAATATTTAAATTATTAAGTGGAAGAATAATATGACAACATGACAAATAAAGTCCCTAGAAAATTACTTTTTTCCACTTAATACAATTTTAAATAAACAAATAACTCTTAATCAAATCTTTCATCCCAAAATCCTAAACTCAGCACCACATCAGCGGAGGCATTCATACCACCTGCAGCATTTATACCATGTCTAATACATGCTGTTTCTTGTTCAGGTAGGTCAGTATTAAAGACTATCAGGCTCTGAGTACCACAATAGTTAATAAGATATAGAGATAAATCATGCCTGAACACACTTTACTATTGTTATTGCTGAGTACAGGGCTCAGAAATAGGATCAATTACCAGCTAAGAGGGGATTCCTAGGAGTATGAATCAGTATGTATCCTGCTGAAACTACTGCTTTCTGACAGTAAGCCTTTAGGAGATGTTTTTACTGTGACAATTAAAAGCTAATAGAGGCTGTTTTCAAACAGCTGCAGCAAAGAGAACAGGCTTAAGGGAATTTTCTTGTGGGTTATTTTTTTAATGAAGCTGGTATTATCAAGCAATTTTTTTTTTTTGGTTTTAGTTCTGTTTTGAGTAGAAATACCATTAGACAGATGGATGTTCCCATGGTTTATGGCAGTCTACTAAATTACTTTTAATATCTTGAATATAAACAGCAATAACATATGCTTAAAAGTGCCTCAAGGTTAACAAATACTTAAGAGCTTGTGCCAGTTCAGATGGTTTTGTATTGGGCCTTCAGAGCAAGGAATGAATTCTAAGAGCATGTGTCAGCTACCAAAAAATGCAAAAAAAGACAATTATTTGGTCTACCAGTATTCTTTGACAGAAACCCTGCGGCTTAGCAATGAAAATAATTCCATGAAAAGAAAACTGCACAACAAAAGAAAATGAACTCGTTCACAAGGAAGAGCATTTAGTGTTTGGTTCAAACAAAGACTTCTGTTACTTGTCTAAGTCTGGAATGGAGCTGACACTGTTATCATAATATATGTAAAGTAGCAATGTAACATATTCAGCAATTTCTCAATCCTCCAGGCTTCTCTAGAATTTAAAATGGTGGAGTGTTATGGTTAATAATCTGATATAGATTTTCTGGGCTTAATTTCCCCTGTGATAAGTAGAGTTACACTGTTGAAAAAATGTAAAAACAAACAGAAAAAAAGTGTCAAACTCCATATACCCTTCCATCAAGACAGAGGAGATACAAACAACAGCTAATACACTGTTGGTACACTACAAATTCAATGTCATGTTACAATGTACTGGGCCAAAGAAGTCTATTTAAACCATTTCAATAAAGCTTTCTTATCAGAGTAATCCCTTCTTGCCACTACTCATTAAATCGAAGGTCAAATGAAGTCCTGTGGGGGAGTCTTTCATCTTTTTTATGTGCTTTGGGAGAAAATCATAACACATAAACAACATCATAGCTTCTAACAGAGCTAAGAGGTGTCTGGGAGGCCTTAAAATACAGTCGATAACAGATAGAAATACATAAACAAGAAAATAAGAACTGTACAATGGCCTGGAAATATGTAGTGTCGTTGATTACTGCCAGCACTGTGTGCTACTGTGTTGTACAGAGCACTCTGTAAGGAGTGCAATGATCTGTCATCTGAACTATAAAATTAGTTTATAGTTTCAGTTAAATTAATTTATAGCTGCAATCAATCCCGTTAATTGGTCAGCATGGAATATAAAGAACAGTAACACCCCTGCACTTGAGAGCTACAATACTGTAGAGGATTTAATTTTAGTGTGACAGTAAGTATGAAGTTATTCACTGACCATGAAGATAAACTTATAGCAATATGGGGTTCCTTACTCAAATAGATCTCCAAAGTGTGTTACCCATTTATCATTTTGATTGTACAGACAATGAAGCATGCAGCACACTCATCTAAATATAGCATAAACTTAGGTTTGTTCAAATTACAATTTTTGTTCAGGCCTAATATTACAATCATTTGCCTGAGCATGTAATTTTATACCCTGATGGTACTTCCATTAGTTTATGTAGAATCAATGTATTTAAACTAAAGGGATTAAATTACTGTAATTTAGTGTAACACAAATTCTGCTGAGATTTTAGTTGAAATTATGTGAGGTACACAAATTATTTAGGAACCTTAATTATTTTAAGATAGACTTTGCATATAATGACATAAGCAGAATTAGATGCCCAGGTCCAGAATGGGTATAATGACTTCCCACTTATCATTTGTCTGTTACTTTAAAATCCACAGATGGCTACAAGAGTGGCCCGGTTCCACCCAGCCCTGACAGGGCTAGGGAAGTGCTAGCATCCTGCTGGCATCCTAAAACACGGCTTTCCTGGAGGATGTGTGAGGAGGAGATTCTCTGGTCTTCTAAGACATTTCTGGCAAGCCTCTCTGGGAAGCATACGACCGTCAGAGAAGTCTGTAAGACTGCCACCCTGGCAGCATTTTGTTGTGCATATGGCAGGTATGAGGTGCACAGAAGTCACACGTTTAGTTTTACAGTTTTATTGCCACAGAGGGGCACATACAGAAAAGCTGTACTGTAGAATGCAATTTTAATAAAAGAAGCTTCACATTATTTGAAGGTCAGGTACCCATTGCTAATAGGAAACATAAAACTCATATACTTTTTCTTCTAAACTGAACGGTAAGCTATAGTCATGCTACAGTGAAAAAAAAAAAAAAAAACAAACAAAACACAAAAACTCCAACAAACTCTGGAGGTTTGGCTTTGTATCTGAATGATGCTGACAGTTCCAGTTCTGCACCTTGAGCACTTATGTCAGTTTTCAGTTGACAAGCAAAGGATTAGGTTAAGAAAGCAGAGAATTAAAACCAAGCTGCATTAACAGTTGATTACTTTCACCATGTAAATCAACTTTATTCAGTAACATTTTTGACTATCTTTTACCATTGCCATTGCATTAATTTTGGACATCATTACTTCCTAGAAAGTAATTATCCTGCCTACATATTTTCTTGATTCAATGAACAGATAAAAATCAAATCTGCTAAGAATAAATGTAGGCATCTGATGGAATAAAATGCTCAAATACTGTTTTTGTATAAGAGTTTCTAAATGTTGAAGCATTCATTTAAAAGCAAATAATCTGTAATTGTTTGACAGGTCCTGTGGAAAGATGGCTTTTAAAGCCATAAACCATCATTTTGAATGTAATAATCCCAAAGGCTGCTGTCTCTATTGTGCTTCCACAGCTATAGGTGTATACAGTTGTAGAGATATTCAGAATAAAAATCTTAATAAAGACCCATGAGCATAAAGCAAGCCCCTTTTACTAGAGAAGCATGGATGGGTGAGATGGCATGAAGGCTGTGGGCTGTGAGTTGCAGTTGACTGCAGGTCTGCCTCCGTTCTGCCATGTAGCAATTCATAAATTTTGGCTTCAGCTCAGGATATCAAAAGAATATTTCAATGTCTCTAAGTTATGTGCATTTTTCCCAACATTGTTGTAGTTTGTGCTCTAAGACATATACACAGAAGAATAAATCTTGAAGCCTTAGATGTCCTATAAATACAAGGTGTTTGCACAATATAGGATGAACACTGTACCTTCCCCACTGGAGTAAAGAAAGTGAATAGGGCTGACTTCTTGTGCCATTGTGGCACAGTAAAGCATGGAATGGATCTCAATGCTGGCAGAAAAACATATCTTTTAACTATTTCATGGGGTTAATGCTAGGATATGATGAACACATGTTCCTATGTTATGTGAGACCCTCATGAGTGAGTGTATAACCAGCACAGTAATTCACCCTCTGGAACGATGGAAGGGTGCAGGGAGGTACTTTTACTAGTCAGTGTTGCAGAGTACAAGATAAATAATTACAGTAGGATGCAAAAGGGCAGTTGGTGGAGAGATAGGGAAAGGGTAAAAAGCCAGGGAATGAGAAAGAATTTGACCATTGATTGCATAGTCCTTAATCACAAAGGGGAGCAGCATTTCTGTTGTAGACTATCAATTTTGTAGTCTATGGATGATGATAGGTTGGGGTTTCTGTCAGTTCCCTCTATTCCTTGTCCCTTACAGGGACCTGAGGTTTGACTACAGTGAGAAATATAACAGACTTTCCCCTCAGGTAGTTTATAATAAGAAAAAATATGCCAAAATTTGTAAGAGCATCCCTATCATGCTGCTTTGTCTCTCATCTTTAGGGTCATAAAAATTCTCTAAAATAAGCATGCAAAAGACCTTCAAGCTCTTACTGTGAAACCGGCACTATGTACCATACACATATGAGTAAAATTCCCCTGTTCCTTTCATTTTCCTCACTTTTTCAGAGAAAGACTCAGAAAAAATGTAAATACAGCAGGTGAAGGACATCATCACCATCAGCCTCTCACCTGTTTTGCTTCCCCTTGAATAAAACCCCAAATTACAAGCAGGAGTGATCTGGCTAACAAGGGGGGAATGCAGTTGTCTTACAAGTAAATGGTGTGTTCTGTGTTTGGAAATGATGTCCTACTTTCTGCTGACCAGACCTTGTCAAAATCAGTCACGGGATGTTGGCAAAAGGTGAGTAACCATATATAGCAATACAATACCAGCACAAAACCAGGTAGTAGAAGTAAGGGGCTCTAGGGGTTGTTCTTGAACAGTGATTGCTCACTGGATGAGGGCTAAAAAGAGTTTTTGTTACTCTTAGTCTGTGTTTTGCTATCTGGAAATGGCCATTTTCACTGCATCCAAAGTAAATAGTAAGTAGAAAATTAGGTAAAAGGCAGTTATGCATTACTGTTCACAATTCATAATGTGCTGTTATAAATAATGCAGTGTGGGGTATAGAAGTACAAACAGAATTATGAATAATGTTGTGGAAATTACTGAGGAAAAGAAAGTGTCAAGCTAACTTTATAAAAACCCTGGCAGGCTCTGATTTGGGACTTCTAGGCTTTGGTCTACCAAACTGAAAGAGATTTTTGGGTTTTTAATGCATTTTTCTAGGGGGTTCATGAACTGATAAGATACCTTTATTATTTTTATATACCCTGTAGGGAGGAGATATTTACTTACTTTGGCTTACTTCCTGACACTATTACCTGTTTACCTAAATTGTTTTACAAAGAATGGTAATATGGGCTTTTTCTGCCTGTGCCGGCATGTTGGCATGCTCTGCCTGGCATGTCTCATGTGGGGGTGAATATGATCTCACCTCTTCTTAACCAAGAAAAAAATTCTGGTTAAAAAAAAAAAAAAATCTATCTTGAAAGCGAGTAGGACAGAGAATTCATAGAGATAGGCACACATTGCTCTTTCTGTGAGGAGTTTTAAGAAGTTTATTGCAAATATTGGCACCAGTATGACTTTCTGAAGACTGCACTCCAATACAAATATCTCAGACCTATCTTGCATCCATAAATTAACTCTCTAAACATGCAAATGTTAGACATAATTCTAGAGCAAACAGACATAAAACTGAAACAGAGGGTTTAAAAATTAGAGTACTAAATATTATATTGATACACTCTGTTACTGTGAGATAAACGTTCTCTGTCTCACAATTAACATAGAGATTAATTCTACAAACAACTATTTTTAAAAGATCTTCTAGCATTCTGGAAAGGTACTTTAACCTTGAAGGATAGTTGTTCCTGATGCTTGGGGCTATACCGCCAGTAGCGGTCAACATTTAATATCTCTGTGATGTCACTGTCCCCTTTTAAAATGTTAATGGTTTGAAAACAGTCCAAGCTTTAAATATGTCCTAAAATTACTACAGGATTACACTTTGAACCTGCGCTTTATGCAGCCATTTTGACTGAGAATAAGGTGTAGGAGTGAGTACTCTGAAATGTTACTTTCAAGACTGTGGTCCATTTCTCTGTTACAGTATGAAAATTGATGCTGGTTTTGGGCATAAAAATTGGAAAACATGGAGAGGGATTTTCTCCTAGGCTTGCATGCTGGGTGTTGCAGAATGAATTCTGCTCACAGGCTGACTGTGAAGTGTCTGTGCTCTCATGTTGACTATGATAAAGGGGAAATACTGCTTCCCTACCATTTGCGCTTGCAGACCATGTTTGCACCCTGTTTGAAGTGAGGTGGAGGGAAGGATGTGGTTTGGCTGGGAGAAAACACAGGGTGGCTACTTGCCAGCTCTTGGAGTCTGAATTTCCACACCGCTTTCCTTGAAAGTGTCTTTGGATGCATTGACAGATTGATGGTTTATTTACATTTAGATTAGATTAGATCATTATGATTAGAATAATACACTTCACTGATTCAATTTTGGGCCTCTGCTTTCAACTATGAAGATGACTTTCATGGCATATATATTGTAGGAGCTTGTAATTTGCCTGAGAAGTACAAATTGGTTTTGCTTCCATTAGGTATAGGCAGAACATGACCCTCCACATCAGTCTCATGGGTTTTTGAATTGGGCCTCTACTGAAAGGAGGGAAAAAAAAAATCTCAAATTAGCTTTGAATTAGTTTGAAATTTGAAAATAAAGAAATAAAAGGTGTCTAAAAAACCCCTTTGGTCATGGCAACTTTTGGACCACTTCAGATGACAATCAGTACAAATATATCCATTCACACCAGTGTTAAACTTGACCCTTTGTTTGAAAAATCTCACTTATTCTCAAAAAGCTTTCAGATACATGGATGCAACCTCTTTTCAAGTGAATAAATGCTGAGCATGCAACACCTCAACTGTAGCAAGTTACTATGTGTGTAACTTTGAAGAAAATCAAATATTTCAGGACCCTGTTCTGCTGAAGATGTTAAAAAAAATTTAACAGTGTGAGCTGTATTCAAAAATTTGAATAGACTTTTGAATAAAGAAATATAGTTTATTACCAGGTCTTCAGACAGTTGATCAGCATCTCCATAAGCAATTATTCTTCAACACCATTTGATTCTTACTTACAAATAGCCAAAAATTATCTCAGTCACTACCTATTAAAGTCATAAGCAAACATATAATTAATAGATACATGTTTTAGTTAATTTCCATTCTAAATTATTCCAATGAAGTATCAGGCAATGCAGTGGTTAATTATCACATAATTTACTATTTCTAGATCCTATGATACAGCTGTCATTTAGAAGAGATATCTCAGGATAATTGACTTTTGATTACATGGTGCAGTAATTCTCATGGACATCTTGTTGTTATGTCACATCAAAGTGTTATGTAAGTATTTGGGACCTTGAAGACGGGAAGAGTCTGGTGACCACAGCGCCCTTCCCAGCTCCTGAGCACTGTTTGGTGGACCTGAATGTATCATTCCCCTAAAGTCTTCTGAATTTTTGCCAATCTTGAGAATATTACTTTTGCTTCTATAATCTTCACTAGTTCTCTTATCAGAAGTTGGAAATAATTTGTTATTCATGACAGGTTTGTATAGTGTACCTCATTTTGAGGTTTTTCTGTTTTTTAATTAGCTATTTAAATCACTAACCTTAGTCACTAGATCAAAGTCTGCTGAGAGGTAAAATTGCACCTTTGTATTGGATGACCAGATACTTAATCAATTTAAACCACTTTACAATTTTGTGGTAACATAACAGTTGTCAAAGTATCTATCTTGCTGTATTTGTTTTTTTGTTTTTTTTTTTTTCTAACTAAATAACTGGATATTTCAAAAACTTTCAATGGAGGTACTTATTCTGTTTCTGAATTGTTTTCTACTGCTAATTTTTATAGTTCTGGAAAGTAGTTACATATTTGAATATTGTTAAAATAGTGTTAATGCAGGATTTCTAGGTACTATCTCTGGGACATTACCTTCCTTTTACTATGCAAGCTTTCCAAAGTGATCTAAAATTTAACATTAAGACTGCCAGTTCTAAGGCTGCTGCTCATTTCTGTTGTATGTGTCACTGGGGCCTGTGTTGTATGTCAGTATTTGGTTTACTTTAATAATTTATTTAATAATGTCAGTGACCAAATATCTGATCTACAGCACTCCTCATTATAAAACTTTTAATTTTCTTCACCAGAAGAAGCACTTAGTTTGTACAGGGGCAAGGGACAAATCAAAGCTTTCTTGTATACTCTAGTCTGTTTGTCAGAGTGGTAACAACTCAGAGACTGTCTAATGTAATGTAAAACAAATAGTCTTGGCCTCAGGAACACAAGAATACAAATGGATTATTTTACAGATTGCTCCTTTCTCTGATGTGCAAAAACTGTACTTATGGGCTAACGAAAGTAAAGCTTTAAGCGATTGTGAAATGATCTATGAACTTCAGGTATTTTTCTTTAAGCCAGCTGACACTTGTAAATTTAGTCCTTGGAGGTATCATCCATCATAGTACATAATCCTGTGTCTATCAGCATCTGTGACAGATGTGTCCCTGTCCTTACTGCAAGTCGGTGTGGCGGTTGTTGCAGCAGGTATAAGGGCATGCTGTTAGAAGCTCCTGCTTGCATGTGCATACAGTATAAATCTTGTGGTGTCCTCCTTAAATTATAGTTCTTCTCGGTTGCTCTATAGAGAAAAGTACAACTGTGATATCACCATATTCAATTGATAGGGTTATGCATGATGAGGACTTATGAAGCAATTTTCTCTGGTTGTGCACTTTTCTTTTTCTTTGAGCTTCCAAGATAAATGTCTGCCAATGAATTTGCAATGTCTTCTTTCTCCAGTATGCAGAATATTACTTGTTTTCTGACAGTGCATACATACCACATCACAAATCAGGGTAGGATGTTAGAGATCTAATCACTGCACAGACTGGGGTGTTTTGGGTCCTAAATGTTAGAATCTCATCAGAGAGAAGAAGACTTAATACACTTATTTTACAGAAGGAAGAGCAGGGTATGCTCATCTAAAACCTCTTCTCAAAAAGAAACCAGCCCTGCAGGTCCCAGATTTTCAACGGTATTTGTGTTCCTAGTGAAAACTCTACCCTTTAGATGACTTTGGCATACTCTAACATCTGCTGTTGAACTCTACAAATGCCTGAATTCCCTGAGCACAGCACTCCTGCAAAAACTGACATTGCCTGAAGCCGGGGCTCAAAGTCACCCTGAAGTCCCTGCAGCACCAAAGTGGACTCAAAATAGAGATTCCCCCACTTTTCTTGCCAGTAGGGCAAAGTCATTTAGCTATGCTGTGAGCTGCCTGGGATGGGGATGTCAAGGTCAGGACATGGGGCTTCTTATGGGCCATAGCTGTCACATCCTGTCCCAAATTACTGAGTAGCATCCAAACCCAAACAACTGTGTGTGTTATGGTACTGGGTGCCCTGGACTACATGCAATCTAATTTTTAGATATCTAACTCCAAAAGATAACTTCCAGGGTAGGATCCTAAACTGAGGGAGACATCTGCCTCAATGGAGAGGATGGTTTACCATTGAATCATTACCTTGAAATGTTGAATATCCTTCTCAGCCCACTCTAGCCTTACTCATGTCTATGAAAATTGTTATACCACTGAAATATCACATGATAAGGGTAATGAATGTTACTGAAATTAGATCTATATGTCTTGCATGTGATGTGTCAAACTTATGCCATCTGATCGTTCAAGTTGTTTTTTATGAATGTGGTAACTAGGCTGGCAAAAGTTCAGGTGGGTGGATGGTATGTGGATTTATTCACAAAATGTGAATAAATTTATACTCAGTAAATGTGAGTTCACTCAAAAGGAGAGAATGCAAAGTGACAGGTGAAGATGCTTTTATATATTTTTAAGGTCAGTGTTTGGGACTCTTTCTTTTACTATGACAGCCTTTCTTCCACTAAGTAAGGATGTGTGGGTTTTTCTAAATAGTCAGTGGCTCTGCTAGCCACTTTTATATAACCAACAAGTAATTAGAGCAAGGACCTTGAGATAGTGAGTGACTTCTAGAGCTACTCGCAGAATAGCTTAGTGTGAAATGGACTTCTGGAGGTCATTTAGTCCAGCTCACTCCTCAAAGCAGGGCCAGCATCAAAGTTGGATCATAGATTTAAATTATTTACCATTAATTCATTATTTTAAATGTTTACTATATATGCTTGTGATACATATTATATGGGATACACATATACACCTTAATTTTATATAGCATATTAATAACATGAAATTACATGTATATGGCTATGAAAGCATCCCATACTTCAGTCTAGTCAAAATCCATTTTGACTCCTCTGCTGCTGGCCTTCCTTCCCTCTTTTTCAGAGGAGAGAGACCAACCTCTGCATAGTAGCAGGTGGCAGGGTGAAACTTTCCTGTCAATAGTGCTGCAGTCTGAGCAGCCACCCAGAGATGGGCAGCCAAATCCAGTTGCCTTCTCGGTCAGAGCCCACACAGTTTTGACATCCCTTTAAATTGTTTACAGCACAGTGTCACAGCTTCAAGATTTGTTGCTCCTCAGAGCATGCAGGAACATAAACTTGTAGTCTCGCACAAACAGTGGTTGTACTTTGCAAGTTCCCCTGACCACTCAAAGGACTAGCACATTTTATTTTTTTTAAAGAGGTATGGGATAAAAATATTAAGAATTGTCCTGACAGGTGCACTCAGAGAGCAGGATACAGACTGATGATTTCTGATGCATGCCTCTTCTCGGGTCACTGAGTCCAGGTATCCCCTGGAGTTGCAAGACTAGCTGTGTGCCTCCCCTGAGCCCATCCCAAAGAGGCAGGTTAGCTAACAGAGAACCAGAGAGCAAGCTGCTAATGGATGTGCAGTGTGCCTACTACCCTTTGATTGCTCCTGATCTGTAGGAAATGCCCCAGAAACAGCCCCCTTGCTTTTAGAAAGGAAATTTCCTTCTGCTCAGGGAAGATTTTCTAACTTCTAGCACCATTTTTTAAAGGTGGAATTGATGTGTTTTGTGACTTTGTAGGTGGTTGTTGTTCTCTGTGAACACTGGCTGTACTGAACACTGTTTAACCCTTCATGGCTCAGCATGAGAGGTTGAGAGGAAGCTATTTTGAAACCTCTTTTGATTTTTTTTTTTTTTTTTTCATTAATAGCAAACTCTAGACTATGGCTCTTTGGTGATCATGACAATATAACCAGTCACAGCTTGTGGGTGATGACAGGGAGGGCTGGAAACCAGCAGAATTGACTTGAAGACCTTCACTGTGGAAAGAAGGGCAGTACTGCATGTTTTAGCAGTTGCAATGCCATCAGCACTGCTCCTCCAAATGTGTTATACAACTAAGTAGCCTCCTAAATACTCAGTTCTGCAAAATGATCTGGGCACTGACCAAAAGGGGTTTCAGGAAGGTTTGCCTCCCCTGGAGAATGACCATGTTCTCTAGTCAGTGAACAAACAACATGCATAACTGCAGGAAAGCCCTTCTGGGCTTCCCTCACAGAGTTCCCCAGTTACAAACTGGAAGTCAGTCCTTGGACTCTGCCAACTGAGGTAGTGATTCTTGTGATGCTTAACTACAACTGTGTAGCCTCACTTCACAGTATCACCAGTAACAGAGGGGTGCTCTAGGTTCAATTCAATTCATATTTATTTGTTTTCTCATGAAGGGAAAGGAAAGAATGATTTATGCCTGACAGTAAAGTCAGTTTTGTAAGGAAGATGCTTCACCTTGGTTCTTTCATGAAGGACACCGCCGTTTTTTGAAGGATGAGAGCATTGCCTTCACACCTGCATCTCAGCTTCATAACAGGTACTTACAACACATGAATTGAGCAGATAACTCCATCAATCCTATCCTTATTTAGTAGCACCTAACCATTATAATGCTTGTAAGAGGGAACAGCAACAATGAATTGTTTGGTTGGTTTTATCCTGGATGCTGTACACACCAGACAGGATGTAGAATTACCACTTGAGTCTTTGTCTCCACCAAAAAAATTATTTTAGTAAATACTTGCTGTGAACTGTAATGTAGTTGCAGACTGATAAGAGTACATTGGTGTCTGCTACATCAGCTTGACCAGTCACTTTGGTTACTTAGCTGGTACATATTATTGTATTGGAGCCAGGCAAGTTATGTCAGCTGTGGTGATGGTGTAGCTCAGTATATGTAAATATACCCACAAATGCTTCATTTGAAAGGACTGGGGTAGAGGTGCACCAATTACTCTTGCTTGCTCACAATACTAGCAAGATATGAGCAATATTGTGCTCCTGTGTTTCTCATTCAGAGTATGAATCTGATTGTAGTAATGTAAACTGGGCATAAATTACTATTTAAACATAATGGTCCCATTTAGTCCTTACTTTGGGCATGTGAAATGACTGCACAGGTGCCAGGCTGTAAAGAAACATCTGACACTTTTTCTTGTTTGTCTGTGGAGTGCCTAATGTGTTGTTAGAGTTACACAAATAATGAGGAAAAATAAAGATGAGAAGGTAAGCGAGGCTGAACTGCAAGTGCTGCAGATACCTTATCTGAAAGGCAGTGATATTTAGCCATAGAGAGGTAGATAGCTAGAGCCTTGAGATGCAATTCAAATAAAATTTTTCTGAGAGACATCGGAAAAACACTAACTTCTAGAGGATTTTATGGTCACTACAGATCAAAAAATGATGATCTCTTTATAGTGAAAATAGGCTGGAAAAATAGCTTTTAGTACAGATGTGCATCTTTTGGGTTATTTGCTAGTGAGTAGCAGTGAGATTGCAGATGTTGTAAAACACAAAGGTGATTAATGCTTAAAAAAAACCTTGAAAACTGCTGTCCACCATGAAACTAAAGAACAGAGCTCACTTTAAACAAGCTCAGTATTGCCTGCCCTTCCAGGGAACTGGATGTTTAATGTAATGGTTTTACTATACGCCTTCTGTTAGGAGAGGAGGAGCACACCCTAGTATAAGTCAGAAGGAATGTTTTTGATATCTCAGTGTAACATTTTCTCATGATCTATCGTTCTGTAGAAATTTGGAGGACTGCAGAAGTAGTGGTGTCTGAAGGGACAAGGGAACATCAGGGTCAGGTCAGACCAAAGTTTCACCTAGACAAATCTTTGGACCTCACCCTCTTGCTCCTTTAGCTTGCCACAACTCTGCAGCATCTCAAATATGCTCTGCTGTGTCCTGGGGAAGGTGCAACCTCTTCCAGCACAGCCCACCTGGCCATACCGCACTGCTTAAATTCCTTTTAGCATAATAGAGAACATGCATAGTATGAGGATATATTGCAGAACAGACAATAGTAGAAGAGTGTCTGGAAAGCTGTAATTCTTGTAGGAACTCACAGATAATATTTCTCTACCAATAAAGCTAATAAATACTTAGTACCTTAGGTTGCTTAACTTTTAATCGGTTATTTAGTAAAGTGGTGACCTTCTGTTTCTCCCAGCTTAATTTTTTGAGTCTTTGATGAGGGACCAATGAGGTTTGAAAAATAAAATGAGATTGCATCAACCTCATCTCCTTTGTCTACATATCTATTGTCATCTTCAGAAATCTTCAGAGAGGCATCTCACGAGTTTTCAAAAAGCTCTGTTGACTGTTCTTCAACATACCATTTTTCATATGTCTGCAAACTCTGTTCTTATAGCTCAAAACACTTTAACAGGGTACAAAGGACCAGAGTGTGGGGTGCTTTTTTTTGTTTTTTTTTTTTTTTTTTAATTCAATCCCATTTACCATCTGGTTTTGTACCTGGGCATTTTTAAGTAAGAAATCATACACTGCACTTGCTACTTAAGCTATTTCATGCTTCAGTTCCTTCTGAGCTCTTGGATAAATATCCTCTGGTCCTTTTCAGGAAGTTTTTTCTGAACTTCAGTAGAATGCAGAACCCTTGAGGTATCATTCATTAAAACAAAAGAGATTGTGTTTGTGTGGCAGGGGTGAAGCACATTTCTGGTGGGAGAATTTTCTAAACTCTTCCCCATTCACTATGTATAAAAATTCATTTAACTTATCTTCTCTGGCCTTATCTTTTATGAATGCTTCTTTTGTGCCTTAACCGTTTATTGTTGTACAGTCTTTCTAGCAGGCTTTTGGCTTTTGATAGTTTTGTAAAAGGATTTATTATTACTTTTTTATGCCTTTTAAAAATTTGTTCCTTAAACTCGTTGGCCTGCCCTGTTGTGTTTTTACATTTAACCTGCCAGAGTTCATTTTCCTCTATTTTCCTCATTTGAACATGATGTCAACTTTTTAAAGGTCACCTTCTCCCTTCTGAAACCTCATCTAAAACACATGTTACTGATCAAAGCAACAATGCGGTAAGTTAAAGGTGAAGCCACTGCCTGTCAGGGAATGTTGTGGTATTAATGAGAGATCCAGACAGGAGGGGAGAGCTGTGGGGTGGTCAGCAATGGAGGCTCAACAGGACTTAGAAAGCAGTCCAAAAACTCTTTTTAGCCTCTCTGTGTCAACTCCTGCCTGGAATGCGAACAAGCTGCTCCTGCTTGTTGTTGCCCTGAATACAGTAGGATAAAAAAAATGAGAATTTGTACATTAGCAGAATTGCATCAGAAAGTCCCCTTCAGTTTTTCCTCCTAATTGACCCAAGACCCTCAAAACTGGGTCATCCATTTGGGTTAAAAAGGATGTTGAGGTACTAATGTTAAGTGACATTAGTACCATGTTTAGAGAGATGACATACATTGAAACTGTAACACAATAGAGTGAAGGAATACTGATTTTACAATACAGTAATATTGTACCAAGGAGCAAATGTAAATAAAACAGCCTTATGTTGTATTACTATTATTATTATTATGTAAGGCTATTGTTGCTCAGCATGCTGAAAAGTTTTAAAGCAGAGCATGTGCATTAAAAAAAGTAGTACAAATAGGTTCATCTGATGATTATAGAGAACAATTCCATCTTTTTAATTCCAAAAATCTATCAAGAATATTTAAAAATTATACTGTCACATAAACCACTGTACTGTTACATTGTGCTCTTTTCCACCACTCTGAAGCCATTCCTTTTACGGCACTGCTCCTCAAAGTTCCTTGTAGTATCATAGGCGTGGTAGTCTCTCAGAGTTTTGTTGTTTTTAACACTATAAAAGAAATCATTATTCATTGGTTTGATGGTGAGAGGAACAAAACAATGAAAAAATGCCATTGGGCAGTTGGTGATGCAAAATTATTCTTTTGTTCTTGTTATAGATATTGTTAGGACCTAGTTCTTCACTAAATAAGTGGTGTCAGCTCCCCCATCCACATGGGAGAAGGTCCATTGGTCATTAAGGAGCTGCAGATGTTCACAGCGTGGAGTGCTATCCCTGTTCTGCAGACCCAATGGTGTATAGCAGTGTCATGGTTAATACTGCAGGGAATTAGCACAACAAAATTGTGTGAGACACTATGGAAGGAGAATGTGATAGTTACTTTAAACAAAACTGATATCGCTCCCTTGCACTCATAGATTTCATTCACTGCCAAGACACATACCCATGTGGTTTGGCCAGGACAAGGGATGCTGGCCTTACGTCTCTTGTTTCTTTTGTGATTGGCAGCAATCAACTGAATTTTGAATATGTGCTTTATGGTCCCTAGGTGTGGATGGTGTTTGGATTTCCTTCATCTCATTAATTTGCTTCAGCCCTTGTAAGTCTTGGGCAAAATTTCTGTGTTTCATGGAGGTGTTTTGCCTTACCTGTTTTTCATCATCTTGTCCCTTAATCATTAGGCTGGCTTATTCTTTCTATCTGGTCATTCAAATGAAATCACACATGTAGTGCTCTGTAGCAATTAATGCATATCACTGTCTTTCATACATTTCCATTCATGCCTTTTTCATACCAGTCTTGATATTTCTGTTACAAATCCCTACCATCTAATGCTAGGCATCAGCTATTTCTCAGAGGATAGGGAGAACTGGAGAAACATGGGACCACCCAAGCCTTTCCAAAGAAGGGACACAGAGGAACTAGAGCTTCCCCTAAATCTAAGTCAGTTAAAGATTTCTGCGCACTCAGGCAGAAATTACTTGAAGGGCTACCACTCTGAACTTCTCTTATCTATGTCAGTACCAATGATTTAGCTTTTCTATCAGAAACATGTTTCTACATGCCTTTTTTTCTCTTTATCTTTACAGCCATTCAGATCAGGGCTGGGACTATTTCCCTGTCATGCAGATAGCTTAATTCCACATCTCGTCCCCAGTGACTTCAGTGTCTCCAGGCTGTTGTAAAAATACCGTTTCTTCCAAAATACTGCTCTTAAATTTGCATTCCTTTGAACTGACTTCCTGTCTCTTACAACATCTCTGACAAGATTCTTTGTCTCTCCTGCCTAGACCCTTGTCTTTCTTAACACAATTTGTAAAGTAACATTTTGTAGAAGCACGAAGAAATAATGTTTTTTAAATACAATTAACTGGCACTTTCAAACATATTTTAAAATATATAGAGCCAAAACCTCCACTAGAGCTAAACTTTAGAGCTTACTGGCTCCAGCTCAGTTTACTTTTATTTCATAGCTCTTACCAGAGAATTTCAGAAGCCGTCAGCCTGAAACCACAAGCTTGCTGGCTATTCCCTTAAGAGGGACTGTAAGTGATGGGTAAAGAATTAATCAAAAATTTGCAGAGAAAAAAATTCAAGCAATCCAGAATGAAAATTAATAAAACCCTGTACAAAAAGTTCCATGTGTAGTCCCTGAGGAATTTAGAAACCTTCAGATCCCATAATTAGATATTTGATCATCAAGTGAGGTTTAAATATTTTAAAAAATTAAATAATTCTTCTGTGGAGGTGTTTAAGAGTAGGGTCGACATAGCGCTGAGGGATATGGTGTTAATGTTGGGTTGATGTTTGGACTGGATGATCTTCAAGGTCTTTTCCAACCTACACAATTCTGTGATTCTTCCTCAGCTAAACAGTTCTTGTTCTGAGAAAGGAATTGTAAGACACTAAAGTCTGTTTCTTATACAATCCCAAGGCAGAGAACTAAAATCATGGCAGTTATACTGGGCAATTTCTCCTAGGATCCAATTTAAGAAATTGATTCTTTTAATGGATAAAGACATGAGACCAGCATGTGTGTGACCACACACATGGTTTTGGTGTGTTATGACCAGAAAACAACCCTGCAAATAACTTGGACCTGAGAATCTTAACCTGAGGTTTTTAAGAGTTTTTTTCTCCTCCCAAACTGTGACGAAAGAACACTCTTGGAACAGAAGGTATCTGCTATTTCATTTACTTTATTATACTTAGGCTTATTTGAAGGAATTATTTATGCTTCTCTTACTCTTCTTTAAACCTGAAAAACAGTTGAGTTTGTCCTTACATTGCATGCAGTTCTTTACTTAGTATTTCATATTCTATTGCCAAGAAGTCATGGAAGGTATGAATTATCTTGATTAATACAATTGAGATAATGGTATATAGATACTGTCATTTTCGGTTACATAGCTCAGCTGGGGCACTAACATATGTAGCTTTAAATTGTCAAACAGTCTTGTAAGATAGGAAAACTTAAGGCTTTACCGTTACTACAACTTAACGAAGGTACTCCTTTCAGAAGGAGAATGATCTACTGTCTTTATAATAAACACACTACCTCCTGCACTGGTTGTTGGCCATGTGCACAGTCGTACTATTTCTTAACACAGTTACCATGTGTTGATTTGTCCCCAGGAAACGTTTCAGCTCTTGGCTGTGTCGGAGACCTCATAAAAGCCACATGGGACCAATGCTCTAGGCTTTGCTAAGCAAGGCATCCTAAACATTTCTGCTGCTAGGATGTCTGAAAATGACCCACCAACCAGCAGGGAAGTGCAGACAGAAATGCAGGATCCTTGTACTCCAAAAGCTGCTAGGTTATGTTGTTCTGGGTTTACAAAATTGCATAAATCTGACAGAAGTTCATGCAGCTCTGCTCCCATCCCTCTACAGGTTGCCAGAAGACATTTTCTCACTGACTTCTTATGCAGCAGAAATTTTGTTACAGTCGGATGGTTCTCTTCCCAAACCCAAATGAAAACTAAGGCAACAAAACCCATTACTTTTTCATCTGATTCAGCTTCTTGTGCCAGCTTAGTAGATGGTGTATAAAAGCTACCTTGGCATGAAGAACAGCAGAGACGAGCACTTGAGGGTTGAGCAGGCTGGGGTATGGGGAGTCAGCTCTTCCACTAGGAAAACAAGTTTATTTTGGACAAAAGGAGCACAGTCTTAGACATGGTGGTGTTAATGTTCCAGTGTGGCAGTGCTGCTCCAATCTTGTTTGCTCTTCTGTATATTCTTTCTGAATAAGTTCAAAATCAAACATTCATGCATATAATTGTTGATGAGCATTCAGATGGCATGACTGTCATGATAACATTCCAGTCAGTTTTACTGGTCACCTGTGAGTGAGTGATTAGGACCTCAGCTTAAAAAACACAGGCAGAGGTCTGCAGTTTTTCAGCTGGCAGTATTTCACTTGGTGCCCTTCAGGTCTTTATGCCTTGCATCCCTATGGGCAAAGCAAGGATGTCAGTAGTGCTACCTTGCAGATGTGCTGTGGAGAGTGTCAGCTGCAGGTTCAGAGGAACTTCACAGAATCATCTATGTTAGAAAAGACCTTGAAGATCATATAGTCATATATCATGACCCATGAAACAAAATGCAAACAACTTATTGGTGTCAACAAGCAGTTCATTGATGTTCTGAGCAGTAAGGAGGTGAAGTTTGCCAAGTTACTACTGACTTAGCTGTAATACCTTCAGTCAGAACCTAGCAACTAGGAAACCAAATGTGTGGTAGAGAGACTCAGCACTCTACCTCAGAAAAGCATTTAAGCATGCTGAAATCTCAAGTAGGGAAGAGACATGGTTGTGATCAGGGCAATAGTAGTCTTGTTGCTATATTCTATGCTATTCCTCTATGCATGACATGTGTCCTTATTTAGTCCTTGATTGTCTTACAACACAAGGCAGTAAACAAAATAATAAGGGGAAAACAAACTCTCTCAGACTTTCAACAACACAACCTGTCAAGTAATAACACATCCTCTGCAACAGAGCAATGGTAGCAGCACAAAACAGCAAGAACTGTAAAAAAATGTGATAGCAGAACCGTGTCTAAATTGTTTAATATATTTAAATGGCCAAGGAGATTATATGGGATAAACTTATGCCTTAGTTCATTAGTAAAATGCTGAATGTTAACTCTTCTTGGTTATGAGGAACCTGGGAACCTTGGGGTTAAATCTGATTTAAAGTCACTCTTCTGAAGGAGTTCAGTGAAAAGATTTTTCTGCTTCCAAAATTCCCAACATTCTCAGGATAATTTGGAGTCAGAAGATCATATTTCTCCCTCAACTGTAAAGAAACATCCAAACTCTTAGTAAATTGCTTTTTAAAACAAGAATCCAAATTCCTTTAAAATCTGGAAACCTGTGATACTTAGTTTGTCCTTAGTGCTAACAGACCTTAGTGTCACTGAATATTTTTGGGTTATTCTATAAGATGAGAAACAGTAGTTGGAAAGAGTTCTGACAACTGCTTTTGCTTCCCGTTTGTGATCCAGTAGCCTCCGAATGGGAGAGGTTGAGCCACAAGCCCTGCATTTGCTATTTCTCCCAGACTTTTCCCCAGCATTCAGTTCTCCAGGGAAACTATTAGTTAATCATCCTGAGATCTCCTTTTTTGTGAGCCAAGAATCCTCTGAGTGGAAACCTGCACCTGGCTATTCACTTGAATGCTGGAGGAGGGAGAACCCATTTGCTTGCTAGTTGTTCTGTATCTTGGACATATCTTCTTCTTGTGATATATTCCCTCTGACAGATGTGACCATCAAAAAAGGCTGTTTTAACTAAGCTGACTTGTCTTCACCCAGAGTTATCAATCCACAACTAAAGCTCCAACTTGGCCCTTCCAAGGCTGTAATACTGAACACTTTCATATATTTCCCTAACAATTTTATTAGTCTTCATTAAAGAATATTCTTTCCCTTATCCTTGCTGGTGTTACTGCCTGTAACTTTGAAAAATCTCTTCTCCTAGAAAAACTACAACCAGTTAACTCCTTAGTGCATGTGAATAAGGGATCCAAATAGTATATAGCAAATACAGATATTTTGAAAATTACTGTGATGGAGCACTCTCACAAAATATTAGTCCAGATAGTCTATAATTCACAGTGATTGAATGCTGGGGCAATATTTCACTTTGTGTCTCAGAAGTTCTCAAGAATACCTATCTAATGTTCTCCCATCAAATTAACTTGGCTGCTGCAGAACAGCAGCTGCATGGCCTCATTCCCCCAGGAGGCTCTCAGAAGCACCCACAAGATGATATGGTAAACCTTCACTCTGACTTACTCTGGTGGTTTTCTAAAGAATGGCTTTTACAGTTCTGGATTGTCTTATTTATTAATTCTAGTGGAAATTCAGGGGTTTTTTCCCTCTAAAATGCTGATGTTCAAAATAAAAGTTGAGACAGCATAGATGAAGGTGGGAGCCTGTGGCACTGGGATGTTCTATTTATACCTGAAGATATCCACCACTGGTGCCACATGCATTAGTGAACTTTTGAAATGCAACACTGAAATGGGAAATGTTCTCATGCTTGGAGAGCCAAAGAGCACAAAGGCCTCCTCTTATTGTGTTCAATCTCATCTAAGAAGGATTTTTGTAGATACTATTTTGCAGTTCTTTTCACTTTCTCTCCTCACTCCCTGCAAAATATAAGTAAAAGCTGTCTTGTTCTAAATGATTTCTCTGCTCTGTGGGGAGGGAAGAAATTTTCTTGATTTATTTAAAGGAAACCACCCAGCATGCCCAGGTGCTCGGGTTTCCATCTCACTCTGGAGGCAAATTACCAGTCATAAATCTGGGTGACTGACAGAAGAGAGTTTTCTGCTTATACTTGTACACACTGCTCTCTCTCCCAGTCCCAAAGCCGTTTAACTGCCCAGTAGAGATGTGGGTTAATTTAGGGGCACTCCTCCAAATATAGGAGAGAATTAGGTTTCCACAGAACAGGGCTCTAAACTACAATGTTATATTGCTGAAAACGTCCTCCTTAACAAATGCCAGTGAAGAGCTTGAGCTCCTCCATGTAGGGGAGGAAAATAACTTATAGCCAATAACTAACAACTGTGATTCCTTTGCTTCTGGGTGCTTCCATTATCCAAATTTACTTGCCAAATAACTGTTATGAATAATGCTTGGTCTGTAGATTTTCCAACAATTTCCAGTAATAAAAGCACTCAAATTTTGAACATTTATTAAATACAGAGGTTGCATGGCATTCACATTCTCCAGTTACACATAAGTTTTAGAAATAGGCTGCCAGTTCAAGGGTTTCTGATTACAAAATTTATCTTGCCCAGCTCTTCTGCTTTAAAGTAAATGTGTAACATTTGCTCCCTCTCTAGTTTGCAGTAAGGAACGTTTCCGACTTGCTGCTGCCTTCATGGGCTCTCTAAGGAGTATCAACATCACCGAGCAAAAATCTTTAAACATTCTGAAAGATTATTCTTAAAGAGTACATGTGACCATCTCACTTCAAATGAAAGATGCTATCAGCAGATGTAAGATGGTAGATAATTAAGCAAGAGGAAAAGAATGTTGAAATTATAATTAGGTATTTCACTTGGAGTAGAAAATTAAAATTAACATATGCTAAGTGAAATTAGAGAATTTCTGATTCATGCTGATCCAGCACATTGATGCAAACACCCTTGCTTCAGCCCTTTGACTGCCCTCAAGTATTTCCAAGTTCTCCTACAAAACTGCAGCAGCTATTGAAGGACTGCCCTGCCTTGCAGTCAGACCTGAACAGCTGCTGCTGGGCTGCAGGGGCTGCAGCCTCTGTCCAGCTGGGAGCACAGGTCTGCCTGAGCAGCTCCAAGGTGCCTCTTCTCCTAGCACCTGCCTTTCCTTAAACTCTTTAAGCAAAAGATCTTCTCCTCGTGTAAAACTGCACAATATTGAAGTAATTCAAATTACTTTAGGCCATTTGAGGCTTAAAAACCCTAAATGTTAAAGAATTATTTCAAGCACACAATTGTAAGTCAATCCAAAATCTCAAATGCACATCAAACAGAGAACACATTTTGTCTAAAGTCTATAGTTTTAAAAGAAAATGAAAATGGGTCTGTTTCTACATGGCTGAAATTCTATGTGATAAAAGGCTTTTTTTTTAGTGACAGCAAACTCTCCAGTCTGTGTACACTAGCTATTAAAATATCTACAGTATGATAAAATGTGATCTCATATTCTATGTGAGTGGCCAAGTTAAATTAGAGGCAATTAGGACTAATTTGGCTTCTTCCTGAGATCATAAATGTACAGATGAAAGCTCTGATTAGAGAGCAGGGAGTGTATCTTTATTTGATTTTTGGCTTTGAATGGCTGATGTGTTCTTACCTTTGAAGATCTGAATTACTAAAATGACAGCAAAATAGTAAAAAACATCAAAATTAAATTGATTTTAAAGATTAAATGGATGAATTAAAGTGAAGAGGTACGGATTTTTTAAGCAACTAGCAAGAACTGTCAGTATTTCAAAATAACTCAATACCAAACCTTTCATAATTATGCTCTGTGGCATAAAATTATGAAACGGAAGGTTTCTAAATTTTCAGATCTTGCTCTTGTAACTTGAGGAAGCATAATAACTTTCTATCAGGGATCTCTGTAAACCAATGGGAAGTTCTGAGTTCTGTCCCTGAGTTGAATTGTATTTTATCTCAAAGAACACTTTCAGTTCAATTTTTTCAGCTCTAGAGTTTCAAGCATTTGTTCAACAAACAAAAGAGAGACATAACCTTTGGTCTCATTTTGAATTCAAATTTACACTTAAAGATGGCCTGTTAAAATCGTTGTTGCTATTCTTCTAAGGGGAATTATTGTATATTTAGGAATGTGTGAATATATGTGTGTGTACACATAATGACAACTTGTGCATGTCATTATCCGGAGACCCAAAAAAGAATGTAGTGTTTATAAATATGTCTGTCTCTTCACTGTGGAAAAAGCCTGTCTTAGAAAAAAAACCAACCCACGCTTTAAAGGAATGTCATAGTGCAGTATCTGAATTAAATGGCAATTTTCTGCCTATTGAGCAGGTTTGTTGTATAAGGTGAAGGCATTTCTCTATATTCTTTTTTTAAAAGCAGATTTACTAAAATGGCCCAATCCTTAGGTCTACCGGCACGCAGATGAACTGTTGATCTTTCTCATAATAAATCTGTCACCTCTGCCCAAGTGAACTGATGAAGAGATAGAATAAAAAAATGGGAAGATAGTGTGGCTTCCAATGCCATTGGTATTTAGCTGAAGAATGCGTCTTTTTTTAGAGAAACTGAGAAGTAAATAGCATTTGTTTTCAAAACGAAAAACGGTTTAATAGCCCAAGCATTGATTTAACAGACAGGTCATTAGGAGGCTGTATTAGTGCCGTACATGGAGTGGTGGCACATCTTTACAAGGCACCGGTTTGGTCTGTATGTTCCTTTATTATTAAGACAGGGCTGAAGGTGGTCAGATCGGTGCCAGTTCTTCTCGAGATGTTCTTATTTGTTGCTCAGAGATCTATCTTAGCCTAAATAGGCTCAAACCACTTATTAAACTTCCTATTTGTGTACTATCATCTCATCTGGGTTGAGAACAGTCTCCACTTATGCTACTGAATTCAGGTCATTGTGAAGAAAAAATTGTAAGGTTAGGACTGGAAGATAGGTACTCAAATCAGTTATTTTACTTCTAGGCAAATTCTAAAATCTGGATGTGTCTAACATACAATTAACACAAATTTTACTCTTAGAACAAAAAAGAATCTTGAAACAGCAGACTGGTTGGGTGGGTTGTGCTTCTAGATTTATTGATTGCTACTAGATTGTACCTTCATCAGGAGTTTCCCAAAGTACTCAGCTTTCAGTCATAAAATTTTCTGCAATGTTGTTACTGACTGACTGGTCAGCTAGGAACACCAAAACCTGAATTACTGACTGGTATTTTGGCAAGTTGCTTTTCTCAGTCGCAACACATTTATGTTATGTGAGAAATCAGGTACAGAAAAAGACAAATGTAGTAACCAAATGAAAATATTTGTTTTCCACCCTAATCTTTCTCAAGATCTGGTATCCCTCACCTACTGGGCCAGCAATATCTGCCCTGCAGCATTTGTTCGTGCTAGTTTAAAAAGGAGTAATGAGGAAAGGAATAAAAAAACCCCACTGAACAGATACGGAGGAAGAGGAGATGAGTGTGATGTGTGTATTACAAACAGAGCAGAAAAAGAGGTGTCTTTGAGAGGCTTGAGGATTTTTTCTTTTGAGGTGCAATTTAATCTGTGTCATGTTATCTGCATAGTAATGAGTGCCTCCTATGGGTTAAACACAGGGTCAAGAAAATGTATAAGAAAGACTCAAGTTCTCTTGACGTCAGTACAAGACATAGATTAATTTACCCCTGAATTGGATAGTAAGTAGAAATGAACGAACATTAGATCTCAGTTGATCCACTTTTCTGACCTCAAACTTATCCATTTGACATCAAAAGCATGTCAGGCATGAGTAAATTTTTTCTTAAAAATGGACCCCGGATAGTCTGACTATATTAGTGCCTTTGAGAAGCTCATACAGAAAGTAGGGTTTGCTTAAGATGCTTGTTGGCTTGGTTTAGCTCTGGAGAGAGCCCTAATGCAAAAATAATAGGAACACTCCTACTGGTTTGTCACCTGTTGTCTTCTGGGGATGTAAGATGCTGTGTGTGTGTGTACATACAGCAGATGTGTAGCCTACTAGTTTTGAACTGTGTGTGTGAATTGCAAATATATCTTCCGAGAGTGAGGAAACTTGGAAAGAATGAGGTCATTGTGCATAATAAATCCCCCATATGCTTCTCTTCTGCCCTACAGCCCACAAGAGAAACATTTCAGAGAGGGTTACTTTATAATTTACATTCCTATTGTCAAAACTGGGAAATGAAGCACAGATATGGTATGAGGAATGTCTTGTTCATTTTAAGTAGAAGAAAAAAAAATGAGATATAACTGCCTAGAAAACAAATTTGAAGTTCATTAAATGAACCATATTTAAAGGGGGTGAGACCAGAGGTAAGGACAAAAGAAAGCTTGCATACGATATATTTTTTACTGCCATACATAGCATCTGTGCAATATCACAGGTGTTAAATTAGCCACAGGAGGGCTCTCCTGTTCTTCACTTGAAGAAATATATTAGTAGGAACTCTGAAAACTGCAGGGGAAAAAACAAATTTATATTCCCGTAACAAGAATATTGGGCATACTGCCCTGGTTCACAAGGCATACTCTGCTTGCAAGTAAATATCACTTAAAATGTGGCGTTAGCACAGTAACTGCATATGCTTCACTTCTTCATACAAAAATAGTCATTAAAATTATGTCACAAGATCAATTAGTTTTTGATCAAGCAGGAAACAGGGAGGACTTCATGCTGTAAAGAATTTCTCATATAGCTGGGCACTGAGCATGGGCTGGTGTTTAGTCATGAGAGAATGGTAATTACATATAGACATTTGCACTGCTGGCCCCTTGCCTGCACAAGGATTAAACCACACGTTGACATCTGGAGTTATATAGCCTCTCAGGGCTGCGTTGTGGCTAAGCAACAGCATGTTATAGGAAGTCTGACGAAGAGCTCTGCATGTTGGCAGCTCCTGCAGGATTTCTACTTACGAGAGGCAGAAGGTCCCCAGGGGTGCTGATAGAAACTTACTGAAGTATCTGATTGCCTTGCAGCCCTGCAGTTAGTGTCACAATAGCCTTAGGAAGCAGGCAAGAAATAACAGCCTCATTTAACCAGTGGAGAACCGAGCAGCCAGATTCGAAGAGGGATTAATGCACTGAAGTTCAGACTTGTGCTCCAAATCTTATGCCTGTTCCATCCCAGCAGTAGCCTGGTCCTGACGCCACCTAAATATACTGGAGGCCTCCATGTTCTGTCTGCGATTCCAGAAATGCTGTAGGCTGTGCACCTATCCCTAGTGGCCTCTCTCTGAAAATCTAGGCTCTGTAAGCTAAATGGAGTTGCATCACTGACTCTTCCCAAAGGGATGTTCAGGTCCAGGATCATCCATCCTCCTTAACTGTTAGCATTTTCCCTGTCTCAGTTTTGGCCTCTGGTAGCCTGCTGCTTCTCAAAGAAGACACAGAAAGGGTATGGGGGATAGCATGTGTCAGAAACTTTTCTATTAACCAGCTTCGAGGCTTCTAGTTTGGCACTGGAGAGAATTTAGTGGCTACAAACCAAGTTTTGCACTTGACCTTAGGACAAGAAAAAGGTTTTGGAGATGTTTTGTTTAGCTGTATATGAATAGATATTTGGATCCTCACAAAGAGCAGTTGCACATTTTCTGCTCAAGGTTTGAGCTGGAGCAGTTGTGGACTACAATTTTAATCTTTTATGGTAGCCCAGCGGCAACTAAGAACACTTGCCTGTGCATATGGGAGAATTGAGTTCACTTCCATCAGTCTCTCACCTCTCTTCCTACAGAAATACCCTAACACCAGGGTAAGTTTTGCTCTTGTTAATTCTCGTTCTTGACATAGCATTTATTCTTGAAACTGTCACCATCTGGGCAAGAACATAAAATTCAAGACTTAAAGATAAGCAAGATGGAATTTGTTTCTGTAGGCAGAGGTTAAAGCAGTCCTTTGGGGTTTGGCTTAGAGTCCCATTTGGCTCTGCTTTGTTAAAGGCTGGAAAGAAAATTATATTTCTGCCTCAGCTGAGTTTGAACGGGAATGATGATCACTTTTCCTAAAGAGGTCTCCTAGGCTTTTCCCTCATTAGAAGCCTTGCTGGAAGTTCTTGCTGCTGACTAGGAAAAGGAGTGTTTGGTTGGATAGGAAACCTCTGGAGAGAGGAGAAGTTCATACGCAGTCCTGTGTTTCATTATGTTGGCTGGCTTCAGGGAGTTTCCTGCTCAGTGGCTTTCTTATATCACTATCTTTTGAAGAGTTCTGGTTTCTCTTGTCTTATACAGGACTGCTAGGTGCCCAGGTAGTGATTTAGACTTCACTGAGGCACTACTCAATACAGTTTAGCTTTGAAGATTTAAGTCTTTTACTGGTTCAAGTCATTAACATTGCATAGCATTACCATAATAAGATATTGCATCTGTTTTCTAGCCATTTACCTAAGCCCTGGCTTGTCCTTCTCACCCTTGGTATTTTCCTTCTTCTGTGTCTTTGCTCTGCTAACCAGAATGAGAATTAGCTTTCCTGAAAGTCCCTTATGCTACAGTACGTGTCAACAATTTAATTTGCTTAAGATCAGAATCTGTAACATTGTTGTTCTTTTTAAATGCCTTTTCCCAGAAAAGGAGCTCATTTATTCTTAAGAGTCCAGCGTGTTAAAGGGTTTCCAAATACTGCTGTAGGACTTTTCTTCTGGTAATCTTGCCATCAGAAAATGGCTGAATGAAAAAGATTCAAACTCTAGATCTTTTCATTCACTCTCCTTGTCAGGTAGCATAATTTTCAGTTGTCAGTCAAAGTTGGACTAGTGATTCTTTCCCTCTTTCCTTGTTAACCTTTTGTATGTTTGAAGTGTCAGCACTTCAAAGTCCTTGATTTCCATAACTGTTTTCTTTGCATTAGCCAAAGCTTTAAACCACTTTTCTTCTCTATCTTTTTAGTGTCTGGTTTGCCTTAACAAGGCTTTCCATTGTATTTATTGTTGCACTAAATATCCAACTCTGATTCTGCACCTTTTCCAACACGTTCTTTTTTAGCTTGTCTTTCATGATGTTATTTTCCTACATCCTAGTTGTTCAGCTGAGGCTCACCTGCTTTAGCATTAGTATTAGTCTTCCAAAGTAATCAGGCTTGGACAATGTAAGATTAAGGAAAGGAAAAGGAATATAAATGCTCCCTGTCTTATTAGAAAGGAGTAGGAATATAATAAGTTTCCTTTGTTACTGTTGTCCTAACTTCATGACCTAAGCAACATCATTTGCTCCTAAGTATTCCTGTGGTGCAGTTTTAGGCTGCTGGATAAAAGTAGTCACTGCCATACTCTTCTGTGTCAATTAATACATTTAGAATTTCTGGCCATAGTCTTCTCTAAAATGACCTGACTACTAGTTTTAATAATGTGAAGAAGTTTGTGGATCTCAGTGATGAGGAATGGTTATTTTCTAACATTCCATTCACTGGAGACTAATTTTGACATTGAAGCTGTTTTTTAGAGTACTTCAGTAAAAGCACCTGACATTCTTGATTAGTTTAACATAGTCTGATGCTTTTGTTTTTAGGGTTGGGTGATGTTTCAGCTGTCTGGATACACCCAAGGTCCATGAAACTCTCCTTCTGCATCAGCCGCTTACACACAAAACTGTAAGAAAATAAAGCTGAAAAAAAGCTTGGCAAACTATAGTCTGTTGTTCTCCCACAACATTCCTGAGTATCTCTTAAAGACTTTGCATTATGGAGATCCTGTTCCTGTCAAAGCCATTTATTTCAGTTCTTTACTATTCTTAGCATTAAGAAGTCTTCTGGAAGTTCAGTTAGCTCTTGCTTCACCTCAGGTCCTCCCTGATACAAATATGGAGAATAAAATGTTCCATTCCTTTTTGAAGACTGTTAGCATAGTCCTCCTCAGTCTTTTCTTTAGAAGAAATGACCCCACTTCTTAGGTCATGTTTTCTCATCATCCTTGGGACATTGCACACACTCCCACCTTGACTGCAAGGGACATTACAGCAGTGGGAAGGATCTCTTAGGTTAATACTCTCAGGCCTTTTCTTGAAAACTTGATCATGTTGACCTGAATGTGGACTAATGTTCAGCTTGTGATCCAGTGTCATCCACAGGAGACCTATGCCTAGCTAGTTGTTTTGCATCTGATTAGATCCATTTGAGTGTGAAAGCTTGCATTCATCTCAGCTTTTCATGGTTGTTTTGAACTTTGATTTTTGTATTTCAGCATCTTCCTAGTCCTTCCTGGCGTTGTCATCTACAGATTTGTTATCCATTTTTTATCTATTTCTTCCTATTTGACTGTATGGGGAACATAGCCATATCTGTCCAAATTGGAGATTCCTGAAGTCCAGTAAGATAATTCTCACCTGAAAGATGCACAATTAAATTTAACCACATAGGAGTAACTGAGAGCATAGTTATTACTGAAAAAGTCAATGTAATGAATACATGCCTAACCATCCCTTCCAAAAAACAATCAGGCAACGTAGCAAAGCCAGTTGATTTTCTGTATTCTATCAAGTGGAGGCCAACACTTGCATAGATCTGAGAAGATGCACTTTCTTTCTTTACATAAGAGAAAGCAGTCTTGCAAAGGGCTGGGATGAGAAGGATGGACTGAGAAGATATTACAAACCATCATGCACACCACGTAGATTGCCAAGGGAAGACTTTCATGTCCCTCAGCAATGACAGTGCAACAACCACTACAGTGTTCTCACACTGGTAGTACCATTCAGATACTTCAGCCTAAGCTGGTTCAGTGAAAATGTAAACTCTCCTCCCTGTGTTTCATTTTTTCAAACATGACATGAAGTTTCAGATTTCCAGCATAAATATTAAATGGGCCTCAGAAATTATTTATAACCAGTGCATTTGAATTCAGAACCAGCTGTAGAAAAAAATGTCCAGTACTTCAGAGGCAGTTTTACTTCTAACAAATACAGATTAAATATGCATTTTGCCAGTTTATCACCTCTTGGAAAACATAAGGACAAAAGTGATAAATGAAATTGCTAAGATCCAAGCATGATATCAAAGCGTGTGCAGTTTGATTACTTGTAACTGTGTAATAAGTAATCAAAAGGCTGGGTACCAAAATAAAGACTCTTACTATGACTCCATTTATAAATAGTGATTTTTGAATCATATATTGATATGGTAATTTGTAAAGATGATACACTGAGTAATTTGGAAGGAAAGAAGTAATCTGTCAACTTCCTGTCCTCAAGCTGAGCCTGACATTCTTTTGACTCTACCAGTCCCTTGAAAGGGGTAAGAAATAAGCTCAAGAAAAATAATACAAAATATACTTGTCTATTTAAATTCGCTGTGATTCTGACAAGATCAGCAAGTGCTGTGCCAGACTGGGAACAAGCTAGCCATGGTGCTGCAGAAACTTTACATTGTCCTAAAATCACCAAGGGCGTCAAAATAGACTCTGGGGGAAACTCCTTGTATAAAAGAGCATCCTCTTTTCTTTCAGACTGTGGTGAAGTGTATGTTAGTGGGGAGGGCACAGGGGAGAAAGGAACAATAGAAACTGCAAGGTATTGTTTTGGGCTTTGAGGTTGTATAGGGTCATGAGAAACAAAGCTTCATGCAGACTGCTGAAATAGTTTTGGATGGTGCCTGGAAAATACTGTATATGTTCTGGTTATTATTATTCAAATGGAGCTTTATGGTTTTTCTGAGTCTTCAGAGAAAAAGATTCAGGAAAAAAATTGACAGTTTTGGCTCTTTGTTTCACATAAACAACTGAAAGGCACTGTTTGCTCCATATTTTCTCAAAGAGGACTTATTGCAGGACATTTTTTAATTCTATTGGGATACGATTGTTTACAAAAATTAAAAATAAAAAATACTGCTGTCAAAGCACTAACCATTATCTAAAGCTGCAAACCCATTTCTGTTCTGTTCAAGCGTCAGATTCCTAGTTCATTCATCTTTGGGCACAATATTAATGGTTGCTGCCAACCTGAAGGTTTCTGGGGAAAAATGGTGTATTCAAAATTACCTTGGAAAAGAGCACAAATACTCCAAGTGAGAAAAATGATCTCACAGTTTGGAGAAGGAGACACATAAAAAGCTGAATTTCAAGGTAGTTCTAGTCTTTACATTTAAAGTCTTTCATGGCTGAGGGAAGTATACAGTGCACTTTGAATAGCTTCAAGCTCTCTGCTTACAGAATATATATGTTTCAAAATGCTATTCTGTATATGCTATGCTGTGTCTTTTAAGTAGCCATCTCAAATGCAGGTTCAGCACTTATGTAGCAACTGAGAATCTCTGTTCTGCCACCTGATGATATCTCTGGCCTCAGTTTGGAAAAGCATTCTCACCACATCAAACCGGAGTCTCAGTGCCCTTCAGGAGAGATGGGAGAAACCCACAGATACAGTATTATTATATACACCACAGGTGTAGAAACCAGGATTTAGAAAGGTTGTCAAGCATGATGTTATTAAAACAAGAAAGAGAGGTTAGATTTGTGTGATATCGTGCTCTTCCAAAACATGCAGGAATTCAAAGTTTCCTAGCAGTGAACAAAATTGCTCAGACTTCTCTCTTTACCAGTTAAGTTTTCTAGGTGTATGCACAAAAGCACTTGAAGGACTCCAAATTAGTGGCTGCTCCTGGAAATGTTACCTTTCAGTTACTCTGTAGGAAGACACAACTGACAAAGACAAGGGTTAAGGGGTAAGCCAGCCCTGAGCTATCTAACACATCACCTATCCCACTCCACACCGAGTAGCCTGTGCGTATGTCTGAAGCAGTAAGAAAGCAGCATGCAGCAAAAAATAAGCCAGGCATAGCTTTGTGTGTCTTCAGACAGCAGGGACCCCTTTCTGACCTATTCAGCGTGAAACATTGTTCTTGCACTCTATTTTTGAAATCCTTCATCGTTCTTTTCACCATCTCCATTGTAGTCTTACAAAGAAACACATTTCCTTCAACGAGGTTTTGATACCCAGCAAAAGAACACCCACCTATTCTCTGTGTTCGTTTCTGCTCTGCTGCCACAACTTGCTGATAGCAGAGGGAGCATTTCACTTCCATTATAGTTTAAATAAAATGATAGGCTGGCTACACAGGGAATCCATTAGCCTTAAGCAGTCTAGTCACTGTTAATTACAGTTTTTAGACTTCGTAAAGCTGGGTCAAAATTCTCCATTTTTCAATGGAAAGCTGTGTCATTTAAACGCTGTCTTCTGTGCACCATTCATTTACAGTTCTGCTGCTCAAAACTCAGCAGTGACTCTTCTGTGGTAAGTGTGCATCTTCTTTTTCAGTCTGTGCCCAGAACAGAACCTAAAGCAAAAGCCTCATTAAACAGAATTCACTCTGCAGGGGAGTCATTTGTTTAACAGCTTGCTGGTGTGAAGTGGAAAACACCTTGTATGTTTGAAGCTTGTATTGTTTTCTAAGAGATGGAGTTGTGAAGGAGAAAGTGAGGTGACAGTGACTGTTTGGAAATAATGTTTATTTCAGTGTTTGAGGGTTTCTTCAGAGCAAAGCCTGAGTTTGGAAGAGGAGCCTGGAACAGATGTTTATTGAAAATGTAAGCCTTTCAAATGGAAATGGAAATTTTATGTAAAACTGTTTAGTCAACTGTCGTTTTGTGCTAAGCTTTTTAAAAAAAATATCACAATGTTTTGCTTTTGTTTAACCATTTCTACTATGTAGTTCAAGGAAATAATCTGTAAAAGCATTGATACCTTTTTACGGTCTATTTTGCATGTGCTAGCTAAGGCCCTGGTACTCCCATTTGCACACAGGGGCGTCCCGACCCCCCAGAAGAGGGAGGGAGTCAGAGAGCACATGGCCTCTACCACCCACCCTTCTTCCAGAACTGCTTTGAAGAGGGGCTGTGTTTGCAGAAAGGACTTATCCTCTCAGCTGGATGTGTTTGGGCAGGGAAAGACCTGCTGACTGCTGCCCGTGTGAGAGCGGTTGGCAGGGCAGCCTGGGTGTGGGCAGCTTGGGAAGTGCTGTCCGGAGGCTCTGCGTATGTCCGGGACAATAACGCAGGGCAGGCAGGGGCACAGGCTGCTGCCTGCCTCTCATCCCAATTCCTCCTAAGGTATGTGGTGATCACAAGGGGAGGAGAAGATAATGAAGCACAGGGCAAATACAACCCTGTTTTCTCCTTAGGAAACCTAAAGGGAGAATTGCTAGGACAGTCTGAAAGCTTTTTTTGTTTCCGTTTTGCTGATAATTCCCATGTAGCAGTATCCCACACTATACATGATTCAGTGTGGCGAGATAAGAGAATTTGTCCTTTCCTGACAGTATATGAAAGTGTTTTAACTGATAGGAGCAAATAGTAGGAAGATTTGCCAAAGGGCATGAAGGGTTCAAATGAAATCCAGAGCACTGAAGCCATGAGATTTTTCAGTGGGCTGATTCTGTGTGAAACATAGACTGCAGCGCTCTGGCAGAGAATGAGAGTCACTGTCGTGGCATCTTGTCACCTGTTTCTGACTTATTTAGTTTTTTTCCCTTTCTAACGAGACAATAATTTTGTTATATAATAAAATGAGAATTCCTTCACTCAGGAGACAGTTAAGTGACAATGTCAAGGCATTTGGGACAGATATCTGCAATGCTGTCTAAACACAGGTTGGCTCAAAATAGTGAGTTTACCTCCACATTATATTTGGTTTCCCATTAAATTCCTATTAGACTATTATTTGGTCATGAAAAATCAAAATAGTGATAGAGTTTCAGTGAAGTAGGAGCTCAAACCTCATTCAACTTGAGTAGAGAGCCATTGCACAAGGGTTTAATATCTGAAATCTTACAAGCTGCTAAGTGTGTTGGAGGATTTTAATGATCAGTCTTTGAAGACATTGCAGTACTACTTTTGTTGATGCATTTCTGAAATGTGCTAAACATGGTAAGGACTCTACTGAAGTTTAGTAAGAAAAAAATAAAACGAGAATGTAATGTGGTCATACTGTGTCTGTATATGACCTAGTCCTCTCATACTTAAGTTCCTAAACTTTCTGGGAAAGAAAGCATTCAGATTCTTGCACAGCGAGTGTCTAGCTGTGATCATGCTCTGTTCAAATTTATGAAATAAGTGATGTGCTTAAATGTTTCAGTAGATCGGTACCTCTACCAGTTTTTCTTTGATAGTACCATATAAATAGCAGAATAATGAAAAAGTATGGGTTTACATGTGTCAGTGCAGAGATAAATATAACATTATTCAGGTGACTTCTCTTTATGACTCATCTTTAGAGTGACAATTATTTGAAAGTAATTTAATGTCATTTCATGAAAGGTTAATGGTATTTCTACTTTAAGGGAGTTGAACACAATACAGATTTTGCTGAAATACAAATCTAACGTTCATTTTCTTTAATTGTTCTTCCAGAGCAATTTCCTGTGAATCTATTAAGCCATAAACAAGCTTTTATTGAACAGAGAAGTCTGCATTAAGGTAAGCCTAACACAATTCAATTTAAAAGGTTATTTATTACCTAATGTGTCAATGTCCTTACAAAAAGTAGTTGTTCATTTGTTCATTTAATTATGACTATTAAAGTTCAAAACGAGTGTTACCTCACAATTTAGAAACACAAAAGGTTATTTTCCTTGATCTGTACGGTCACACACCAGATCCTAATTACGCAGGTACTTCCCTCTAGTGGACAAGAAGTTATTTCGATTGCAGAATTTTTCAGTCCCCTTCCAAATTTGATCAGGATTTAGGGAATAGCATGCCTTTAAAAAGGCAGGGAGCAGGAGTGGGAACGAGCAGTCACTTCTCGCAGAAGGGAGCAGAATGAGGAGGGAGATGTCTGAGAGATGGCTCAGGACTGGTACTGCTGGGCCTGCAAGCGTGGGCTGCAAAAGCGGGCGATCACAGGGTGCCACTGCTTGCAATTGCTACAGGAAACAAATCTGCCTGAGGAACTGCAGTAGGCTCTCCTGATGCTGTGAGACTGGCTGAGTTACAAAAGAGTAAGTAGGTTTCAATAGTGATAAATGCAAAGCAGTGTACCTGAGTTAAAATAAGCAGATGCAGTAATAGGCTCTGTATTAGCTCTTGCCTGTCAAGGAAAGATCCTGGAGTCACTGTGATCTTGGTGTTTGTTCTCCAAAAATATAATCAGTGGTAGAAAAGGTAGACTAAATGTTAGAAACATTTAGAAGAAGAATGGAATTAAAAAGAAGTATCATGCCCATGTGTGCAACACTTTTTAGTCCCTCTGTTTTAAAGATTGAGAAGAATGATAGAAATATGGAACAGTTTACACATGAGAAGAAACTAAATCAGAGAGTCAAAACCACAAATGGAAATACAAGAGAACACTCCAGCCTGAAAGAGAGGCAGCTAGAAGAAGGTATACTGAAAGTATGTCATATCATGAAAGGTAGGGATTATTATTATTTTCACTTCTCATATCAGAAAGAGTAAGAGGTGTTCTAATACCTCATTACCACAAAAGGTTGAAAGTATAAATAGACTCCTAAAAGAATTAAACAGAATTGAAGGAACATAGTTCTTTTGACAGCTACTAAATATGAGTCTCTTTGAAGCCTCTGTCTCAGAAAGCCCCTGAGCTGCTGACTCAGATGCTAGTTGGGTTGGCCATGGGGAAAAACACTGTATGTCTGTTCTGGATCCATATACTCTATAACAGTATAAATATCCAACATGCTTTGGGATGGAAGATGGACTCGCAATTTCAAATCTGTAAGTGAAACACAGACAAAATCAATCATTCATTTAATGGCTTTAAACTCCAACAGGGGAGGTCCAGACTAGATATTAGGAAAAAAATTTTCACAGAAAGAGTGGTCAGACAGTGGAATAGGCTGCCCAGGGAGGTGGTGGAGTCACCATCCCTGGATGTGTTTAAGGGTCGTTTAGATGAGATGCTGGGGGATATGGTGTAGGGGAGAACTTTGTAGAGTAGGGCTGATGGTTGGACTCGATGATCCCAAGGGTCTTTTCCAACCTGAATGATTCTGTGTGTGATTCTTACTGTACTACATATACCCATAGGGTTTTTTATATCCTATTCAAATTTTCATATATAATTTGTATTTTGAATGCATACATTTGCCATGTTACCAATTATTGAGATTTTTATCAGAAGTCTTCCTTGCATTAGTTAGGTTTTTTATGACAGTTCTAACCACAGGTGATCTTGCAGATGAAACAATCTTTTACATAAAAAAAAAAAAAAAAGAAACCAGAGATTTAAAAAAATTCTAACTGCTGTTTCATGATGTGTATCCATATCTTTGAAAAAGAGGGAGTAAACATTAAAGGAAAAACATCATCAGTTGATTCCATTTTTAAAAAAGGTAATAATTTTATGAGCCTTTCCTATTAATGCATGGATTTACCAGCATACCTTTTTATAAAATAAATGCTAGTGAAATGTTTTAACCATATGCTATGTAAATCAGCATTAAAATCATGGGTCCTCATATATCTTGCAGGAATAAGGTCTAAATTGCTTCTAGAAAGATAATGTAATTGGTTTCTAAGCAGTTTCTCTTAAGTATAATATTCATGTTCAAAATGCAGTGGCGTAATGTAGTTCTCTATATACCATAAGAATTTCTAATAGTGGTAATAAGTTAAACATTAGCGTTTACCTTGCTCCTTTTCTGGTTAATCACCAAAGCCCAGGAGCTGCTTAGTGTCCCCTTGATGAATCCTTAGAAGAAACGAGGAGTCAGTAAACGTAAGAGCAGTGTACATACGTATGTGTTGAACATCACTCAGACACCTCGTACACAAGAAAATGCTACAGCTCATTAGAGGAAAAAAGGAATTATGGCTGGAGTGGGATGTTTGTGACTGCCAAAGCATGGCAGTAAAAGGACTGAGGGTTGCTAGATGTAAGAAAGGGTCCATGCAAGAAAAAAAAATTGGAAATAGAAGTAAAAAAACCCAAACAAACTGCAGAACCATTCATAGTTCATTTATTTCTATCTCATTGGGGCTTTAACAAATTTTGTTTGAATATTTTAGACTGAAATTGTTTAGGTTCCATTGTAAATAATAATGATTAGTCAAAGACATTCTTTTCTACTATTTTCTCTGCTCAGAATGCCAAGCAGCACCTTCAACTAATAAGCTATTTAGAGGTTCAACCAGTGTTTTTTAGAGCTGTACTTATTTTGACAGCTCACTCTCTCCTGTAACGTAAGCAGAAGGAAATTCATTATCAGATCTTTTCCTCTCTGTCTGTTCTTTCCTCTGCCACACCGTGCCCATCCTGGAAGAAAAGGTGGAAATACTTGTGCTATTCAATCTGCAGATATAGTGGTAAATAAAAAATGGTTAAACTTCCATAGGTAATGAGTGGGTATCCCTATGTTGTTCATATTAGAAATGGGTAAGCTTCAATATTCGTGCTTTTATCCTTGGCTACACCAGAGATTTTGACTTATAGAAAAAGCCCCCTTATACTTGCTGGCAAAAGTAGATAAGGACGTTGACCATCACACAGCTGTGTTATGGATGCTCTTGAAGCCTTCCTAAAATCAAGACAAGTTCTGTAGGATTTTCAGAGAAATAAATTTTTTACAACCTGCCATGACAGCAAGCAAATCCACTTTTTTCAAAAGTGGGAAAAGGTGGGAAAAATTATACAGTCTGACACGTTTGAATGATCCCCAAACTTGAACTTTCCACTGTGTCGTATCTTCCTTCTTATAGTCTGTACAAATTCCCAAATGAGGATGTGAAAACGTATTATCTTTTCCATACAAAAATCTAAACCATATAATATTTTATTAAAATAATCCTCTGCTGTCATCAGGTGATGGCCCATAAAGGAGACAGCTCCCCAGTAAAAAAGAAGTTGCAGGATCCTTAGGGCTTTTATATATTCCTTACTTCTTTGCTGCATGCCAGAGAGCTTTCCTGCTTAATGACATTCACTGGAAGACAGTTTGTCTCTTAGACTTGGTTCTCAGATCAGCTGCAGGTGTTTTATTTCATGGTGAAACATACAGAATGACCTAGAGCCCTGATTAGAGGTCTCTGTGCCCAGGCATATTGAATGCCACTGTTAACCAGCTCCTTCAGCATCAGTCTTTATTGAAGCTAAGTTAAGATATAAGTAAAGAAAAATATTTATTTCTAAAACAGGCAACACAGATACAGAAGTTTGTCAAGGCACAGGAAGCAGAAATTAAAGATCAGTGTTCAATCTACTTGTGCAGAGATCAAATCTGAGCTGCCTCACTGTGCCACTGGCAGTCTGTCCCTAACCCAGGCTGTTGGGGAATCTTGCTTTCTTGCACAGTCTGCACACTCAGTAAATGTGCTGTCAAAACATACAGTCTTTTATTTTAAACTCCTTACTTGGAGTTTCCTTCAGCTTCAGCTCTTCTTTTTCTCAAAGATCATTGATCTTTAACTTCTCTGGAAGCAATTTTGCCCCTCTGCCTTTTGCATTCTGAAAATGCTCATATGCTTTCAGCGGAACAGTCATGATCTCTTGTACATGACTAAATTATTAGGAAATTGTTAACTTATTAATGAGAAAATGTGAAAATCTCATTGAGAACCTTTTTCCATATGAAGCTTTTATTTTATATTCATATGTAAACCACCAACTGCTGATATAAAAATGTAAATACAGTTGATGCATGTAGCTCATTACTGGCTCTGGCTCTCATTCAAAAGCAGAAACCTGAGTGACTCACTATTTTGAGGCGAGAGTGAGCTTGAGGCAACTGAATTCAAACAATGAATTATTTGCTTTATTCCTTAACAAAAATATGTGCCTGATGGGTGGAGTCCACACCATCTTGGAATCGGCAAACACACCAGATATTAAAGGAGTGTTGCATAATGTACCATCAGCATAAGGAACAGTATGCTTGTCAGATGTAAAAAATCACAATTAAAAAGATTTCAAGAATAACACAATTATGCTTTGGAAATGTCAGCACAGCCATTAGAGCTAGGAGCAATAAAAACACAGTAGGATTATTTCTGCTCTGTCTGGATTAGTTGACTAATGAAGGAAGAACCAAGACTCTTTAGCACAAGTAAATGGGAGGAGGACTTTAATATGCCAGCACAATAGCCCTCACAAGGAATACAGGCCGGGGTGCTTTTTCCATTGTTGTACTGAAATCCAAGCAATGAAATCTGCTAAGGCACAAAATGTCCTTTGCTTGGAACATCATCGTGTTCTATGACAAGTCTAAGACAAGTTGGAAGAGAGAAGTTGAAGATGAGGTGTCAGTATGTTACTAATACTGTTCAGATCTATGAATCATTACCAACAGATGTAGAGTAAGGGAAAAGTTTTCTGTAAATTACAACAGTGAAATCCAAGAGCCAGTCTAGTGGTTTTACTTTGGATTTCTATCCATGGAGCTGATAGAGAAGTATGGTGCAAAGCTTCTTAAGAAGCAATGTTTCCAAAAGAAAAATAAATGAAAACCAACAGTGAAGTAAACTTAACTAAAGGTAACTCAGTCGTTTGCTTAGAGAAAACATAAGCATAGCTTTGGGATTTACTGGTTAATCTTTGTTCAAGACACTTGTAGGGCTCAAAACTTGTCTTAGTACTTGTGACATAAACCAGTTCAAAGCAACAAAAATCAGCACCCTTGTGCCAAACAGAGTTTGCCTTAACAGAAACTAGTGATGCACAGGAAGCAAAGAAAACTTCATTTGAGTAAGGCATAAAGGGAAAGCATGCGAATTGCCTGCTTATCTTAGTTTATTATATTGAAAATGCTTGAAATGCATTTGAAAAAAGAATTCAAAATGCATAATTTTCTTGAATATTATAGTTTTCTTCCACAAAATTTATGACATATATATTACTTTCTTTACTACTGGATAATGGTGTGTGCTTCCCAGAATATATCTGAAATGAAACTGCATGAATAGACCTTATTCTGAAGAGGACTTCTCTTGAAGAACTGCATTGTACATGGCTGGTGGCATTGTAGCCTGGCTTGCACAAAACATGCCTTCCACTGTCTCACACAAACATACAGCAGTGCCTTTTTAGGAATATATTGAAAACAGACTATCTGAAGAAGTCTGGTTGTTAAAAAAAAAAAAAAAAAAAAAGAAAAGAGAAAAGAGCACCTTTCTAAAAACTCTGCACTGTATTTCATCTGTTTAATGTGGAGACTCTATAAAGTACAGAAGAGGTCATTTCCCCATGGGTGTTGGAACTGATTCTTTTTTAAATTTTTATTTGCCACTTATTTCTGGATCATCTGAACTTGATAGTTTCTGTGAAGCTACAGGACAAATTCTCCCCCTTCCTGTAAATGGAAACCTTTGATAATTCAATCATTAACTGCTTTCTTTGAGTGCTCTATTCTTCCTCCAAGTTCTGCTGTGTAATACCACCTTTGCCATAAAGCCTTTCCCATTGAAATTTCTTGTTGAGATGAAGGAAAAAGTAAAGTCAAGGAAGAGCAGAAAGAAAGTTCCCAGACAAGTCCTCTTAGGTGACCTGCAGTTTAAGGAAACATTGCCGTTATAAGAACAGATCTGTGAGAAGTATAGCACACGTACATATCTAAACTAGACAGAGACTTCCTAGCTGGGATATAGGTGGCAGTGTCGTTCCAGCAGTTCAGCCGGATCTCTTGCCATGACTTCAGGTAGCTTCACAGTTCTGTAAGCAATATCCTGAGCTTTTAAAAATATGATATCTTCTGTGTGCATGCCTACACATGTGCCTTTTTTTGCAATTGTTTCATTTTTAGGTACAAAGTAGTAGTCAAATTCAGCAAAATACAAGGAACAAATCCTGGTTGGTCACTAAAGCCAGCATCATCCCCAGCTCTGGAGCTAACAGGTTGAATTACTGCCAGAGTTGCCTAGCCTAGACTGCGTTGCATTTGGCATTGTATATAGTGATGGGCAAAGTGTCAGGGTATTAGGATAGGTGGTAGTGGCTCCTGCCAGCTTCAGGTGGCTGCTTTTCCTCAACTGGAGCTAACAACCACAGGGTCTGGCCTGACCAGTGGCCCTTTTGTTTTCAGCCATCAGAAAATGCCAAAGAAGGGCTGAGAATACAGAGAATTTTCAACCTGGGAAATACAAAGCAGAAATGGAAAAATATAGTCCTTGCTCCAAGGCCTCAAGTGGACAAACTGTTCTGAGTTAGCCCTTTGTATGGATTTTTAACAGAGCTTGCAATGTCAGTGTACTTCCGGGCCCAAAAACTCCTTTCTTTTGATCTGTCTTCTCTTCTAGACATAATTTTTTATCCATTTTGAATTCTCAGCCATTTTATAGACTTCCTTAGAAGGAATCTGTAAGCTGTATACATTTTTGGATATGCAGTTTTTTGAGATTTGGTTTTCTTGCCTTGAATCTTTAAAGCTGACATGGTTTTTTTTGTAGCTGCTTTTTTAACTTTTACAGTTAAACGCACATGTTAAGCTCTACCATTGTATTTGAAAATGGCAATTCTAATTAACAACCTTTTAAAATATTAGTTCGGATAAATTTAGGAAAAGAGAAGGAAATTCTTTAATGTACTTAAAAACATTCAAAAGAAACAAAGGGATTTAAGAGTACAAGTCCTTTGACTTGGAGTAGATTTACTGCATCTTTCTCCCTTTGGTCTGTGGCTTGGTGATTAGGTTTTTTTAAATCTGCTATGTGTTTGTTTAACACATATTAAAAAAAATGCTTGGAAAACACCATTAGCCACTTTAATGAGGACTTTAATGATTCAGATGTCTGTGATTTGGAAAGATACTGGATACCTATCCAGATACCTTTGTTAATTCATTCTGCATTAAAATGCTGAAACTCATTTTGTGTCTTACTTGGCTGTTTGGTGGTTTTCTTCTTTTACAAGTTCTACTCATTTCAAGTTTTAATAGGTTTTTCAATTTAGATTAAATAAAAACAAAGCCAAGGACTAAAGAGAGACAGCATTCTGGGTAGAATTTTCAAAGCCTTTAACCATAGCGTCTAGTGCAGTCACTCAAATAACTACAGTATATGATGCAGGTACCTAGGCTACCTATATAGTCATACAAGCACAATGTTGTTTTGGCAATGCACAAATAAATTTAAAATAAAAACTTAAAAAGGAGTTACAGTGGATATGTACCTATCCTGTATATGACAGGATCTGTTGAAACTTGTCCCAGTTCATCCTGAGCTGGTAGTACATTAAGAACAAACTTGTCCTAGCTGTCAGAACAGAACAGAATCATCTAGGTTGGAAAGGACCTTGAAGATCATCTAGTCCAACCGTTAATCTAGCACTGACAGTTCCCAACTACACCATATCCCTAAGTGCTATGTCAACCCACCTTTTAAACACCTCCAGGGATGGGGACTCCACCACCTCCCTGGGCAGCCCATTCCAACGCCTAACAACCTGTTCTGTAAAGAAATGCTTCCTAATATCTAGTCTAAGTCAGATGTTTTAATTCCACAAAAAAAGGGGGTTACAGCCACTCAATCTAGCCAAAAGTTAATATATGTGGGCAAATAGCACTGATTTCCTTGGGTTTTGAATTGGATTCATATTATAACTGTTTCTCCATGAAGGAAGGTAGGCATTAAGATGAAATGTTAATGCTTGGAATAAAACACCAGATCTGCTAGTTTTTCCCCTAATGTGCAGGATGCATAATTCCCATGTACATATGCAGATGCATTTGTCATATACTTCATCAGTTCCATATGAATAAGTTTCAGAACCACTGCCAGCCCCAAAACTGTCCTATTAGCTATGGAATGTACTCAAATACCATGGTGATAGCCACAGAAAAGAAACCTTGTTAGGTTTTTCTCTCATATTTCCCACATATTCTCCTCAAGCTATTAGAGCACTGTTTTGCACAGAACTCATTTATTTATCTTTGTGCAAGTGTTTTAGCATCTTACAGCAAGGGAAAGTCTGTCCTACATACTGGTTTTATACAATAGATTTATTGAATATTCTAGACTTCCCTTGTGCCTTTGAAAGCAGGAACCAAACATAAAGATCTAGTCCATGAGAAAGAAATGTGCACAAGGTCAGAGAAATTAATTTTGTTTGCGATATATTGCCCTCAGCCTGATGTGCAACTAGCAATTACTATCAATGTATATTGCACACAGAAATCTGAATTACTTTCTTCCTGCATTTTACATTCTGCTTTATTTCCCTCCTCCCTCCTCCACTGGACACTGCTACCTTTCTCTTTGAATTCTGTATTCCCCAGCACTCTTTCAGATAGAATAAGCCTTTCTGTGATGACTGATACCTTGTTAACTTCAGGAGGCACTGGAGACAAAAAGCATTTGTCTGGCTACCTCAGAGCTGGGTCCTAGGAAGTTATTGTGCTCTCCATGATCCGCAGTAAGGAAGGACAGTGCAGCATGTGAAGGAGCATCAGCATGCAGAGATGCCCTCCTAGCCTCAAACTCTTCTTGGTAGAATCTCATGACACAGTGCAGCAGTATGCACTGAAATTGAGGTCATGCTGAAAGCAGTAAGACTAGATAAGCATGGTGTTACACCCCCCGCTAGAGAAACAGTTATCGACACTATTCCCAGATCCTCAGTGATGAAACAATTCTGGGTTGTGTTTCTGCCCCATTCCCCATTGTGCACTGTAGATATGCCACTAAAATCATGTTTTCAGGAGTACAGTGCCAATTCTTCTAAAGATGGCTATGTCTATATTAGCAAGTAGTAAAGTGCAATAGGAGCAGATCTACAGAACAAAACAGTTGGTGCTATGGATGCAGCACCCACACTGCATGTATCCATGGAGGCGGAGGGGTGGAAAGGGTAACTCAGACCAGCTCTTGCAATGTCCTGTGGGCTGGCTGCCTTTAAGTGGTTGAATCACAGTAGAGGTGATCCCTGGGCATGTCTTTCAGCTGAGCGTGGATCTGGAAGGAGTCAGGTTTGCGTGCTCTGAGACACCTTCACAAGGTGAGACACAGCACAAGAAATGGGCATGGATTAGAGATTTACTGCAAAAGCACTCTCCCGGTATGATCCAAATATTAATATACATGCACCTGCTGTCGGCTCCCACTTCAGCACCAATATAGAAGGTACATTTTCAAAAAAACTCAACATATGGAATGTTAAAATCATCTGAAGGTATGATCAGTTAGTACCAGCAGATGAGTGCCGTTAGAAATCTGGGTCTCACCTAGCAGCTTAGATGGTCAGAAAAACGTAATCCTGATTGCAGCATTGGCCATCTGAATATGCAGCCCTGAAATCTTAAGAATCTGATCTGCGAAAGTTCTGGTTCAGCTGCTTATTTGTGAAATGGGGTGATGTGTTTTACTGATGCCAGCTCTTAGACTTTTAGTGCAAATCTTGTGGTTTCAGCATCCTCCATAAACTCCAGGTCCAAGAGCGATGAGACAAGCAGAAAATTTCCTTTCTCATTTATGAAACAAGTTTCAAAGCATATAGTTTTAAGGCTGCTTTTATCTGAATCTCATGAGTTGAAAGATGTGAATTGTAATTTTGAACATTTTATCAACAGTACTGAGTATTCTTCTACTTACCATTTGTATTTTTTGCTCTTTTGTGCAATGTCTGTCTCTCAATCTGATAAAGAGGGCTAAAATAAGAATACAGCTAGTAAAGGGTTGAATAATGTCGCAGCTCCCCACCATTAAACAGGAAGGATGAAGCAAACATTGCTTTTGTTCTTTTTAGGAAGCAAACCTGATAAAACCAGAGGGTTCTGATAAAATCATAGTTCTTTGAAAAGAAAATACAAGGTTTTGTTTCCCTGTAGGTACTCGAATAAACCAGCAGCAGATCTGTTTCTTTGACCACAGCTTGCAGCCTATCTGATTGTGCACTCAGTCCACAAGCTCTTCGTAAGCTCATCTTGAATCTTTCAGAGTGCTTGTCTGGTTTGCTTCTGAGGTTTTGTCTTCAATCTGAAATACGCAAAAGTAAGTAGAGAATGCCAACATCTATCCACACACTTATATACCTACACAAGTAGTACACAATGCCATGCAAATTCCTGAGTGGCCTAGCATGTGCATTTATATTCAGTTGTTACATGTGACTGAGTTTTGATGCAAAAGGTTGAATTGTTTCATAAAGGAGCTTATCTCTTTCTGTTCTTTTAAATAGAAAAAACCCAGTTGTACTCGGTTGCTTTAATATGTTTTTTCCCAGTTCCCAGTAAACAAAGTGAAACTCAAAATGTGAAGGCATCTCTTCAGGTGTCTGAAAGATAACTACTAGGAGGTTTGTAATATGAAACAAATTTAAATAACAAGTACCAAGGCTGTGAAAATATCAGAATAAAGTAGTTTTGGCAGAAAGTGAAAGTTGAACAGCTTTCATTTAGCACGAGAAGTCCCTAACCAATACTTTTAAATGGTTTGCTAGATAACACGTCTGCTTCACTCAGCAAAGACAGATTTTTCTTGAATAACACAACCCCTTGAATCTTTTTTTTTTTTTTACATTCTTAAGGTCTCTCCATGCTGTGTTTGAACAAAATCAGGGTGTCCAAGGGTTTATTTTTTTTATCTGTAACTTGGAAAAATGACATAGCAGCTCAGACTACAAGGAAACCATTAGATGGTGCTTGAATTCTGTAAACATACACCTATCAGAAGCACAGCCTATTATATTGTGATACACATGCCTTGCAAGCGGACGTCTAGTTTTCTGTGCCAGAGGAACATTTTAATTATTTCATTTAATAAAATGTTTTTACCTTGCTTAGCAAATTAGCACCCTAACCCTAGGCTTGACCTATAAAATGATTAATCTTTTTACATACATGTTAATATCTTTCATAATACAACAGTTCAGCTGTCTTCTCTGCACAGCCACCTTCCCCCTCGCCAAGTTTGTGCCAAAACACAAAACTAATTTTAAAAACAGAAACTTTCATTTAAAAATGCAATGTTAGAAATCTCCTGAGAATTCATGCATCAGAGAAGAAGATAATTTAAAACAAGGAACTAAAGTGTGGCAGACTGAGAACATGCCCTTTAACACAACGTTTGCAATTTGTAATTAAAAATGGTTCAGTATAAAACAAGCAGCTCTTGTACTGTGGCACAGGTTGCACGGTAGATGGGACTGTGCATGTTAAGTCAAAACAGTTGATGTCTGAACAGGATTTGAGGGCAGAGAGGGATGGGGAATGTAATAATTTACAGGATGATATCCTACTTGTAGAAAGGTTTGGTAAATTTCTGTTTCTCAAACCTTTCTGAAGATTATCTGAAATGGAGGTTAAATCAAATCTAATGTTGTATGGCAAGTGACCCAGAAAAGGATAGTCAGACTCCATAGCAGGGTAAGCTAGATTCAAATGGAGAGATGAGTAGATGAGCTCCTCTGCTCCTGTTGCAACCTGCCAATCATAACCACCAAGTTGTAACACATCTGTGCCGTTTTCAGACTGGAAGTACCAACTAAAATTATGCCAGCTCAAAGCTCAAGATTTGAGATTTGTGTTGGCTCAAGATTTGCCAGCACTACAGGTAATGCTGAATTTTGCCATCCAAGGGAGGAGATGGCTGAGAGTAGGTCAGGGACAGCTGAGCCCTGGAAAGTTATTTATTTTTGTAGCACTTGCTACTCTAGTGATAACCACCACTTCTTATGACCAACCGTCTCTTTGCACAGCAGCAGCAGCCAGCCTGGCTTTCCAGGTGCTAGCAAAGGCATCATGGCCATGTTGCTCTCTAGAGCATCCTATTGTACTTTTTTCTGGGTGGCAATAAAAGAAGCACAAATTCTGTTTGCATATGTCGTATTTCACTTTCAGTAGAACAAAAGGACTGCCTTTAAAAATCCATAATAGTGAGCTGAGACTCTAATGTCAAAAGTCTTGTTATCCACTGATAAAGAAATGCAAGTGGCACTCATCCAGCACCTGGATGCTACCTTCGATGGCATGAGTGTGGATAACAAGTGACTTTTGTCTTTTATCCTAAGAACTTTAAGCAGTACATACTACTAATACCACTGTAATATGGTTAAGAACTCTCTGTTACTCTTCAATCCCCTTCTTAGGCTGTGACCCTAAATATTTTTGATCTGACAGAAAAGTAATCTGTTGTTTGGTATTTAAGATAAGTGGCAAATGTTCAAAAATAAGTCATACAAATCTTGAAAGATAAACTCTTATATAACGGTCTTCAGTAAGGTACAAAGGCTGCGTAAAGCTACTTCTGAATGCCTGTGGCTGATGGTATGGACCAACCACACCTCCACTGTGGTACAGGTGGGCACTATGGGACAGGAACGCATGGGGCACAGTGAGGTTGTGTTGTAAGGATTATTGATACAAAATTATTTGTAGTAGTTACAAGATGTTTTTTGTTTTCCAAGAAGAACAGTGAGGATGAAATCCTGCTGTGGGGAATGGCAGAGCAAATTTCTACAAGCTCCATGCAATGGTGTTTTCACCCTAAACTGATTTTTCCTCTGCACTTCCCTCGGTGAATTTTCTTATACACTGCTTTCCTGAAGGGCTACAGTAATGGGCTAAAGATTTTGTTCACTAGCAGGGCCATGCATCACTTTATGCCTAATATGACAAGTCTGGGGTTTGCGGCTCCAGGTTTGACCCTAAAGTTCCCCTGCACACAGATCAGCTCTAACCAAGGTCAGCCATCAGCCTCTGCCTAGCAAAAGCATTCGTGTGCCTCCTGCCACTTGCAGAGAGAGACTCAGGTGCTGGAGCCCAATCTTTAGGGAAGCACCTTTGCTCATGAGGGTTCATGCCCCAAAATCTCCTTGTCAGAGTGCAGCGGGGACCAGCAGCTCCCAGGGGCCGGTGGCACCGGGGGTTCCCCAGGGTGTCAGGGCAGGGCCTGGCAGCCAGGGCCTCTCCTGTCTCCCACCACCCCAGCCAGGAGCAGAGCAGCCGAGGGCACTGTGGCAGCCCTGGGTATTGGATGCATCGCTGGGGATGAGGACAGGCTGAGGCTGGTCTGGGTCATGGGCACACAGATGGGCTAGGCTTTTCAGGGCCCATGGCCAAGCAGGGCAGGGCTGTGGGGAGCTGGAGAGTGGCCCTGCTGCAGCATCACTGGGGCACGGACTGACATGGCATCCTGGGCTGTGGACACATGTGGGGAGAATTGTCACAGGAGGTGACAAAGCCAAAATAAGGGCAGGACACGAGGGACTCTTAACAGCCTCTGCTGATTGTGCTGCTACTCCAGCAATGGCTGGGCCAGAGGAGGAAGGGGATTGAGAGGGAGGCAGGGACTGCTGACAGCTGTGGAGGCTATAAAGAGCAGGGGCCACCAGGGAGACGGACAGCAAGGCTGAGTTTGTCTCATGCTGTTTGTTGTGTCTCTCCTACAAACTTGCGATCAGGCTCACAAGTCAGGCAACTGTTCTTACACAGAGAGATTTCAAGTCAAAAACCATGACCAAGAGGAATGTTTTCAAAGCACCATGGGATTTAACTTCCTTACTCATGTGGGCATTTTTGAAAATGTAACCCTAAAGATCTTTTTATATATAATGGCGTCCAATCAACATTTTAAAGTATGCATTTTTCCATTGACTTCAAAGGGCTGTGAATCACAAGGATTAACTTTTGTTAAAATGTTTCTATCAATAAATTAAGATCCTTAAAATGGTCATATGTTTCCAGTTACTCTTTCAGAGGTGATTCTCCCCCTTCTTCAGATAATTCTTCTGTGGCTGTGTTAGGTTTGCAATGACCTAGGAAATCACTAATGTTCAAAATCAACAGAAAGTGAAGTTTTATTCTGTATTACAATTGCTCATTTAAAAACTCTTAAAATGTTACTGATCTGGGGTATTCATTAAATATTTCATGACAACAACAGCGGCTGAAGATTATGGTAAATGAACATTTGATCTTTTAAAGAGAGTTGCTAGACAAACCCTGCTAAAATTACAAGAAATTCTTTCTTTTGCTTCATCCCAGGTGGCTTGATCAAGGCAACCCACTGAGCACTTTATTCTTCACAAAGTCATGTTCAAAACACAGCTATTTTTGGACTGTATTTGCCTGAAACAGCAACATGACAATCTAACCACGGAGTTGAAAGAGTGAAGTAGTATGATGTTGGTTTTGCTTTTACTAGAGAGGTTCCCAGAACCTGATTGAGAAGATGAGAAAAATTAATCCTGGTAGCTGATGAGAGACACCCTCAGGCAAATTTAAATTTAGTGAGTAGTATGTGCTATGCAGAGACTGTGAAGACATCATTCAGGTTTCTTTGCTTCCTAGGCTATAGGCCAGCCCCAGTACTTTGCAGGGGTTTAAGGGCTTTATCCAGTGTGCGTAATGGAGAGTGCAGAGGTTTCCAAAGTATTTTCAGCCAACTGCATCAATGCAATATAATGCACCATCAGATAGAGAGACAGAGTCTAAAGTGGCTTTGCTATGTCTGCCTGTGCCTGAGTTCATACACCTTACCTTCTCCCTAGTCTGCTAGCTCAGATGCTCTGCCTCTGTGGTGGGTTGTCTCTGGCTGGATGCCAGGTGCCCACCAAAGCTGCTCTGTCACTCCCTTCCTCAGCTGGACAGGGGAGAGAAAATATAATGAAAGGCTCGTGGGTTGAAATAAGGACAGGGAGATCATTCACCAATTACCACCACGGGTAAAACAGACTCGACTTGGGGAAAAACAATTTAATTTATTGCCAAACAAATCAGAGTAGGGTAATGAGAAATAATAACCAAATCTTAAAAAACACCCTTCCCTGCCCACTTCCCAGGCTTAACTTTACTCCCAATTTTCTGTACATCCTCCCCCCAAGCAGTGCAGGGCAACGGGGAATGGGAGTTGCGGTTAAGTTCATCACACGTTGTCTCTGCCATTCCTTCCTCCTCAGTGGGAGGACTCCTCACACTCTTCCCCTGCTCCAGTGCGGGGTCCCTCCCACAGGAGTCAGTTCTTCATGAACTTCTCCAACATGAGTCCTTCCCACAGGCTGCAGTTCTTCATGAACTGCTCCAGCGTGGGTCCCTCCCATGGGGTGCAGTCCTTCAGTGTGGGTCTCTTCCACTGGGTGCAGTCCTTCAGGAACAGACTGCTCCAGTGTGAGTCCCTCACAGGGTCACAAGTCCTGCCAGCAAACCTGCTCCTACATGGGATCCTCTCTCTATGGGTCCACAGGTCCTGCCAGGAGCTTGCTCCAGCACTGGCTTTCCACAGGGTCACGGCGTCCTTTGGGCACATCCACCTGCTCCGTCGTGGGGTCCTCCCCAGGCTGCAGGTGGAGATCTGCTCCGGCACCTGGAGCACCTCCTCCCTCTCCTTCTTCACTGACCTTGGGGTCTGCAGTGTTGTTTCTCTTGAACATTTTCACTCCTCTCTTCTGACTGCTGCTGGTGTTGTGCAGGGTTTTTTTCTCCCCTTCTTAAAAACAGAGGTGCTACCACTGTTGCTGATGGGCTCGGCCTTGGCCAGCAGCGGGTCCATCTTGGAGCCAGCTGGTATTTGTTCTGTCAGACATGGGGGAAGCTTCTAGCAGCTTCTCACAGAAGCCACCCCTGCTACCAAAACCTTGCCGTGCAAACCTTATACAGCCCCACCCTCCAGTGCACAGCCTAGTTATGCCTTTTGCAAAATACGGAAAGGAGGGGAGAACTGCAGGTTTCTCTGCGTTTATTCTGATTTGACTTCGTACAGCATGGCCTCTTTTCCTCAAATGATGCTAAGCAATGACCTCCTCCTAGTGGGAGCTGTGCTACTCCCTGAGCAGATATAAAAGCAATGAGATCCTTCTTGCTGTAGCTTATGCAGCAGTGTGGACTCTCATCCATTTCAGCAGCATCTTATGCTGTCTCTGACTAATTCTTGTCCTGCCCCAATGTCCCAACGTCTGTATCAGTGTTCTGTAGGGTGATGTATACTCTATATTATGAGGTATAGGCTTCTTGCGTAAATGATATTCTCTAAATTGAGGTGTATACACCTGTTCTATGGCTTTTGGCACATGTTTGTTGCTGTGTGCAAACTATGTTACTGTCATCTGCTTGCAATCATCTGAATATATAAGCCATTTATATTGTTAATGTGGATCTAAAAATTTAACGCAAACACAGTTAAACGTGTCAATGTTTTCACCTTGATGGGAATTGCCCTTTGCTTCTGAAAGCTTCAGAGACAGGTCCTATGCATGACTTTCACTGAGACAAACATGCAGCATACATTTAGACTTTGATAGACGCTTTGCTCAAAAGGTAAAGAAACAAAAAAGCAAGAGATCAAAGCAGCACACCAAATCTTATAAGTTTTAATTAAGCATAAGCAGCTGCATCCTGTCTTCTCAGAGAAGTCCCATCATTTGTGCTATGTAACATTAATGCTCACTGAATTGTAAAGCTCAAGGGAACTCCAGGCACAATTTGGAAGAGACAAACATTTGTTTTTCAGAAACAGATTCATTATCATTTGAAGTACTGGTTTAATCTAACCAGAGATCTTATGGGAATATCTTTGAAGAGTTCTGTCTCTGCAAATCAATTTAATTTGTAAGAAAAGGAAATAAAATGACCAAAAAGGACCAGATTACTATTGCAAAGAGAACATCGATTATATTTCTTCAAGGAGACAATGACATTTTACCCTTCAGAAAATCATCAGGAAAAAAAATATACCTTAAAAAGAATTCTAAAAAATTGATTATTTTCTACCTCATGGAGTGCTGAAAAACATGACAATGGCAATAATTTTGGTCACAGTCTCCCAAAGGGGGATTTGAACTTTTGTCTTTTCAACAAAACAATCTCAAAGTGGCTTAGAGCAGTGCTAATAACAGTAAGATATTTCTCTAGAGATTCTGGCAACAGAAGCAGCACAGCCTCAGTGTAGCTCTAGTAATTCAAGTGTGGCTTTGGAGTACATGCTAACACCCAGGATATGCTTGCACTTGCAAGAGCTTTTTGATGGAGTTTGTGGCACCAGATGCATTGTAAAGATGTTTTCTTTACACAAAACTGATCAAATAGAACTGAATGAACCAAACATTTATCAGACTGCTTGGATCCAATTGATTTCTGAATTATGCTTGATACCAGAAATAAAACTGATTAAGAAGATGCCTTAATATAAAAAGCTTGTGCCACTGAAAAGCCTCACCAGGGATAAAACTTTCTAGAAATACAAAGTAGAGCCAGCTCACTGTCTTCAGTCAGTGAGCACTAGCAAAAAACATATAATCAAGGGTAGATTTATTGCCAATTATAGCTGTTGCTGTAGTACTTACATTTTTCATTTTTATTGTATTCATTTAATCATTTTCAGTTTATTCAAAGGAAATTGCAAGAGATTCATGTTTGTTAGCACCTGCCTACACAGCATCAACACTTCAGGAGAGCAATGTGGCCAGGCAGCAGCACAGGATAACAAACAGATCTTGCTAGCTGAGTCAATCAGTCATTACTTGTACTTGAAATGTTGTATGATGTTATTATTGATTGTTAATATCTTGTGTGAGAAAAGGAAGATGTGAAGTATAATACCTCAAAGAGAATACAACCTAAGCTATCTGGAACTGTTCAGTGTATTAAATACATGCTGACTGATTAGCACTCAGGCAAATCCCTGTTAGACTTCTCAGCTGAAAGTGGTTATTGGAGAGTACCAAACAAGTTCAGATCCTATAACCAGCAATTAAACTGTTTATACTATTCCCCAAAGTTGTTAGCTTGTGCCTGAAGATATTTCTCACATTACAGCGCAATAGCTCTGAAGATCTTCCATTTCTTCCTAACATTGCCCTAATGATCCCTGTAAACAAGAAAAGTAAGACATTTCTTTTAATCTAATGAAACTATTAGTGCGAGTGGTGAACAAACCTTTGACCTGATGTCATCCCTTTTTCAATGTCAATCTGACTGACAAAGCTGTGAGCATGCCCATAGCTAGCTGACCAACTAATTGCTGCCACTAGGCAGAATTGGCTGAAGGCAAAAATCCGCCTACCCCTGTATAGGCACGGAAAGGCAGAAAAAGCAGCTGAAACTGGATGTCAAATCATGAGGACACCTTCTTTGTGAATCGTCATTGAATGAGGACTTCAAAATGTGGTGCATTTCCATAAATATGGTTTTGAAATGGCAAACAAATACAAAAGATGCTGGAATAAGAAAATCCTTGAAGACAAAGATGGGCTATGAACATGGGGATCTTTAATGTTATAAAAAGAGAACTGCTTAGAAAAGGGGTTGAAGTTTGGGGGTTTTTTAAAACCATTTTCTCTCCCTAAGAGAATTATAAGGATGTGTAAGGAGGTCATTTTCTGCAAAAATCTTCATTTTGGACTAATAGTTTTTAACTAGAAGAAAAGATGGAAAATGTTCAGCTATAATAGCTGATTTTCTCTACAGATCTCTAAGCAGAAGAAAATCTTATGAGAGAAAAGGAAAAAAAAACCTGTTTGAAATAAATCTATAACTCAAACTATGGAATACGTGGGGGTTAGCTGCAGAACTGGCTGCTCATTTGTTTTTAACTTTATATAAAAATTAGATTTGTGATTTTTCTTTGGGTTTTGTTTGTTTTCTCACTTTAAAAGGTAAAGATCTAATAATGCTCTTTGATCTATTAATCAGACATGACAGCATATGTGTTCTTTCCTTTTTTTATAACATAACATTTTATTAGTCTTCTTTTATAAGGGAAAATCATTGAGTGAGCACAGATGATTGTCTTAGCCCTCAAAAGGAAAACTAGTCTTACTTAACTTGTCCTTGCAAACACAGGTGTGTTGCATCCCAGATTATCTTCCAGACTGCTCTCAACAATGTTGGCAATTCTCCAACCCAAAACTGAACTGCGAAGTCTAGATTTTCACAGCTTGTCTGCTGGGAAAGAAAAATCAGTCTCTAAAACAGCTTACACCTTAAGCCAACTATTTTTCTTTCCTAATATCCAGGCTTTTGTACAATCAGGGGTTTTAATATATATTTCTGAATATTCAGTTTTATTATTACAATGATGAAATTAAGGACCAGACAGGAACAAAGCCCTTGCATGCTTAAAAATTTTGCAAATACAGAGCAGCTAGAAATACTTTGTCTTCCAAAGAGTGAAGACTTGAAATGGGAAGAATAGAAAATCATACATAAGGTGTAGGTAAAGCAATCAGTGAGACTGCAGCAGTGGTAAGCTTGTTCTTCTGATGACCACTTATCTTTTCTCTTCCCTTGAAAAGGAGGATTTCACTGGGCTTTCAGGTTTTTTTCCTAATTCTTATGGTAAGACTTTGAGGATTTTCTACCAGAGAGGAAGAAGAGTGGAAAGGCAGGTAGAGTAATGCTAGGCTGAGGGGATTACACCAGAAGGAGACAGATAGCAAGGCGATAAATGCCCAATCAGCAGATGGTAGAGAGCATCAGTTGGGTGTTGCCCTCACAAGTTGTTTGGGGTGTTGCTTGTGCTGCTGTTGCTCCAACTCCTTGCTCCTGCAGAATTTTTCTCTGGTTTGGTTCCCTGCTGCAAGCTCTTCCTCAGCCCAGCAACAGCAGTGGTGGACAAGCTTGACTGATCTTAGAGGTAAGTGAAGATGTTATGAGTTGATTTTGGTAGTTTCCATGAGATGGTGGTGGTGACCAGCTGGAGCTCAGAGCCTGAAAGCACAAAAGGAGGTTCTCATGTGAACACGACTGCAGTATAGGATCCCAGGACCTGAGCCTGCCAGTGCTCACTCATAAAAGAGAGTTTAAAACTAAATGCAGTCCTGTTAAGGTAGGACATGATGTGTCCGTAGGATAAGCTCCAAACAACTGAAAGCATCACAGCAGAAGATATGTTGTTTGTTAGTCACCTGAAACTAGACTTGGAGAACCGAAAAGCTGAATTTTGTCTGGAGAACGAGGGCGAGGAAGGAATTTCAGATGAGCCAAAGCAAATGTTGAATCTCTATGAGTAAGGGTATTAAAATTGCATTATTTTAAAGATATTCATACTGTGTGATACAGTGCTGCTGGAAAAAAGTTAATTGCTGATGGTTGTTCAGAGTGCATGAATTAATTAATATGACAGTAAATTGGGGTGCTTCTTGAATTTAGTATTTATTGTCATTAAAAGCAAAAGGTTGTTGAGCTCATTCTGAAAGAAAGTATCATGGTGTACTTTGATATTTCTTCTATAAGACTAAAAAACTTGTGAGAACTCTGGATGCTTAATTTTGATAGGGCAGGAGTCTGGTAATCATGTGCTCTTGAAGTGTATGGTATTTTCTTTAATAAAGTACATGGAGATGGAGGGCTTCTGTTACTGCAGCTGTCAGTCGCTGCAATTAAGGTTAGTATAATTGTCCAGAGGTATAAAGATTACTGGGAGACAGAGAGACTGCGATCGTACAGTGGATTTCTGCCCAGCAGAAGAGAATTCAGTTTCTTTAATATCTCTTTATACCTTATGGAAAGGAAGTGGGGGAGGAAGGAATGAAAATACTTCTCTTCTAGAATCTCAGGGGAATCTCCTTGACATCACACAAGGTTCTCCACACTTTCTGGATTTAAATTTTCTGTAACAGACTCCATGTAGTTGTTGATTTATTTTGTTGCACTATTTTAATGGAAAGAATAAAACTCAATATTTTATTAATAAAATATTTTGTGTACCCCAATATATATATATACACACTGGATTTCCTGGTTTAGAGGAGAAAGAGTGGACACTGCTAAATAGTTCTTGGATCCTTTTCAGTAAGTAATGGCTTCTGCAGAGTGAGGTTTTGAGTGGGGAGTGTTTGCTTGCTTGCTTGTTCTTTATTGTTTTGTTGTTGTGGTGATGATAGATATTCTTATTTATTTATATTATTATTATTCTCTTGGTTACCTAGAACATGAAGGCTTTTCCTTCAGTGCTGCCAACTTACAGAAATATGCCTATCAAGACTTCTCTTTCCAAGCTCTAATTAATCTGGTCTAGGTGTCTCACTGAATAATTACTCATCTCTTCTGGCATTTCATGAAGCTATTTAATCTCTTATTCCTTCAAACAGCAAAAGTTCCATCGTTGGCAGATATCATTTTTAGCTTCTTTCATAGTGCAGAGATAACATTCACTTTGGGGCATGGTAATGCCACCCTGCTCACTCATTATCTTCCCACTTATGTTCTCGCACACTCCTTCAAAGTCTTCATCTGGTTGTTTGTACTGAAGAAATTCATCTACCAAAAAAAGATGTGTTTAGTACTTATTCCAGAGATTTCTATGAAGCCTTCAGGCCATAGCTGTGTTTTGCACCATGACCTCAGTTGTCAGCTCTTTCTTTGGTAGTATTGTCTTAAGGCTGTAACAAAGACTGTTGTCCTGCACACTTATGCATGTTGGGTGAGACAGCCTTTCTTCTGAAGAATATGGAATAAGTGTTGGATGGGATCTGCAAAGATGGAGAGGTGACTCTTGCCCCCTTATGAGGTCCTCTTGGAGAGGTAAAAATTTTGAATTACATGATGCAGCAGAAGCCACAAGCTTACAGGATGTCCTTCATTGCCCCACACATACTGTTGCTCGTACTTGGCCTAATAAGCAGGATGGAAACACATAAGTCTATGACCTTCTGTCTCTCCTTAGAAGTGGCCCTGAGGAAACATTTAGATACAAGCAATTCCTATCCCTATGTGGCATTTTCTCATAGATGATAAAATGGTGGCCTCCCTGCATTAGTCACAGCTTTTCCTGTTTGACTGGACACAGAAGTAAGTTATTATTTAGAACTAATTTCTAAGTGACAAATAATCCAAGTGTTATTCTTTTTGCCATTAGTGTTGTTTCACTGGCTTGGAACCACACAAGAGAAATAGTCAGTATATACTCTGCTGGGGCTGTGAAAATAGGTTTTGGTTTCATCTGAACAACTAGGAGAAAGACAAGGGAGGAAGGCAGTTGTTCTTGACTCCTTTTTTTCCTTTAAACAGAGACTGTAGTGTGTGCACCATTCAAACCCAATAATTAAGGTAATTCATCATTAAAAATAAAGGAGAGGTAACAGCACAACCTCTTCCCCTCCAATCTATTATATACAACAGTGTTGAGTATTGTATACCATGATAGTCGAGTATTCACTTAGAAGAGCCTGAAGAGCAAACCAGAGGGTGAGAACATGATGCACGATTTGGTAGTGAGAGTGCTCACGTGAGAGAAGGTAGATTTCAGTCTTGGCTCCTGCTGTGTAGTCTGTACAAAGTGAAAGTGCATCAAGAAATCACAAGCAAGCCACCAAGTAACCTATGCCAGATGTTTAAGGCATTTCTCTAGAACATGAGAGAATAGGGAGAATTTGTAGACAGGGAAGAATGGAACCTGAATTGCTGTATTGTGAGTGTAGCCCTTCATCACTATGTGGGCAAATGTTCTTATTGAAAAGGTCTTTATTGCCTGTGGCAAGGCAGAAGAAGAAAAAAGTAAGTTAGACAGAACTGAGCAAGGGGAAGATTGGAATTAGTCATAGAAAATTTTAGGTTGGAAGGGACCTCTGGAGATTATGTAGTCTAGCTTTGTTCTCTGAATAGGGATCACTTCAATGTTAGATTAAGGTCTCTTCATGTAGGTGTCCTGTCTGGCATAATTGGAATCCCCCTAACATGCTTTCATTTGCAAACCAAAAAAACTCTTAGGAAGTGTTGGAAATGCATCTTCTGCATTCACATTACATTGGTCTAGTTCAATAAAGCATCCTATGCCAGTTGTAAATGTGTCACGGAGGGAAGGTGTTGCAAGCTATGCCAAGGAATAATAAAGAACTATGAAACTAATCTAGGAATTGAAGAAAAAAATTATGCATAATGAAGCAACAGAGGAAGGTTAACCAAGGGAGCACAACTACAAGAAAACATCAAATAGAGCATGGAAGCTTGGCTGCTTAATAATTTTGTAAAGTGACTTAGCAACAGCTAACATGGAACAGGAGGCACAGAGCAGCTTTGCAAATCTTTCTCTCTCTTTTTTTTTTTTTTTTTTTTCAATAAAAGTCAGGACATTATGGTGTTAGAAGGGGAAAGATTGGGATATCCACAGATTGCTCCTGAAGTGTTTAGTGTGAAGATAAAAGCTATAATAGATTATACAGTTCAAAGCATAAGAGCTGGAAAATTTTAGTATGAAAACTGGAAGAAGCATTTTAAGGCAGTTAAAATAATCGTAGTTCACTGGAAGCATGAACAAGTGTTCAATTTGAAGTCTATAAAGATTGAAGGAAATTATATTTAAAATTGTCAGCCTGAAGAAACCTCGGTGTTACCATGTCTGTTCTCAGTGCTGTTTAACTTTCAGAAAGAAAAATTATACCTTTGTAAAGGAGTTTTGGTGCCTTTGAGAATGGTACATGGACAAAGAGTGTTTTCCTGCTTGCTCTCACAATCTTCTGGGAAGAGGAAATTAAATTATCACAGCCTGAAAGGGGTCAGTTTGATTTCCTTTTGCAGGTGGCCAGATGCTCTAGTCAGGTGGTAGCTGGGCAAGAAACACAGCAGGGACCCATCCCCTGTTTCGTGGAGTGACTTTCTGAGAAAACTGCATATGATAGGGCTTTGCTGAACACTAGATCTAGATACAAAATTCAGGTCTTAAACTGGGTAGGATGGTGAGAAAAATTGCTTGGTGAGGTAAGGTGAAGCCACAATCTGGCGTTAACTGGAAGAATCACTGGGGTAGCTGTGCAACTTGTGCTGCATTTCATCACTGCATTTAGATTTTTGTTCACTCTTGCTGTTTACATAGGAAGGGTAATATGGAGACACCACAGGGAAAGATGTGTCCGAAAACAGTGTAGCTGCTGGGCGTGAAAGGTCTGGCTATGTCCATGTGCCTCTGCTCGTATAGGGCTCTGGTGCAGAAACACAAGAATTAGAGGGGCCAGGAGGGGAGTTGCAAACTGTTCATGAAGAGGGGCTGCAAGGTGTGTTGAAGTGGAAAGAAAAGTGGACTAAGCATGAGGAAGATAGGTTGACTGCAGGTCTGGATTCTGTTGATCTTGGAAATTCATGTGTTTCGTATGTTTTGGGGTATAGTTTCTTTAAATTTCACAAATTACAACTAATTTTCATCACACGGTGAAGAGGCTTACTACACTGGGGGTGTCTCAGTCTGTTTTCAGATTTCAAACCATGTATTATATTTCATATTGGAATATTTTTGGACTTTGTTTTTTTTGTCATTTCAATATTGTCCTGTTAGAAGAAGGTGTATTTTCTTCCTTTGCCTTTAGTTCTTGTCTTAACAATCTAGTGCTCGTGTTTCTTAAATGCAGCCTCAGATAGTAATTTCTCATGCTCCAGTTAGAAAAATAAGGATTAAAAAGTAATTAAAAACTGAAATTAGACTGGAAATGTTTGTACAATCCTCTCTGCTGATGTTCTTACATAGTGGTACACAAGACTTTTATGAACAGGACTCAGCTTTACCAACAGCTGTGAACATAAATGTGCCTATTTTACTGATATTAAAGACTAGACATAGGGTGTTGAGTTGTTTAGCTGAAGTTTTTTGTGTCAATAGCCGGCAACAACCCAATACTGTGAAGCTGGAATAACAACACTAAGGAAGAAAGTTAATGAGCAGTAATATAGTCAGATGAGGAAGATTTTTAGAACATGCTAGTACCTGGCCTGATTGCAGATGGAAAGAGGGCTGTTCAATTTGTAGATAAATTTGGAATAATGAGTCTTAGAATGTAGACTACAGTGAAAGAATAGTTGCTAATTGGAAAGTTACTGCTGCATGCTGAATAGGAGGATGACTGGCAAGTTAATTTAGAAATATCCCCAGAAGATTTCTGCTTAAGGCTCAATGACAGAAATGAAGGGACATGAGGATGAGACTAGTGTTGAGGGTGAGCCAGAATGTTTTTTGTCAGATGCCTTGAAAACACCGGATTAGCCTGAATTGCATGAGACCCCCTCCTTGTCCTGGTCCTAGGAACTTCCCTGGTCCCAGTGGACAGCCATTCTCCATTTGCAGGGGAATTTATAGTCGTGTAGTCTAGTGAGGGATTGACATCCCTGTTGAGATGTGAGTTAGCAGCTCTGTGGTGGGGGAAAGGACATCTAATTGGCACCATGGTTGAGAGCAATGCTGCACAAGTAGGCCTGTGGCACCCAACAGCTTGAAAGGAGAAATTTCAGACATCCTGTGTGTCTGAATCTGCAACTTGAATGAATGAGGCCTTCGTGCTTCATCCCATGCTGTGTGCAGCAGCCATACCCATCAAGAGCAGTTCTCTGAAAGCAAGTCTTAAAGGGCAGGAAAGGTAATTTCTCAGCAAAACTAGTTCTTCCCAAACCTGTAAATTGATTCAGAACTACTTTACATAAGAGCAGAAACAGACTAATAAGGAGGGTGAAGAACAAAATAAGATGAAGCAGAAGTTTCATCTAGGAGGAGGGACCTGGCTTGTAGCTGACCCAGCAAAACACAGACTAAAACAATGGTCTTCCTCCTACACTAATTTACTTCTGGAGCAAATTGGTTCAGTCCTCAACTGTGTTTCCATTCTACAGCAATGCTTTTACCCTTTTTAATACAATTCATGAATTTCTAAAAACTTCCTAGCAGACGTGTGGGTCCTATGTAGCAAATAACAGCCCAACAACAAGCATTTCTGAGAATAAGGCTGAGGCACCATTGCGCTGGGGGAAATGGGGGAAAAATGCTTCACTATGCTGGGAGCTCAGAGCCTGGTGGTTAAAGCTAAAACTCTGGCAGTCTGCCTGCCTTCCACCTACAACTGCGTAAAGCCTGTTTCAGCACACAGCCCACTTTAATTGCTTAGGCCTTTGTTTTCACAGGCTTTGTTTCTACCTTGGGGGAAAACCCTATCGTGTGTGGCTATTCCTTTTTACCCTTTCCTCAGAAAAGGCTTTAACATAAACCTGTAAGCACTCTGACAGAGACTATGGGAAACTGACTTTTTTTTTTATTTATTTTTAGGGCAATGTGCAACAGGCTTTGCAGATTCTAATCATATACAGAATTAATGTAATGATTTTTAATGAGATGACATATTATGATTAAAACACCAGGTGGTGAATGAGAGCAATAAAAGTATTAGAGGTTTTTATCTTCTGAGTATTGTGAGTTCATAGTTCACTAATAACCTTGGGACTTAAGTTGCTAATAATAATGCTTCATGTTGCTAGGGAATGGTGCTGCATGATACATAGTAAAGGCTGTGTGGAGAGGATATGCCTAAGGCACGATGGCAACTTGCTAAATCTTTTTATTATTTTATTGATGACAAATACTGTTTGATGACCCACAAAGTTGGATGAGGTTTACAGTGTTTGTTAATGTCACTTGTCCTGACTAAGTGACTAGTTAAACAGCATTTTACTGAAGCACGGGTATTTTCAGTATGGGTTGCTGACAACAGTACTCTAGATGTAGTAGCATGCAGTGAGTAGGGTTCTCCAGTGCCTTGGCTGTTGTCTGCCACTAAACTGCTACATGCCTCAGTGAATTGTACCTCCTTATACCTTTGTCTACAAAGCTGAGGCTCACCAGCAAGTATTTTAGGGCAAAGTCCATTTCTTGCTCCTTTTTTATACTGCTCACTGTCTGGGATTCCCATATTTACCTAGGGCAAATACTAATTTTCAGGTTTGTGTGTTTTCTGTCAGATATTTGATTGATACTTATCAGAAATGCACATTTATGCTGCAGTATAGAATTGCAGAGTGACTACAATGGGTTGTTTAAAAAAAGACCTTTTAGTACTACTATGCCTGGCAGAAGATACAGCTGAATTACAGTACTCTGACAGATGAGGATAGTGATGCAGTACTTCTGACATAATGCAGTCAGAGCACCCCAAAGAGGACAGTCACTCTCACAAACCAACTTGGCCATGTTGTCTGGGTCCTATGGGCCATCACATGTTATATTAGTTACCACCCTCTCTCCTACAGAGTATTAGTGTCTTGATGCACTGCCACCTCTCCTCTTTACTTCGGCCAAAGGCCTCATTCGCAGCTCTGTCTTACTGTACCAAGGAATAAGGTTTATTGCAACATAGTGAGTCAGTTATGCAATATGTGATTTAATCTACTGTCCATCTATCAGTCCCCCACTGATAATGATTTAAACATGTTTGCCGATCTCCTTCAAATTATAGAAAATTAAATTCCTGGAAGCTCCTTAAAATTGGTGTCTTGACAGTGTGTCAGGATAATCAGCAGAATTCAGCTGCTGCTTGTGATTTATTGGGGCTAATTTGCCAGCTGTAATCTTGTCTGTCAGACTGTTGGTAGCTCCAGATTATCTGCATGCTGTCTATTACCTGATTAAAATATTAAAGGAGATCTAGGATAAGTGTTACTTTGAAGGGAAGGGAGCCAGTTTGAGAGACAAAGCATGACTACCATAGAAGACCAGGTGTCAGTAGTCCTGCTGCACACAGAGCAGCTTGTCTTCAGCCTTACTTGCATCCTTCCACACTGCCCCATGAATGTGGTATGCCCTTTCAGCTTTGGCTGGAAATAGCTTCTCCGCAGCGGTTAGTTAATAAAGATTTATTGAAATATGTCACAAGGATTTGGTTTTGACACAAGAAGAACCCTGAGAAAACAAAATACTGGGCACAGTGAGGTCATAAGGCAGATAAGTACCATCCGTACAATTGTGTGTTGAAACAAATAAATTCTTATAGTTTGAAGATCAAAGCCTTGTTGTTCACAAATCTTTGTCTTACACAGATGGCCCCTAACCTTTGTGTTCTGCCTGTTCAAAACAGGTACTGAGCTTATTTCCTCTCCCCCCACCATGTTTTACAAACAAGGTAAATTCCCAAGGTCAGTCTTGTGCAGAATAATCATGATGGCCCCCATGCTGCAATCCTGACAAGTGCTGAATGTTTAGTGTTTCCTTTGCAAAGCTGCACTGCAAATGTTCAAAAATCTAAGAGGGGCCATAGTCCTTCTCTGGGGCAAATGACAAACAGTTGTTTAGAGACACTGAAAGGGCTCATAGTAACATAAAATATTGCAGATTTTCAGTAAAGCTCCTATTACAACAATGAAAATGTTTGAATGGAAGAAAGCCAATGTAGAGAGAATATATTCCACCTTGCCAGCCTTTTGTGTTTCCCTTTCATACAGCCCTGTATAAAACAGACTTTTATTTCTGTTTATTCTTAATGCCTCATATCCTCTTTGGGTGCTCAGAAATGTTTTTCTGAAGCCGTGTGTTCCCCTCAAAGTCATGGTCAGTCTTGGCATAATTTTATGTTGCATTAATATTGGGTATTTATCAAATTCAAATGAAAATATTTCAAAGATATGATTATCTTACCTTTTCCATATTTTTTGAATGGGGAAGGACAGGTCATCAACAAAGAAAATAAAAACATATTTACATGAAATATCGCAATATCAAAATTCAATAACTAGGGTAAAACACAGAGGTCAATGAATCACAAATTATTTTCAAAACATTCTAGCTAGAAAAATCAGTATAGTCACTTTAATAATTGAGTCTTAAGCGCCAGACAGAAAACACTGCTTTATGTTGTGTTATTAAACTCTTGAGTGTTCTGCATCATCAGAGTTCCACTAAATAGTAGAAATCAAATAATTTTAAAGTGTTTATCTACAGACCTCTTCATCTTGAGGTCTATGGTCTCAGCATATGTTCATCTGAGAAACACTTGTAAACAAATAATCCTTTTCACTGAGATGTCTGAACACCCTCATTGCCTTCTGAGAGAAATAAGCTTCTGCTCACGCAGAACTCTTAATGGTCTCTAATGGAAGGTCTGCCTTCTGCCATCCACTCCTAGACCAATGTCTCCATTGTAAATGTAATTATTTGTATTAGCCCTAATAGAACACCAAGAAGTAAAACTATCTGGATGATGACTTTGCATAATAGTTTGGACATTCTAGGGAAACATTGCAGGGAAATTCAGTATCATAATTTATATAATTTCTGTTCTTAGATGCTGCATTCAGTTTTGCCTTTATAAAGCAGAGTCTGGGTTTCAGCTCATGTATACTAGTCTAGTTTTATTAAAATCTATAATAGTTCACTGTAAAACCTCACTCAATTTTTTATCTCCATACTTCTTTCTTCCAGTCTTAGTTATGTTAAATTAGCCTTAAAATTAGTCTCTGTCATGATTCCCTATTTTCTTCTGCTTTGTATGCTCTATTCTAGTGTGTGCACTCTAGTAATTTAGCCCTGTGAATTGTAAATGCATGTGTTAGAACACCATCAAGACATTTACACTAGAGCCAGATGAATTTTATTCTGTTTTCTTAACTTCCTGTTAAGGGAGTCAGTTTCTGTGGAAGCTAAATGATACTCAGGCTTGGGCTGGATTCGGTGAATAGTTTCATCTGTACAAGGAGGAAAAAACAGTAAGAAATAGCGTATGTGTTTCTGTGTGATGGTTTTACTCCAGAAATTCTAGTGGTTTATAGGTTCGTTCTTTTTTTTATCATTTAAAGCTTCAGAAATGTTATGTACTTTCTTTTATTTTAAAGTTAACTTCTGAAGGTTAGATTACCTGAGATCAATACATTTTGTTTCAAACTGAATGGATTGCTTTAAGATAAACTTGAAATAGAAATGCCCCAGAATTTTTCTTACCCCTAGCTGGCCACTGAATTGAAATGTCATTATCATAAGTTTACTTTGAACAGATATAACAATTGCAACAGATAAAATCAGTGAGAATCAGGCCTCTTTTTAAAATCTTTTTTTCCAATTCCTCTTGTGCAGCTATGAAATACATTTCAAGCCTCTTTTACTGTATTGAAATGAATATCCGGCATAGTTCATTCCTAACAAAATGCTATTAATGAAGGATTAATAGAGTAAATCACATTTGATTTGTAACCAAAATGATACAAATAGCGAGAAAGAGAGAACCGTTATGCATTTGTCTATTCTAAAAATTGAGTTATTGCAATTAATACTAGAGCTTGTCCTAAATGCTACAAAAATAAAATTTATAGCGACAAGATGATGCTCCATGGCCATTCAGGCTGCCAAATCTGATTGTCTCTTCTGGCTCACAGAACCATATAAACACAACTGAAGTTTCTTATAATTATTAATGTCATTGTCATTTAAAAATGCTGCTGTATCTTATAACAGATAACTGACTTTGAGAAAAAGGTGGTTTCAGAGTAAACTTAAGAAAGCTAATACACTTCAGATTTATTCCAGTGTGTCTGATCATAAATTGTTCTTTGTTGGAAAAATTATAGGGAATATGCAGTTACTTTTTTATATCAGATTCTGTAATCCCCTTTCATATATCACTCAGGTGAAACTCCAGCCACAATTCACATGGACTGTAATACTTGGCTTCAGGGTCACAGTTGAGGGTGTATTGTAATGAGTGCTATGAGTAAATCAAAAGGACTTTGATGAAAATCAAAAATTGTAAATGGTATTATATATAAAATATAATGCAAAGCTTCAAGAAGCTTTGTATCTATAGAAATATATTATGAAATAACTGAGGAACTTTCAATCTTAATTGTACAAGACTAGTTCTTGCTCCTCCTGCACACTTAAGCAATGATTTTTTTTTTTTTCATACCACTCTTGCATTCTTTATTTTTACTCCAACAGGGAAAATCAAGTCTGAAAAAAAAAAAAAAACAAATTAGAACAAGGTGGTAGCACCAGGGTCAGTCAAGGCATGTTTGTTCTTGTAGGGAAAGTCAAATCAGCATCCTAGGTTTATAATTATTTGGTACTCAGTGAAAAATGCTGTAACTTTATTTAGATAGTAAAAAAAAAAAAAAAAGAAAAAAGATACTTTTGGTGATTGCTGTAACAATGTTTGGTAAATGGTAGACTCTAAGTCTACCATACGCAAACAGTGCTTTTATTAAACGCTCCTGTCTCATCACAGAAAACAAAGGGGACATCTAAAATCCAGCCACGTTACCCATCTTGCAGCCTCTAGGTTATATTGTCCCTGCTGACAGGACAATCGGAACAGTATTTGTTTCACTGGGCAGGTATGACAACACAGATTTATGTGGGACACATCAGATGGCAAAAGGACCACTTTAGTGTAACTGCTCTCTAGTTTGATCTATAATCAGTGTCCCGCTAACTTTTTGGTCCCAAAAGAGCATCAAACTGGGTCACATACACTATCACAAATTCACAGTTAGCACTTCCATTGACGTCCGCATGAGTCCTGTGTCGGGACCTGCAGAGATGTGGCCTATTACAAACTGCTTCATAAGAAAGAAATTGCTCTCTGCTACTTGATCTTTCTGATCGGGAGAGATGAAATGTGAAAGGAATCTTGAGAAGAGAAATATCTGTAGGGATTTCCTGTCATAATCTGTAAAAACGGACAGAAATTCTGCCAGGCCTTTTGTTTATTTGTGTGTGGTTTTGTGTGTGTGTTTTGGTTTGTTTTTTTACCCTAATGCTCTTCACCCTAACCTTGAATGTTTGTGTATCAGATCATTCTAACAGAAACATAAAGGACTTTCTTCTTTCACATGTACCATTTCCACTTTGGCCTGGATTTTGCCAGTAGGAATTAAACTTGGGGAGGTTGCTATGCAAACCTGAACCAACATAGGTTCTGCTGATAAAATAGTGAAGAATATGGAAATACAACCTAAAAAGTAGTCTGTACCTTGCTAGAAACAAGACTCGTTCTGATTCAGCCTCAGGAGAGAGGATCCCTCTGATAATGGCAACCTGGTAGGGCTCTTCTCTAAATGATAACTCTAAAATGATAACATATACGATCCTTGCATTTTTTCACACAAAAAACGCATGAGCAGAAAAACATTTTGTTTGAAATGTTTCACAAGCTGTGGAGTTGGAGACCGTCATGTCTCCAAGCATTCATACCTCTTCACAGTGTAAAACTGAAACAATTATTCAGTGAGGAAAAAAGGGTAGTGTATTCTTGCAAAATGTATGTTAAAATCCAAAGGTAGACAGTGCAGTAATAGTTAAACTCTAAGTTGTCTAGAGTGAATTTCAACAGGTTAGATAAAAACATTCTGTTTTAAACTTCTCCTTTGCCTTGTGAAGACAGGCTTTGCTGGTCTTGCATAGTTTAGTTTCTCCAAGCCAGTGGTGCAAACCAGGCAAAATTTTGTTACAGGTACTAGATTCCGTTTGCTTATTGCTCCTGGAAATAGTTTTCCTGAAGTGCAACTGAAAAACAGAACTAAACCTGCAGGGCTCATGTATGTATATCTGCGTGTTAGTCCTGAGAAATAAAGCACATAATTGCTCATTCATGCACTGTGTTCAGCAACTTTCAGGCTCAGTTATTAGAAGCAGAGCTGTTCACACAAGATAAGACACTATAGCTCTGTCCAGCAAACACTTACTAGAAATACCTAATAAAAGCAATGGAAGTCAAAAGAGCAGTTTGGGCTTGATCTAACATTTGAAGACTCTTATGCAGCCAGTTAAAATTTACAGAGATAAAAAGATAAATGCAGACCAGTGATCCTGGTGAAATGTGTGTATCAGATGGTTATTTGAGTTTACAGTGTGTAAAAACTAAAGGGCTTATACAAATGTTCACGTGTCAGATGGTCATCTAGCTGGTGAAAGCTGCTGAATTTTGAAAACGTGGAACCCAAAACTTATAGTTAAAATAGTGTACACATGCACACACACACACACATATATATATATGGAATAACCATCTGACACATGGTCACAAGTAGCGTTCCTAGTAGACCTGCTGGCATTCGATGGTGCTCTTTATGGGTGATTCCTTCATGTAGCCCTGATGGCTTTTTTTTCCAGAGGCAGCAAACATCACTTTCCCTTTTCTCTCGCTGCCATAGCAGCTGGGCCTGCTGTTGACCAGCCAGAGTATTCATGGAGATCTCTTCCTTAGGCCAGGCAGGCATGCAAGGTGCTACGGTTTCAGAGAAAACTGTAGAGTCTAGCTGGCTGGGTGCATCCACAAAGAAAGCAGTGGGTGTCATGGAAACAAGTTGGTTACTGTATGGCCACCCAATCTCTCTTGTTCTGGAAGCAAGAAAAATCATACTGTGCATAGGTGCATGGTTGCTTGTTGCTTCCTGCTCCCTGAAAAAGCAGCAAGAAGGGCACAGGCACTGACATCCGCTCCTGGAAAGGAGGGGCAGCAAACAAGGAAGAAGGGATGACTTTTTAGTTAATACTGCTATTGACAGATTTTACTATTTTTACTCAGTTTGGTTTATCCCATACAATTTAAATACAGAACATGGGATTTGAGTGTGTAATCCAGGAAATCCGATTGACATCATAGGTTTTTCTCCCAGCCTGTTGGTCAGTGAAAGTAAATATGTCCCACATAGATGAGAAATTTCTTGAAGAGCATGGGCCTCTGAATTATTAAATTTTTTTAATATTGTCACACTTGGATATTGTATTATGATTACATTTTCTACAAGTTGCAGTACAGAGGGATCAAATACACAGCTTCTCTGCAGGCAGATCTGATGAGCATTATCCGTCAGGCTCTGCATAGCTGGGAGTGTGTCTAAATTAAAGTTCAGACCTTTGTCTAGCAAGCTATTCTTCAGAGGCCATGGAAAGCTCTTATAGAGCTTTAGAAAGGCTTCCAGGTGAACTTCTGGGACACCAGGAAGTCTCTGAGACCATTCTTTCAGTCTGTTTCTAAAGTATGCTTTTCTGAAAAGAGTGCAAGAAGGGCACAGCACTACGAGCTGTTTGGTTTCTCCACATCTTGGTGAATGTGTGTTGACTTCAGCTTGCTTTATTGCAACGTAGGATTTTGCTGCTGTTCTATGAAAGCCTTAAGTCTTGACTCCTGTTAGTTCTGCAGGGTCAAGCTGCTAACAATGAGTATGCTGAAGTGTGGTTTTTGGTTTGCATATGAGCAGAGTTGCTTAATCAGTTCCAATTCAAGCCTAATACATTTTCCTTAGGCTTATGCAAGAATAAGCTTTAACAAGAGGCACTTGTTCTTTATGCCAGAAAAGCTGCCTTTCATTAGTTTTGCTCTCTTGGCTACAAGTCAGGATCATGTTGGTGGAACTGACACTTATGACCTCTCCAATCCTCCAAACATGTTCTCCTTGCCTCCTTCCAAAGAAGTGCTGTTACGGTTTTAGTTTAAGGGAAAACACAGTTTGCACTTATACAGTATTGTGGTTTAGACAATGCTCAATCTTTTCTTGCAAATAGGTAAGTGGCTAAAGATTATACAGATCATCTTCCTTACATGTACAAGAACGACTATGCAAAATGCTAAGGATGGCTTTGTGTGTTTGGAAGAACATCTGGTTTATGGTGGCAGGTTGTATTGAACTCTACTATAGATGCCGTTAGCTGTCTCTGCTCTGTGCCTTGAGTGAAAGTTTTGTAACTGACACACGTTGTAATTAATGCCTACATTTCTAATTTTGGTTGCTCAAGATTACGGCTCAGTGATAAAGTTGGAAAGCAAAATCAAGATGTTTGAAGCACCACCACACCATAAACAGATAAAGCAATTAATAGCAAGATTAACGTGTGTGACTGAATTGCAAGGAAGATACAAAAATGTGTACAATATACATTCGAGGTGACATGGCTTGAAGTGTAAGAATGTTGCAGGGAAGAGGTATTTTCTGTATTTCTTTGAATACAGTCGGGTGCTTGGAAGCAGTAAGTCATTTGATGCCCCTATATTTGCACAACTGTAGAACAGCTTCTTCAAAGACTTGCCACTGTAGTATGTTCACCTGTGTACCTGGAACAGATGCAAGTTGCTGGGTTGACAGGATCACGTACTTCTCAAAGGAGACTTCCAGGGCTTGTTCCAACTTGCAGAGAAAAAATACATGTGAAAAACGTTTATCTTCTGATATGAACATTTCAGAAGTTTTCTTGAAGCACTTAGAATGAACTTCATTCCTTTTGTGGCACAGAATATTTTAAAAATGCTGTGGAAAATAAAGGAAGTAAACTAGAAAACTTTTCATGGTCTTTTAAGAATAAAAATGTGGGAGTGAGGAAGGGGGAAAAGTGATGGTGGTGTGCAGCTGACACGAAGTGTAAGGCAAAGTACTTTCTCCTCCCTCCCACCCCCCTAGTTTTGCAGCACTGGATCCACTGGGCAAAGTAATTTAGAAAAATGTTTTAGCATGGAATAGTATCATCTCTCTTTGAAGCCAGAGGACAGATACAGGCTGCCTGCAACAGACTGAGGTGTGGAGGGGAACAGACCCTTGAATTTAACGTTCTTGTATTTTGAGATAATGTACAAATAAAATGGTTCCTTCTGTCTAGTACCATAACCAAAAGCAGTCTGAGATTATCTAAACACCAGGAGATAAGATCTGGTACTAGGCAGATGCCATACTGATACCTGATAGCATATACCCTGTTTCCTGATCCACAGGCATGCTTGCACTCCCTTTCACAGCAAATATGCTTCTACTTCCTAGCAATCTGTGCATCATTTGCACTGCAGCTAACTGGAACTGATTCAAATTAATAATCTTTAATAAACTAAGATGCAATTAGTACTGAATATACAAAATATTTAAAAAGTTGTTTTTTATGCCCATTGCTAAAATTAATGCTTAAATTACAGGCAAGCTCTACCCACTTCCCATTTTAAAACAGAGATCTGACTTTAGCTTCCTGTGAAACTTTACAGTGAGGTTAAGGGCTGGAGAGGGAAAAAAGTTACTATACTATGTCATAAAATGCAGGTAGATTGTAACTTTTTTATTTTTTTAGAACAGTTTAGCATGATTTTACATGTAATCCAATACATACGCTTTTTTCTCTTACTGAAAAAGCACTTTGATTATTTAAAATTTAAGATCTGCAGGGGCAATGGTTTGTGACAGGAGTGGAAAAATCTGATCTGTGACTCTTCTGAAGCCTCTTGGAAGGCCTGAACTTGGAGGAAGGAGGGTACAGAGGGAGGAAGTACTATGCGTATATGTGTGAGGATACAGCTCTTAAACCCTCTTTTAGCTTTCTGATGTCTGTAAGATTAGATTCCCATTTTCCTAGTTTCTCTTGCTTTTATTCCTTACAGTGCCTTTTAATTTGACAAGATTTACTTTAAGGGAAGATCAATCAATTAATGTCTTAGTATTGAAATAATCAGTCTTTTGACAATTTAAAATGTTATGGCCTGTTGAGACAGTATGGTCATACTGGAATACTGTGGAGGAATCCTCTCCTTAACATACTTCTATTTTTAAAGCAGCTGAAAGACATACATGCATACTATCAATGTCTTCTCAAGTGCATTTATTCTGCTACTCCCACATAAAAAGTAAGGAGGGAGATCTTATTGAAAAACCATTATAAAGAGATAACTATTGAATTCAAGTTTCCAGAGAGATCATTTAAGAAGGAAAACCACTGTCTCTCAACAATAATACCATGGAGGATGGATGATTATCCATGAGATAATTTTGTTCCCGAGTATTGTAATCTCAGCTTCCTCCCCTTCCAAACCCAGCACCCTGGGGTATGACAGTTTATTATAATTTATTCTCTACTGTGCATTCAAGACAAAACACTAGAGTATAAGCTATCAGTTAAAAATGCATCTTGTTTTCTCAGTTCTCGGTGCTGGTAGGTTGCATAATTTCTAAGGCAAAACTGAGAGGGTCTTTAAAATAAAGCAGAACATAATATACATATAATGAAGTTGTAGTACCCAAGTCAGATTATTACTTCTGGGAATGGCATCTCAGAACACTGAAGTAGCCTTGACTCTGCAATTCACTCCTGGTTTTCCTTACGTAAGACCTTATTTAACATGAGGCCAGGGACAGACTATTCCTTTTAAAGGTAAGGGTGTTCTTGAAGGCTTAAGAAGATCTCTTTATCACAAAAAAATATCTCTAAGGCTTGAGAAGGTCTCTATCACAAACAATAATTGAAAACATTTAAACCCTCTTGAATCCTCATAGAAGTCTGGCATCAGGAATATCTTTTAAATAGATATTTAACAGAGATTTTTTTTCTAGAAGGAAGAAGGATTTACAATGTTGTAATTTCTTTATGATGATCTCAAAACTGAGAAAAGAGGCAAGATTTTGTTGCCACAGCCTAACCTTCTGGTTACAGCTTGCAAGCTTTCCTGTTCTTCAGAGCACTTTGCTGTGGGAATACAGAAATGCAGTCTCCTCTTTCTCTCATGTCTGGAGCCCTGCCCAGTGGCTGCAGACAAGCAATGCCTCTTTGTTCTTTAACCTCCAACTGAACCAGGGATGCAAATCTGACAAGCTGAAGCAGTGCTCTCATCCTGCTTCAACTAGGCCAGTTTCTTTGAGAAGGGCAAAGTGAAAATAGTTTTTCAAAATCCAAACACTGGGGGAAAAAAAAAAAAAAACACCACAACAACAAAAAACCCGAACAAAAAACCCTACTGAATTACCTAGTATCTGGTTATTTTCAAAATTTGATGATGTCATCTCTTCCCCTTAGCATGTGTGTCTTTAGCTGCTAACAATGAGCTGGAAAAATCTAGACCCAAGACAAGACAATTCTGATATCCATAGCTCCAACCATAACCTCTATAGCAATACATGAACGCAATCTCCTAGTTGAGTTCCCTTTAAGAAAGCTGGACCTGAGCAGTAAGTCTCTGCTGTCAATTCTTTCCATAAGTACTTAGAAGAGTATTTCCACTGGTTAATGGGCTATGGGATAACAGTTTAGTTGCTTTATCAACACCTGCCTTAGCAACAAACAGAAAGTTGTTATTCTCTATGTGAACTCTAAAAATAGTTGTTTTTTTTAAAAAAAACAAACAAAACCCAACAAAAAAAACCCCTCTAAGAGCACAGAAATTCTCTTGAGTAAAACTCATCCTCATGAAAATCTACCTGTCAAGTTTGTGTGCGCAGTATCCTTTATTAGAAGATTCTTGTAGGCAGTGCTGAATATATGATATGCAGGGAAGACAGACAATAACCTACCATGCTGCTTTATCTTTCTCTCTTTTTTTTCTTTCAAGCATAGGCTACTGAGGATAAAATATTTTATCAGTAGAGGCAACATAGCTGTCAATACCTGGAGAACTTAATTATTCTCTGTATTCTTTGAGTCTTGTTGTCCTTAGAAATTTCTTTTTTAGTGACTTAATCTCTCCCATCCTGAAATACCAACATTGACTGAAATCTGAGATCACAGTAGAAGCAGCTATTTTCTTTCCTATGGAACAGTAATAAGGCTTTGATGTAACTTGACTGGAAAAAAAATCAGGATGTTTTTACTAAAAGATTGAAGAAATGGGATTTTTAGGTTCCTTTATTAACTGTTTTCCTTATTTACATGGAACGTGGTTTCTGCACAGTTGTGGGAGAGACGGGTCTTTACAGAGGCCAGTGAATCCATGCTTATCCAGAGCCTGGGTGACCAAGAGTCACAGACAGAGGAGGATCTACCAAATTACAGGATGCTTTTTTTGAATAAAGGGTTTTATTGGCCCCTCTCTCTTCCACCCACACAGCAAAGGAAATGTGTGTGTATGTGTGTACATAGATATGTATGTGCACTGAAAATAATATGCAGCTGAGCCATGACAGTGACCTGCTTCACCAAAAAGTATAGTTAAACACCCAATGAGTTCCAACAGAGAATTTTAAGAGCATTTCCATCTCAAAAAGATTACAGGAAGGTAGCTGAATCAATTGTTTGGTTTGAGATCTACAAGTTGAACTTAACAAAAGTGTACCAATATGTTTATTTCACTAGCAGGCCAGCCAAAGTGGTCTGAAACTTTCAACACTTGCCTCTTTTATTATTCATGTGGTTATCTTTATTGCACAATAAGACTGTTTGACAAATAAAGTCCAAAAGCTGGTACAACTGATGCTACAATACTGGTGCACTCTGCTGAATGTATACATACATAACGCTAACATTATGGAATAAATCCACTTTAAATGCTCCAAGGAGACAAGCCCTTTGTCCTATCAGCAGAAGTACAAATATTTAATAATACAGCAGCATTTGGAAAAGTTCCACTGCTTATGTACAATGAGCTGTGTTTGACAGAAAGCGGTTCCCAGTATGTTATAATAATTAAATTATTTGCTTTCGCTGTTTTGGAAACCAGCAGCACCTTCCCACTGAGGAATGTGGAGCATAGACCACAAAGTATTTGTCTTGTCCTATCTCTAACATTAAATTGGGGCAGGGAAGGAAAAGCTCATCTTTCTCCAACTGTTCATACACTCCTGCAAGACAACAACTGCAAAGCTACAACCATATGTTAAAATGATGTCTTTAAGTCTGTTTGTATTGATTTCTAGAACACATAAGGCAACCAATTTAAAAACATTTTCTCCAAGAAACTTGATCTAATAATAAATCCTATAGGATCACAGAATTAAAGCAAGTGCAGAGAGATACATGCTGGAGGTCCTTCAGAGAAATGTCACGAGTCCCGTGAGTCGTGGTTCATTTACTTTTGGCTTCTTGGTTGTGAGGCCATGTACAGTGCTACTAGACAGTAGATAGTCCCCCCTATTGTTAGAGCCATAGTGGTCCGATAAAGCAGCTTATCTGGAACTCCTCTTTTCAGGTGTACTGGCAGTCCATCTGCTTTCTGTGGGAAGAGTTTAAAAAGAAAACAAACAAAAAAAGATATTAACACCCATACCAAGGCCATGAGGAACAAGCTATCTCATGTAAATCGAGAGACTTCCATGAGGGAAACCTCCTGACAAATAGGCTATCTACAGTCAAGTGTATTACGTGTTTTTCATTTAGCAAGACAAATACAAAGGCAAGTTAATTTTATTAGCCAAAGCTGTTAAGTGCAGGCAGAAAGGATGTATCTTGAAATATTTCTCAAGAGGACCTGAATGGAAAAAGTGTCACTAACAAAAGAACATGAAAAGATATGTATAAAAAATTATTCACCAAGTCAGACTGACACATTCCAAATGCAAGTGGCATGTAAGAGAGAAAAGGGAACATCATATAAAGCACATTCTTGATGTTTTTAAAAAAATGCTTAATTGATTTGTTTTATGAAAAGTCCTAGTACACTTAGAAATGGCATAGCTAACTGGTTTTGAAAACTGTACTGTGCTGCTCTTATGCTGCATTATAAACAGCTTCAGTGATATTCAAATTATACACAAAACAGTAATGATCTACTTCACTCCTCCAGATCTGCTTTAAGGCATACACTTGGATTCCCAGACAGAAAGTGCTTCTAATAGTCAGATAATACAATAAACATTCTTCTGAAGCCAGCGAAAAGACAGACAATATTACCAGACTTTCCACTTTCTGTATTTATCTCCTGTACAAGGCATATATACCTTGTAGTATAGTACAAGTTATACTGTACTTGACACTTTCTTAACTAGACTTTACAAAATTTTGGTATTGTAGAACGACAAAAGTAGTTAGCCACATTAAAATAAGGAAAGGTATGTCCCACTCTCCAGTTTTCTTTAAGTTACTCTCAAAGTTGTTGTTACCTGAAAAAGTTTCTGTAGGTCTGGCACCTTGTTTTTACCCAAGAATGAATCAGTTGCTGGTAAATCTGATGCAAGTTTAGTTGTTGTCCCAAATATCAGAGCGGGGGATTCAGTGGAAACTATTGGTTTGAGTCCCTGCATAAATAAAGATTAAAATATCAAGGTACATAACACTTGCAAATGTACCAATTGTCACGTTAGGCAGGCACACTGCCAGTCTTTACAAGGATACATTACAAAGACTATTTATCTGGTACAAAGACCAGTGACGATGAGCTAAAGACACATTTTTGGCCCACTCACTTCTCAGCTACAACTCTGGGTTAGGGCTTAGCAAGGAGAATAGAAGCATCCTTCCTGATTTCTTCATGACATAAATTTATAGCAATTTTAAGTTTTTCTGTGCTGGTACTTGGTCCAAATTGCTGCTTGTTTTTTGCACACAGACTATCTAGGGCTCTATTCGAGTAGCAGGATTAGAAGCAGGGAATCCCTGATGCTTGGGTCAAACAGAGTGAGGAGATTTCAATGAACTCTTCCTCCTGAAGGCTGCAAGCAGTAGCCATAAATAACTGGGCCTTAAATAACTTGGATGTATAGTTTGAGGAAAAAAATAAAAGGGGTTAGGACCACTTGTTTCATACAAAAGTAGTAAGTGGTGCTCAAGGACACTCTAGAAGCCCTGACATGGTGGATATTTTATGCAGGTGTAACTACACCCTACAATTCACATGCTGCCACAACTTTCCACACCTCAATGGACTCCCCATGAGCAGCATAACTTAACTCGCTTTCAATTCAAACGATTGTACTCTACATTTGCCATAATTAGAAACTACATAACGCAGTTCTATGGATAAGATTTAGTGCACAAAGTCACAGCCATCATGAGGTGGCCTCCTTGCCTTTATTGTTATAGTTAGATTTAACAGTTACGCCTGGACACGTGGCAGTGATACTTTACATTATGGCTCCTGAAACAGCTGTGATTTTTCTTTTTTTTTTTTTTCCCTCACTTGCCACAGAAATGAAAAGCTTTGTACAAGTAGGTTAATGCAACAGGTCTTCTTTACAAACAGAAGCAGCAATTGCTCTCTATGGGTCAAGTTAAGGCTGCACTGAAATTCTAGTTTCTGTTCAAAGGACTAGTTGATGCATTTTGTATTTAAGAGAACTGCCTGAACAGTATTTGGAGTTAGAAGCAGACTGGCACTCTTTTTTTCTCTTATGCCTGCCATAGACCAGACGTGTTTTTTCCATACGTAAAGTCTCTAAATTCTCTGCTGCAACAGGCATCTTCAACAGAAAGACCAGATTTCTCAATATCCCAAAATAGCCTGTGGAATGATCATCAGGGCTCCATCCTCCAGACATGGGTCCAACTTCCCACTTTTCTAGTGCCTGAATGAATATTAGAATCCCTTTGTGACCTTCTTGGTTATGTTTTGAAAGACAGCAGCCAAAACTGGATTCTCTGATACATTCAGTAACTAGTGCCTTCCTACTGAACAGGCTTGCACAGAAGGTACTGAATTATTTAAGACTAGGCAGTTCTGATCACACCACTAAGAAGGATGCATCTAAGAAACTATTATTATCCCAGGGAAGTTACTGGATATATATTCAAGGCTAAGTACCAACTATGTCAAAAATACTTGAAGCAAGCAATTTTGGACCCATATTTTTGTCTTTAAGAACTTTAACTACTTTATTAGATTTGTCTTTAAAAGGTTGATGATTTGATAGAAAAAACTACAGAACAGATGGTTACACCACATGTGCAGGTGACTTTTTTCTCACCTTCTTGATTGTTAGTATTGCAGCAAGGTGCACCTTTCATCTTGCTTTAGGCTTCCACTTCTGAATCTCACTTTTGCCCTCCTGAGGACCTAACTTTTTCAGGAGCAGTCTTTGAGATCACTTCAATAGTTATTACATCATTGCAATTTCTGCTTGTTGTCATCATGTCTACTTTATTTCATGAGCTATATGTAGTGTATAAAACCTGTAAATACTGAGAACTGGAGTAAGCTGCAAACTACTTCAAACAGTTCCATGATAAAGATACTTCTTTAATCTTTCCTAAACTCACAGATAGAGGGCTTAAAAATGTGCTTAGCACTAATAACAAATGGTAGGGGTTGCTAAAACTCCTGCCTCTACAGGATACCACCTGGATGCAAGACACTACAGATTAATATTAGAATAGTGAAATCAGTCATGCTAACAACTGTAAGTTATCACATACTTTTTCAGGCTTTAGAAATACATTCCTGTCCAGATACTTATAAGATCCCCTCCTGTTGGGAGCAACAGGAGATTCAAACCTGACTCAGGTGACTAACTTCATAACAAAATCAAATGAAACCATTTCAGAAAACTCATATAATAATCAGTGTACTGTTGTAAATGACTTCCAAAGCAACATGGTGCCAGTTAAGAACATTGCATAGCAATTTAAATAAAAATCATTTACATGGTTGATTGGCTTCAGGAAAGAGTACAACAAAACACATGCTGCAGAAGAGAGACAGCTCAGTTTGCCTAACACAGACACTGCATTAATCAGGGTCCCTCACCCCAACATAAAATCCCACTTGAATTCCATCCATGAATGTGAACCTTGTGGTCAGCTCCAACCAAGCTCAGCTAAACTGGCATAACCGCATGGCTGTTCCAGCTGGGTACTTGTCTGTGTTTATTGAGAGAAACTGGCAAGTGCCTTATCTCACACCCAGCTGCTGGTTAAGCTTAGTGTGGCTGAAGAGAAATCCTCAGTATCACACATAAGAATTTCAGTACAGATAATTTTTTATGCAAGTCATTAAGACACCTTAAATAACCTAACTTAATTGTCACTTGTATTTAACATGACTAAAACTGCTGGTTATTTAACGACATCAGAGTCTCACTACATTCAAGATAGTACTGAGGAATGAATGCCTCTAAACATTTGACCTATGCTTCATAAGAAAATGTTTACATTGATAATTTCTCTTCTGATATTAAGGTGTTAATCTTTTATTTCTAATCATGTTAACAAGAATTTGTTCCAATTCTCAGACAAAGTACAGCACATGTACTTGTGCAGAAGAGTCAACATCAGCCGATTTCATCAGCACACTACAGCAATGACTTTGTGAAATGCTGAAGTCATCAATGAAAGGTCAGGACATGTAGCTAATCCAAAACAGCAAACAAAAGTCTCTATCTACCCCTCTGTAAAGTGTGTTTGTTTTCCTGTCAGAGGTCTGAAGGTTTTAGGACCCAGTCTATCTGTTGGTTGGCCAACATGCTCAGTTAAAACAAACATCCCTTGCTAGCATGAATTCCTGAGCATGAAACAGTTAAGGATTTGGAGCACAATTTAATGGAAATAGCACCACGCTTAATTTTTTTAAATGTTAGGGGAATTGCTCAAACAGATCAGAGAATGAGAACGTGGCAAAAACTGAGGTAAGGACCAAAATGAAAAGGGGAAACAGGAAAGTTAAGGAGAATTATTATTTCAGAACAGGCATTGAAGTAACTAATATGAACTTGCTAAGCTAAATAGCAGGTCCTTCACAGTAGAATATACCTCACTATATAAGGTTAAATATACTTGTTACCACTAACCCGAGGATGCTTTTAAGTAGGATTACTTGAGGCTTTGTCTTGGAATGACACACTTAAGTAAAAGTGGTTTTGTGTACACTTTAAGTATGGTCTGCAGCATAAAAGGTTAACCATTACAGTTTCTCAACGAACTCCAAGCAATTCATAACAGCTAAAATCAAGAGATCTGTGATTTGTGGGGGTTTAAAATAGCTACAAGCAAAGTAAGTTGTATCAAGCGAAGTATGACTAAATTTCTACCGGGATGTCCTGGTTTTGGCTGGACAGGATCATGGTCAGCCTTGAACTAGCCAAAAGTTCATATAGTCATCCTCACCTGATGGCATTTGAATCTGGTCCCACTATTTGTATTTAAACATAAACCAACTCCTTGAATTAATAGTTTTTATTGTATTTGTAATGGCTATGGCAGTCATTATACTAAATATGAGTAGTAATTTTTAACCTCCTCACCTCCACTAGCTGAGAAAGTTCCCATTTATTCAAACAGGCTAAATTGTTCATACTACTTTATGTAACCTTTTTAAATGTAAAATTAAGTCTTCTAAGAATGCTAAGACTGAGATGGAAAGAACAAGACAGGTTTCAAACTAAGAGATTTTTTTTGTTAGTGTAAGCTGTTAGTTATGTTACTGTCAGCAAAAGAATTTCTGAAATACATTTTGATTGATATTTTGCAGACCCACAATAAGCTTAAACCTGTATCAGAACAATACTCCATAGGGAAGCATTAGAATGTAACAGTACAGAACAAAGTGAATTATTATAGTGCATATTTGAGCAAGCAGAATTTGAATCGCAGGATGTCTTCATTTTTCCAGAAACATCAAGATAAATAGAAGCATAAAAAGCAAACCATTTTACATGCGGAGCTGTGGTTTTGTTAAATACAGAAATGAAATCAATAGGAAAAAATTTACTTTGTTTTAGACTTAACATCTACTTATGTAGATGTAGTACTTATATTTTAATCCTATTTACTGCAAACAGTTTTATCAGACTGATGCTTCTGAATGTGTCACCTGGGAATAGAGTCAAACTAGGGAAAAAAAAAAAATCTACCAAAAAACTGGCCTAGCAACATTGTAAAAAGGGATTGAAAGTAACTTTTTAAAATGAAGCTATTCTGTTGCATAGCACGTTTGCACACCACAGTTGAGGACTAAGCCATATGAATGGTGAGCCAAACATGAAAAAACTACATACATCAATATGAAAAAAAACCCACTTATAAAGCGAGACAATATTCATAAGACTTATGTGAAATGTGCCTGCTTGGATACAATCTCATCTTCTCTACTATATTCTCTCAAAAATTAGGTTTTAACATTTCAGTAATGACACTTAAATGAAATACAATGCCTGATGATGACCTAAAAAGAAATAACTACAGTGTTCTAGAAGAAAACTATTTCTATTCCTTGGACATTGTCTTTCCTGCCTTGCAGAGGACAGAAGTGAGATCCATCTAGACTTTTTTATCTGCAATAATACCTGTATGTAAAGCTAGTTTTGCACAGACTCTTTACGAACCAATTTTGATATATGACACTACAGCATTTTAATCTAGAAGATGTCAAGAATTCAGAATTTATCGTGTCTTTCTGTATCTAGTGCAACGATATTCATACATATCTAATATTCATTAACAGAACAGAATGTGGGATAAGAGAATTCTGTATTCCCCTCTTATCTTGCTTCTGCCTTTTTAATGCCTAAAAATTAAAGATGTACTTAAAATGGGATGATTGTTATAATGTAATGGAGGCTGCTGAACAGAAAGGTAAGCAATATTCCACAACCTGGGCTCCAGAAGCCAAGAGTGTTGTCTTTAGGACAACTTTGCTCCAGGTAGTTATCAGAGCTTTCTGTATTTCTGTGCTGGGGCTTTTCTCTTATGATCCTAAAAAGGATGCATTATTTGCAGAAAAATAGTCACAATGACCTAGAGACTAATATGTAGTGTTCTAAGCTATACTCTTCCAGAAAGGAGTTATTTTACTGCTTGGGCTTGAAGCCCTTTCCCCCCAACACCAAGGGTAGCCCTAGCCTTTGCTTTCCTCTACACAAATGAAGTGTCAATTGATGTTTATTCTCTGAATATATCTTTCTGTAGAAGAGGTAAGAAGTGCCCCAAACACTGCAATAGCGGCAAGTGTTTTCTAGCAGAGGTGCCTGTTGGACGTACTCTAATGAACAGATCTACTTTTAGACTAGAACATATTATTTATTCCGCTGTCTTCCCTGTGCCCTGAACCCCTGTCCCCAACAGGTACCCAGGAAGCATTCCAAAGAGTGATGGGGAAAGAGAAGGATAAAAATCTTCTTCAGACAGAAACTGCCATATCAGAAAGTCACTAGTACCTCAATGTTTACTTAAGATCATAGAGTAATTCAGGATGGAAGGACTCTCTAGCGCTCTTTAGTCTAAACAGAGGTGACACCAGGTTGCTGTGGGTTTTTTCTGGTCTGGCCTTGAAAGGCCTTGGAAGTCCTCCAAGGATGGAGACTGCACAAATTCCCCAGGCACTCGCTCCACTGCCTGACTGTTCTCACCGTGAGAATGTCTTTCCTTATACCCAGTTTGAACCTCTCTTGTTGCAGCTTATGCCTGTTATCTTTTGCCCTCCCACCATGCACCATTATGCAGAGCCTGGCTCCATCATCTTGATAACCTCCCTGTAGGTGCAGGCTGGCTGGTCTTAGGTCTGCACCTGCCCCCCCGTCCCTTCTCTTCTCCAGGTAGAACAAGCCCCATTTCCTCATCCTCTCCTCACATGGCAAGTGCTCTGACCCCCCAACCATCTTGGTGACCTCTGCTGAACTTGCTCCAGTTGTTCAAGAACACTCCCATACTGGGGGGCCCACAACTGGATGCAGTACCTAGATGTGATCCAATGAGTGCTGGGCAGAGGGACATCATCACTTTCCTTCATCTGCTGGCTGTGCACATGGTGACACAGCCCAGGATGCTGCTGTCTGCCAGCACCCCGGGGTCTCTACGACAGAGCTGCTCCCACCAGCCTGTCAGTTTCTAGCCTGTATCCCTGCCACCAGCTCTTCCTTCCCACATGCACAACTTTGCCTTTTTTCCTCGTGGACATTCACAGTGTTCCTGTCACCTCATTCCTCCACTCTAGATAAGTCCCTCTGAATGGCAGCTCTACTTCAGATGTTTTGGAGCCACTGCCTTGATGTCTTCTGTAAACAAGAGTGCACTCTATTGTGCTGACTGATAAACTCCTGCAGTAACCTGCAGTATTCCACTTGTTATGAGCATCCCCACAGAGTATGACCATTAGCCACTATGCTAAGCCTGATCATCCAGTTCTCTTAACCCTTCTAATTGTCTGTCCATCTAAACTATAACATCTTACCTTCAAAAAAATTCAAAATTAAGAGCTCTGTAGTTGGTCTGGGGCCCTTGAAACAATTTGAGATTTTACAGAAGCTTAATACAACTTTCTTGCTTGCAGATGACTGCATTTTCCAAGTAAAACTTGCATAGTCAAAGTTATCCAGGAAAGCTTAACTGTAAGGTAGGTTGCTAACAGAATTAGACTAAGAAAGAATGAAATAGGAAGTTACTTGTGTATCACAACAATACACATTAGTCTACAAAAATGTAGTATATTTCAGTTACCTTTTATTAATGAGTTTATCAGGAAAAAGCCAAAATATATCTTTGATTTCCTTCTGTGTGTACACATGTATCTTTTTTTTTTTTTTTCTTAAAAACCTCAAGTCATAACAGATACATTTGCTCTCTGAAGTCAGTTCTTTGGAAGGTTGACTTTTTTAAAAAAAAAAAATCATTCTTCTAATCCTTAAACCTCCAGGTTGGTTTTTTTTAATTACTAAACTGTAAGAACTTAAGTTTTTCAAAGTTTACTCGGAAACTTGGAAGACGGTATAGCAACCATGCTGCATTTGTCCTGTGACAAAAATCACATTACAAATCTTTCTAGTATTACCTAGGAATCTATGTTGAGGTACATAAAAGCAAACAAGTTCTGTGATTGCTTTTCACCACTGTGCAACTCTTTAATGTCTTGAAATGGCTGATTGTAATGTAATGGCCTGATGTAATCAGGATTCATTCTCCCCTCCATTGCCACAGAATTAACCATGTATTGTAACTATAAAGCATGGAAAGTATATGCCTACTGAATGCAACCTTTAATCTGGAGTAAACACATCAGAAACATACAGAGGAAAGGCTGGTTTTCATTTTGCTTTAAACAAACTTCTATAAATCTGTGTCCTCCCTAATAAGGGTTTTAATACTTTCAGTAATTAGGTTTTTTTTCAGCACAGACAAGAAGGGGGACCAGCTGCAGTGCTGTTTGGATTTGCCAGCTGCGATTTTAAAACACCACTAGCCACCGTTCTAGCTCAGGCACAGTCCTGCATGATGAAAATGTGTTAATTTCTTGCTATAACACCCAATACATCCCACAATTGAATCAAGAGGTGCACCGCAGAACGAAGCGTCTGTCTTGTCTAAGGCCACAGGGGAGGTTCTCTCGGAGCACCGCGGGGCGCACGGCGGGGGGGCGCCCAAGATCCCTCCCCGGCGAAATAAACGCTACCAGGTCCCGAGGCCGGTGCCGGCAGGCGAGGCAAGCACCAGAGCAGCCGCCAAGCGCCCTCCGCCCGGGAGCACGCACTCGCCCGGTCCGCCAACTCCAACCCCCCCGCCACCCCACTGCTGCCGCCACCCAGGGCTCGGCCAGAGCCCTGCCGCCTCCACCGGCCGGGGCTCCCCCGGCGGCCAGAGCCGCTCGCCCCGCAGCGGGCGGCGGGCCCGGCTCCTCCAGCGGCTCTGGGGAAGCGAGTGGCGCCGCACGAGGACGGCGAAGGTCACCGCCGCGAGGGCGCCCAGGACGGCAGCGGTAGCCCCGTTACCTGGGGGTTGTAGGCAGCGGCCGCCGCTGCCCCGACCAGCCTCTGCGTGAAGCCGTTGAACTTGTAATACATGGCGGGGGCCACCGGCACGCACGCTCCCAACGGCCCACCGACTGCGACGCCCGAGGCGGAAGGACCCCAGCTGGCTTTTTGCGACGCTTTAACGTGCGAGGGCCCGCCGGCCCGCGGAACCCGTCAGAAACGCCTGAGAGCGTTGTGCCCGGGAAGCCGCCAAAGGAGCGGGATTAAAAAAAAAAAAAAAACGCGAAATCCAAGACACGGTACTAAAGCTGTGGGAGCGCCTCTCTCCCTGGAATGCCTGCAGCTCTTAAAGTGAGGCTGGGGGCAATTTTCAGTCAGGCAACAGCCCGGGCCCCTAGCAGGCCGAGCTGTAGTGCGCGTGCGCAGCACTGCCCGCCGAAGGGCACCGGTAGCGGGATGCCGGCTGGCGGCAGGTGGTGTGGCGGGGCGGGGCTGCTGTCAGCCAATCAGCGCAGGCGGGCGGGAGGTCCCGCCCCCACCGGGAGTCGGGCTGGGAGCGGGGAGCCGCCGCGGAGCAGCTCGGAGCGCGGGTGCCCGCGGGTGGGACAGGGCTCGTGTGCGCGGTGGTTCTCCCGCGGTGGCGCAGCCCGCGCTTCCCCTCCTGAGGGCTGGCGGCTCCGGCCCTCCCGCAGGCCGCGGGGGTACCGCGGGCGGGCGGCCTGGGCGCCTTCTGCCCCTTACCGCCCGGTATTTAGAATTTGAGGCAGCGCTGGTGGGTTGAAGTGTTTCTTTTCTGATAGGAATTAAGAAGGAGCAGCAGCCGTTTTATTTTCTCTGTGTCTCCACTTTTATCAAGTGATTCCTTTCTCTACCACTTGTCTTTAGAAAACATCTGAAATCTAGAATTTGTTTCTAGAATTTGTTGGTAATAGTTATTAGTGACCCGCACCAGGTAGCGTATTGCCTATTAGGAATCCCACATACAGTTTTGCAGATACACTTGTTGTAAAAATATCTGTGGTTATGCACTGAGTGAGAACTGTTTAAATAGGCTTTGATTATAGACTGGAGGAAGATCTATTCATAGGAGATGTTTTAGAAAGTAAAATTTAAAAATGTGTATGATATGACTTCTTTACCCACTCGTGTAACGCCTTCTACTTAGTTTTAAGAATTTGAGCTTGATGGCAGCAAAATGGAGACTTGAATTTTGGATTTATCACCTTCTGAACAGACATGACCTGTACAGAGTAGCCACTGCTCAGAAACAAGGAAAGCCCCTGTGAGCTCTGTGTGTCCCATTTACTTGTGTGAGTCGGGCTGTGAACCTGAAGCGTAGGTCCTGCTACACTAGTTCTTATCTGTGCCTGTTGCCCTGGAGGCAGATTTTCCTCTTGGTGAGACCAGTTCCACAAGCCCCATCTCTGCTGTCCTCTCGTTGAGAGAACCAGCTGGTTGTTCCATACATGATACCCTGAGTTGATGTTCTGACTGTGCTAGGAACATTAACTGGAGAGGATATGTTATTTGCTCAGTAAGTAGGAAATATTTTGTAAACATTACAGGAAGAATTGTGAAATCCCTGCAGCTTTCAACACTAGGCAGCATTAATGAACATGTGCTGCATAATTTATGGTAGAAAAGAATTTGCTGATCAGGATGCTACTTATTTCTGAGAAAGCTAAACGAGAAGCTATGTTTGATTACAAATCTGCCTGTAATGGAGCAGAAGACCCCGAAGATGGAGTATACCTATTTTAGAGTGGAATGCTGTGAATCATGGCTAGGTTTGTGTGTAACAGTCCTGACCTACTGAAATGCATCAGATCTGGCTCATATTATAACTACTCTGGAACCTTCCCTGGGCATATCTGTCTGCAGATGCACTATAGCTCCTTCTGTCCAGCTATCTCAGCAGTTACCAGAAGAAATAGATGTGCCTGGCAAGCTCACTTACTGAGGTTGTTTTATATCTTGCTCTTCCACCTTTTTTCCCAACATTAATACATACTATAATCCTAGAGGATCACAGGTTTTGTGGCAGGTCATGCATGGAGATAATGCCATTGTATAACTCATTCTTGCTTTATTGATGCTCTTGAATCAAGTTCTTGAAAAGTCATTCAATATTGATGGAAAGCTATAGAAAGGAACGGTTCGTGCCCTGGAGCTCCAGGAGGCTGTGAAAAGCATACAGGTTTATCCCCTTTTTCAGTTAATCAATTCAAGTCATGATGCTTAAAAGTAAGCCGTGAAACTGCTGCTGCAAGCTGTTGAAACAAAACCTAGGTGCTGCCTCTGCCTTGTTTTAGCTCACAAAATCGAAGCTGGGGAATTGTTTACCTTGCAAGAAGGATGGATGGGAGGATGACATGAATAAAATTACAGTCATAAATGAAGCTTCTGCTGTTGTTCTTGTAACACAGGAGCATGGGGACATTCTGTGAAAAGGAAAGTAAAATCAGAATAGCATAAAGTCTTTCCTCTAAAGGAAGAAACTTGGTTTTGCCTTAGGCTTTTGCTCCATCTTTTGCTTTAGTCTCTAGACTTTTGCCAAGACTGCTTTGCTTACCAGACTTGATGACATAATGGGTAAATAGACTGTAAAACTTACTGCCATGGGAAGTAATTGGGGCAAAATGAGGCCACTCACCCTAGTAGAGTTCAAAGAAAGACCAGGCATCTTTGTGGACCATAAAACTATGTACAGTTAATGTAAACAGAGTGTCCCGGAAGGAAAAGCCTTCCTGCATTGGACTTTAAGCTGAGCTCTGACTTTTAGACATTGAGACCAATAATTTATGGGGACTGGCAGTTCTACATCGGGTCTGTTAGGGATTTTATATTTTCATCTGCAGCGTGGTATTGGCAGCAGCTAAAGACAACACTGTCCTACAGGCTACACTGTAGTTTAATCTATTCCATTTTTTCCAGATTTTTAAGGTAACCGATTTCATACATGCAGGTTTGTTTATCATGGCTCGTTCCTGGAATAGCATAAGATGATGCTTCAAGAGGAGTAGATTTCTGAGAGTGAATGAAAGAAGCGGAGTACCTTGAGCTTCTTATTCTTTTTTGTTGTTGTTGTGATTTTTGTGTATTTATTTTCTTTTTGAGGATAAAATAAATAAAAACCCAAGACCTTATTCTGTTGCTTAATGAACAAAACCTTCATATGCTGATCATTATTTCAGCACAGATGTCTGTAACTCAAATTCTGTCAATCTGCCCATGCAGCTCTGTTCTTGAATTGCTGAGAACAACTATGTGGGTGGATTTAGAACATGAAATTGCCGTGTGTGCTTATGTTTTGTTTATGCAGTACTCGTTTTTAAGAGTACTAGATTGGATGTGCTTAATATTTGCTTTGTGTGTCTCTGTGTGTGTATACATAATATATACAAACCCTCAAACTAGATGATCACCAAGCATAAGCTCTATTAATGCAAGAGACTGTGACACTGCAAACATGTTCCATTTGAATAATGTTATCAACTGAAAGAAATTAAGTCCATGCACAAAATACGGCGGTAGTTAGTTCTCAAACCTTTACGTGAATTTATTGGTGCTTTATTGCCCATGCATACTGAATACAGCACAGATGACTCTTGGAAATAGACTACTATTGTCCACAAAGAGATTTCTCTTTGATAGACTTAACAATACTGAAAATTAATAAAAACAGTTTTTAATTTTGAAACTGTTCATACAGTTATAATATTAATATAAATTTAACCAAAGTTTTTACTATGTATCTTTCTCATAACAAAATTCTTGCTTTTTTTTCTGAGGGAGATGGGATTAAAGAGACAGCCATTTAGCTCTTCTCTATGAATTTAGAAATAATTTCATATTTTGCTTCTGTTTCATGGACATTTCTTTGTCTTGACATAAGGCTTCTACTTGTGAAATACTTGATAGCAGTAGTTGCTTAATAGCAATAGCGATCTGGGCAATAAGGGCATTGTGTTGACTGTAGTATGATGGGGATCAGGAATCTTTTTAAAGGTGTTGAATTTTATTTGGGGGTATCTCCCTCTTGTTACACACGTATAGTATTCTTTCCACGTTCTCAGGCAGAACTTGTCTGAGAAAGTAAATTAAGGAATTGAAAACTTGATGATATAATTATTGTAAAGCCTAACGATTGAATAATGCCTCTGGAGCAGCAAGTTATGCTTTTTATATACCGTTTCTCTGCAGTTACGTGTTACCTGTATAAAAGCAGAATGGAAATTGTGAAAGCACTGTTTTATTCCAGGTTAGCAATTAAGTATTCTTCTATCCTGCAGTCTCCACATGTGAAAAGCATTATAGGAACCTACAGTAAATATTGCTTTCATGACTTTTCAGCTTTGTGTCTTTCCTTTTTCCCCCTTTATTTTCAGGATTGCAGAAGCAAAGGTAAATTTTTCCTCTGATTGAGACATCGATGTCGGCTTTCAGTAAAATAATAATTACCTAAAAGCCCTATTTTTGAGCAAGTAATCTTGAAATCCCCAGGCCCTATCTCTGTGGCTTATAACACTTCTCACTTCAGAAATACTGTACTGGAAGGTTGGATACTTTGTCTCTTGCTGTTGACTTTGATGAGGACAACCGTAGGTCTGTGTTTCTGTGTGCGTGCTTCCTGCTGTGATGTATCTTTTTCCTTTACAATCGTAATGGAAATCTCATGATGGCAGTACCTTATTCTGCCTGAACTTTTTCTTTAAACATTACACAGGTAGTAAAATAGGTTCCCAAATAAAGTGAGCAGTATCTCTGGACATCGAGAGGTAAAATGCATCTGCAAGGTTTTCTGTTTTCACACTGCTGCCAAAGTCTTCCTTCACTTCTTCCTTTTCCCTCCCTAGGCTATAAATGTTTCTCTCTCAAACAGTCAACAGTCTGCAGCAGAAGTTTATTTTTCTCAGATATGCTGTAAATACTGGGAGGATGATGCATTGTCTTTATATTTCATTTCTTCTTGTCAGCCTTTTCATACGCAAATCCACAGACTGGTGTCCAGAGACAACCACATCCTTAGTGCAGTATTGTAACAAACTTTCCTGAATAAGGCAAGATTTATAGACCTGAAAAACCTCCTCTGCACATGTGTTTGAGAAAATGTTCTGTACGTTTGTATAGTATGTAGCAGATAGATAGTAGAGTATTGTGATGGGCTGAGGAAAAATCCCATGCACTGTTCCTCAGTATTAACAACTAATGCACGGGGCAATGTATGCCAGGTGGCTTGACTTGAATACACAAGTCTTTTGCTTTCTTGGTCCAGTGCCCACTTGTTAGTCACTTAATTTTAGTTGTTATCGGCCACATTTCAGTACATTCTATACAGCTATGTTTGGGCTTAATTTATCCTTTCCCAACAGTGACAGTGCCCTGTATCTAGTCTAACAGTTCCTTGGAGAAGGCAATGATCAATGAACATGCAGGATCACCAACACCAGCTGTTCAAAAATCATGAGCTTGGGTTTAAAAATTTGTCAGTTATTCATGTTTTAGCATGTGATCATGTTTTAGCACTTCTCTCTCACACCTCAGGATATAAGGAACATGCATAGATGAAAACCTCATTTCACACGATGAGTTTTTTTAAAGACTATCATAGGTAATAAATTTCAAAAGTTGGCAACTTCTGGATTGTAATTTCCTGAAGAAGATATAAACTGTTTGTTAGAGCTCCACCCTCAACATAGTGCAAAGTGACCTATAGGTACATGCTGAGGCAGTCCTGTTTATCTGATAGAGTGCATTGAATCCCTGCTGTTCAGGACAAAGAAACAAGAATAACAGCAATTATTCCACCAGAGGATCACTGTTTGCTAATAATTCTTAAGGTGGTGTCATCAAATAGCAGTACTCTACATCCAAGCATCCTTGTGAGAGCTCTAGACATGTCTTGCAAAATCTTTTGGTTGTGTTTTAGCTAAGGATGTATTTAGGATGCACAGCCAGAGTCATCTCCCAGTTTGCTCCTGGACACAGTTTTCCATGGGTAGGGAACTACTGCAGCCTTTGGCTCAGTCTCTAGACTGAGTGGATGGGAAACCAGGACCATGCAGTGTGCCATGGCCACTCAGCCAAGATGTAGTCTAAGAAAAGCCTAGACCTGCAACTCCAGTGAAATGTCTGCAGTTCTGTAGATCCACAAAGGCTGAGAACAGCAGATCTCCAGCATGTTACACAGGAGAAGCTGAAATGTAAGGAGCAAAAAGAGAACTCCAGATGTCCTCAGCTGGGAAGCTTTTAATCAGAAATATGCTTTTGAAGTAAACCTTCAAGTTATACCTGTGCTTTGGTTTGAATCACAGAGCGGGCTTGGAGCTCACAGATGGGCTGTCTTCTTGGATGAAGCTGGACTTCCTGGGCGACTGTAAAAAGGCACTGAAGGAACACACCTAATGTGCTCCAGTTGCTAATGAGCATTCAGACAATAGGACCAAACTAAAACTAGTCTGAAGTGACCCTCCCTGAAATGTGTGTGGTTGTGGTGGGGGTGTCAGGTCCTCAGCATTAGCTGTTTCATTCTGCTCCTCTTGTCTCCACTGCTTCCCACAGTAGGCACAACCTGGTAAATTGTGGAAGATGGGATGTGAGGATGGATTTTTATAGATCCTAATGCCTGCCTAGAATCTCATTCACAGCTACTACCTCTAAATCCTTTTTCCAAGTAATGCCATGGGGTAAAGCCATTCAGAGCTGGCTGAACTATCACCACAGTCATGTAGAAGGTCCAGCTTTGCCCAAATTATTTGTCAAGTACTCTAAGGGATTAAAAAAAAAAAAAAAAAAAAAGGCGTACTTAAATTTAGTAATACTAATGTCAACTGTCTGGTTACTAGAGAAATCTTTCTCATAGAAAATAATCTTGTTTTATGAATCATCTAGCACATCAGAGGTAACATAACAAAAATATATTGCTGCCATGAGATCAGTGTCTCCTGCATTGAAAATAATGCATAGTTTTGACTACATTTCTTTCTGATGATTGTATTCTGCCAGGAGTAGGAACCATTACCCTGTGATACCTTTACAACTGACAGTCTCCTAATTATCTTTCCTGCAGCATCCTGTAGTCTCACTGACATCCTACAAGCTTGTAACTATGATGGTTTCATTTCTTTGTATGGTAATGTAACTCAGATCTGTTTCAGGAAGTCTTGCAGGTTTTCTGATGCATTTCCCCTTTGTCTTGCCACATTTTAAATGATGTTTTTTTTTTCCTTTTAAAATATTCTGTCAGCTGTTGTATATCTGTCTGTGCTTCCTTACTGACATCAAAATAGCGACACTGTAAAACTGGGAGTACAAGCAGATGAAAGAATTATCTCCCTCCTTATCACAGCATTACCCCTGCATAGGAGAAGGAAGTTCAGAAGATTAGGTAACAGTGTGGGAGAGCACAGATAAAGTCCGGAGTGAGGGGAGGAGGGAAGCTGAGTAGCATCTCTGCAGAAAAGAGGTCTGAAGTGTGCTGGAGTGAGTGGAGCAACAGCAGGGAAAGCTGAAAGGAGCTGTTCCTGAGCCAAGTCCTTGCACACATTAAAGGGTTGGATAGTTGCAGAAATAGGGAGCCCTCCAAGTAAATGCTGCCTGCAACATCTGCCTCTGCGTTGTGCAGGAACTTTTATTTGGCAGAGCATACACAGCCTTACAAAACCTATAGTTAGACTGGGGTTCTCCATACTGCACTTTGCATCTCTATTTATAGTCTCCTCCCAAGCAAGAGATGACCTGTGTGAGTGCAGGTATGTGTACGTGGATGGAAGCAGTGTGATTCAGTTGCTGACCACACTTAACATCTGAGTAAAAATTTTTGTTGAAAACATGTCTTTTGACAACACCCTCCCTCCTCCTAAAGATTTTTCACAGCAAATTTTGCTGAACTGTATCTGGCTCCCTTGTCTTGCGTAGGTTCTGTGATGCCAATTGCTAACAGAGAGTTTCAGTTGGCTCAATATGTAGGAGCCTGGGCTTTTTTAATGGGAAAATCTGAGTTTTGTTTTCCCAGGGAGTATCAGAGCTTGCAGTACCATTGGTGGTGCAGCCATGTTCATTTAAGAGTGTTATATCCTATTCTGCAGCCTGAGGGAACTAAAAAGGGGTGGTGAGGAGGTGTGGAAACAGCGATTTGGCACCATGATTTTACTTGCTTTTTACTTTGCATACTCTTGATTGTTTCCCCTCCCCAGTATAGTTCTCTTTTTAGACTTTACAGTGTGGATCTGATGTGATTATGGTTTCCTGAAGGATTCCCCATCTCCTTTAGACTACAGTATTTGTTGCTCACTGTTCAAAGGCAGAATGGAAACTTGCTTCTATGCATCCTCAGAATTGCTGGAGGCACCGCTTTGACCCCATTAAATTGCTTGTCCCAGATACAGTTGCCACCAAACAGATGATATCAGATTAACATAATTTGAACCTACAAACTCAAGCTTCTTTGCACTGGCTGAACACTTGCATTATAGTGTAGGGGTTACACTAAAATAATGGGAACCAAATTACTCCAAGTTCTTTCTTTGCTTCCACTAGGTTATTGAATTTTAGCATCATGTTTGTAGTGCTTCAGGGAGAAATGAATTAGGAGTGAGATCTACACGCTTGCCTTACAGGAAAGTTTTATGGGTAGAGACAAGGGAAACATTGTCTAAATGCTATTAAAAAGGTTTTAATTAAGGTCCCATATATTTTCAATGTAATCTTAAGAGCTGACTTTGATTCACACATAAAAGAATTTGAACCTATGTGTGTTCCCTTTTGTTCTTTTTTGGGTGAGTGCGGCCTTAAAGCTTAAAAAACTTCCTTAAAGCTGGTTACCAAAAAAATATAATTTGCACATTTGATAGATGAGGAGGAAATAAAAGACTTAGTAGAGAGTTTATGGGTTATTTATGACTACTGGTAAATAACTTCAGGTTTCTACAATGGACTTACCCAATTTTCCCTCTGAACATTCAAACTGAACATCTTTTGATTCGGGAGATCTGTATCTCTCCTTTGAGCAGTGAAAATACCTAATCAAGTACTGTAGTGCTTATATTCTTGCTCTAGTCTCCAAGACAATTTATGGTGCTTTAGCTGAGCTTTTGTTTCATACTCTTTGTAAAAGTAAAGTAGTAAGTATTTGTAGTATATCCTGCTTCAAAATAGTAGGAGTAAATGGATAAAGATGTGACTTGGGAGCCCAAGTTATAGAGCTGAACACAGCAGCATTTGCTGCATATATTACTGTTAGCCTTAGAGTGCTAATGGAGTGGAGTTGGCTGACATGGTGCTGACCACAATTTTAGCCTGCGTAAGCAGCAAAACGTTGTGTTTGGTGTGCCAGCTATCATGATTAAAGGGTAGGGTAGGGACCCTCCATGCTGAGACGGCACAGTTCCATGGAAGTTTCCAGTGGTCATCTCTGAAAGGAAAGGATATGACTTTTGGGGAGATTTTAAGTCAGAGCCCTCTGTCTACTGTTGTGTGTATTTTGGGTTGGAGCCTGCAGTCCCTAGATTCCCTTACTGTGGGTGCCGTAAGCTTTTTGGTAGTTATTAGCACATGATGGAAAGGGAAGTGACTGCTGAATGCAATGAGACGGTGCCAGATTCTCTTTTATTCTTCTGATCTGAGAGTCTGCATCTGCAAGCAGACACATTCAGAAGACATTTAGTGGGAAATAGTAAATCACAAATGTTGGCAATACAAGTTATTGTCACAGCATATAACCCAAAGAAATGGGTGAAAGCTTTTCTTTTTAGCAAAGTGGGCACGTATCAGTTGGATTACACTTATCAGGCATGAGTGGACTGGGAAACTGCTTTTTAGCACAGTTCCTCAAGGGGAAGGATGCTCAATTTATATAAGCATATACCTACAGAAATGACAGTAGGACAGAAAAGAATGGGCAGGATGGGATGGCAGACAGTGGGCTGGCACTGTGATTTCAGAAATATTTGGGGCCAGTGCAGAAGTCTGCCAGTGTGGCTAGCAGCAGAAGGAAAATGGGGCAGCTAGGAAAAGGGTAAAAAGAAAAAAAGAGGAAAGGAGTTGGATGGAAAAAGTCTGGCAAAGGAAGAAAGCAGAGACGTATTTTCAGGGAGGGTATGGCAGAGCAGCAGCAGTGATGGCGAAGAGGGCTGAAAAGCACAGCGAAGCCTTACTGTGTTTAGTATCTGAGAGTTATCTGCATTGCATATTCTTAGGTTTTGGTGAGTCACTCAGAAAGGACTTTGTTACTGTCTTAGAGCCTTTCGCATTGTTGGATTTAGTATTTTTAACCTCTCCCTATCCCTCTACCCCATTTCCCTTCTTTAATTAATTAGTCTTCCACCTGCTCTCTGCAATGTTCTTTCAGTACACATGACAATCCTGAACTCTTAAGTAGGGATAAATCCCTAAAGCAGGGAACATAAAAGTAGTAATTCCTCTTATAGATCTTAAACTGGGATCTTTAATACTAGAGTGAAAGCCTACCAGTTTCCGAGGCTGTTAGTTTCTTCTAGCGTGACTATTATATGCTGGTGGACATGGACCAGCCAGTGGAAACATGCTGTCACTCATGTTGGCAGGAGTAGGTGGCCAAAGGCAGATAGGTGATCTTTACTGCAGAGTTGTGAGAGGATTTGAATGGGCTGCAGGATGCAAGGTGCCAAGATAAGACTGTAGATGAAGGGTGGGATGTGGATGGTTTAGGCTATTTAGTGTTGCTTTGTAAAAGCTTTGCTTTGCATGACTGTTTCTTCCCATTATATATGACATTTATTGTGGGGGAGGAAAGATCTTCTTATCCTACACTGAGACAGAGAAATGTATGGATATTTATTCTCAGCTATCTAATCTGGAGTTGAACGGCATTTGATATGTGAATGGGACAGTCTGTATGAAGAGAAGGCAAAGGTAACAGCAGCCTCAGTCCCTGAATGTTAATGTTTAACCTTAATGCTCCTTGAGTGAGTATCAGGTGAAAGGAGAAAGAGAAAGGTTTAAAACAAAATAGAGATACTGGAGTCTGCTATAAAGAGGGAAACAGATGAGCTGCATGGCCCCTGGTCTTGTGGGAAGGGTAATCTGGCATTTACATCCAATGAAAATGCCTTCCATAACCCATATGACAAATAGATTTTGCAAAACAAAGCAATATTCATCTTAGCCAGCTTTTGTTCACTGCTGGTTGACCTGAAGAAGATTTTTCTCTTCAGTTGTATCTGGTTTTTAAGCTTCTTGAGTCAGTGGAGGCCAAAAAGCTGCTGTGACCTATAGGCTTAGTTTGTATCAAAGGGCCCAATGGGTACACCCTAAAGACACTGCACCCAAAGGCAGGGATACTCAAGGAATCCATATAAATTTGAGGGCTATGAGCAAGAATCTCTGGCAGGAATCCACACTTTTAGATTTGTATTTATTTATTTTTATTTTTCTTGAAGTAATCTATTACTGATGCTTTTCTTTCCAGTGGGTCTCTGCATGACTATGCTTAGTGAATACGCTGTTGGGATTGTTTTTCTCTTTTGCTTTTATATGGCATCTATATAATAGCATCCTTATATAGCATCAAGGATTCAAGATGCTATTCTAATAAATGGCCCTGATTTTACTCATTCAGAGCATCCCATCAAATGACATCAAGTTAAAATATTAAACCGTAACAACAAAAGTCATGGTTAGAGGCTGTGCTGTCTTGGCACAGCCAGTACAGCTGACAAGGCCTTTAGCAATGTAGAAAAGACTGTCTTGTAAGTGCTGCATTCTCTGGGAGCCTCTCTAAATGGAAGAGAGAAAAAAAATTGTATTTGAATACTTGGTACTTAAAAGTCTATCAGCCTCAATAGCTACACTTATGCTACAGAGAAATGCCATGTTGTTTGCTTGCACTGTTCTCTGCATGCAGCTTGTGACTTGTGTTTCAGTCTTGGATTATTTGGTTTTTGGGAGCAGCATTGTAATTTTGATCCGTGGCTGTGGAGCACTGAGTACAACAGAAGCCTAGTCCTCACTGTAGTTCTTAGTTGCTACTTCAATATTGGTAAATGAGCAGTGAAAAGAAATACAAAATTTGAAGTGGAGGATTTCTGTGGCACAAGGGAAAGAATTCCAATTTGAACTTCAAGATTTCCTAGATTTTAATGAACCTCTTTTTTCTCTTTTTAAAATACTTGTGGCAAACAAATGTAAAAAATTATCCCCAGGACAGCAAGAATCAGTCTTACTTTGGGGGGTTCTATGTACTTATTCTTGCATCTCAGATTGCTAGGAGGTGCAAGTGCTGAGCATATCTGTAAATAATAACAGTGTTAAAACATTAAAAAACCCTTCTGCTTCCAAAATATTTTAGAACTTCTTTTAGAAAAACACCTCTAAAATACACTGATATTACTATGTGGACACCTGCTTCATTTCTTCACTGATTGATTTTATGTAAAACTTTTAAAACTAGTAAATAAAATACAAGAAATAAAAACGCTCATGATTTCTAAATGAAAAGTCTGTTCATTTTCATAATGCGGTGGGCTGGTGCCAGAATAGTTCATAATTCAGTGATCTCTCAAAATACTCAACATTTTTTTAAAAAGAACATTAGTTGTGATTATTTTTGGAAGTACTTTTGAAATGGCTGCACTTAAAGAATCACCAGAGTGTCTCAGATCCGTTCACAATAACGCAAGCATTGCGCTGGTGATAATTCTGGTTTTGAAATTCCAGAATGAACACCATGTTGATGGTGGTTTGTTTTTTTAATATAAATACAGTTCAGTGAACTTGAAGCCAAATTCACTCTATTTCTCCAGATTTGTTTTTATAAATAATCCCTGTGGTACATGGCTGCTTTTTAATTTTGTTCTGACAGTTCTGTTGTCCATAATTATAATAGATATTCAGTTGCTGAAGAATAACCCTGTGTAGGTGTAACTTTATATTTTGGCTCAGACTAACTTCTGGATAAAATATTCAAATTTTCTACTGAGTAAAATTCCTAGGTTCTAAATAGCAGACTTTTCAATAGTCAAAAATTGTTAAAAGAAAAAAGTTTTTGCCAAGGTACAATAGCAATATGAATAGCCACAAAATTAATTTGTTAAAAAGAACACATTTTATAAACATTTGTGTTTTGACCAGTAGTCCATGAAATATAGCAACAAGACCAGCAAATTTTATTACGTGATTTTACGCATCTATTTCTGTATTCACATCAAAAAAAACATTTATTACCTTTTCAAATTATAGTATACATTTTTTCTTCACAGATAAGCGAACACTATATAAAACTAATGTTCTATAAAATTATAAACTTTTGTGTTTGTAAAGAATGAGTCTAAAATGCGTAGTTGCAAACAATCAAATTTTATTAATTTGACCAAAGATTTATATTCTTCTTCTTCTTCTGTGGCTCTTTAAACTTCTTGTCAAACAGACTGTCAGTCTTGGTTGCTCACTGTGCAGCCTTCTTGATGCTTAACCTATCCAGTTATCTGCAAAAGATACTCCCTATTTTGTGTTGCATTTCACAGGTCATACATCATATTAGTTTTTCACTGTGAAACCAGCGTTTTGTTGTTTCTTCCATATGGGCTGGGGCAGGTCTTCGGCTAGTGTTAACTGTTACAGCTCTAGCAAAACTGGAAGACCTTTCTCACTAAATCTACTTAATTTAAACCGGGATCTGTTTTATGTAGCAAGTTTAACTAGCAGCGTATACTGACCTGCATGTTTGCTTTTACAAACAACAGAAAATGAGAGTCAATTTTCTTTTTTAAAATCATAGTGAAAAAATTTTTATAAAGCAATATAATCTTTTTTGCTATACATAGCTTATTTAATTTTCCAGCAAATGTCTTCTTAGAAGCTTGTTTGAAAGGATAATTCTAAAATTTTCAAGGTACTTGAAATGATCAAACTTTAATCAGAAGTTTTATCCTGAACCTCTCAGGTGGGAGAAAATTCAGAGCACAGCAGACCTTGTTCGTTGTGCTGGTTCCCAGGAAACTGGCTGGTTTGGCTGCTGAATGTAGCTGGCTGGTGTGTGCATATGACCACTTCCTGGCAGACGTTCAGACCTGGTAAGATTTTTGTAGTTGTTACCCAGAGGAGAAGAGATAGGTGTTTTGAACCCATAAGGACTTCAGGTTTATTTTGGAAACATGAGGGTTGAATGCTACAAAAGCTGAAGACCGATTCTTTTACGGGCACAAATTGCATACACGATATGAAAACCCAATACCTTTTCCTTTAAATACATGGGTATCAAGATGGAAATCTTACATTAACAGGATTTTTATCTTCCTCAAACTTGCTGCTATGTACACCAGGATAAGCCATTGTACAGTAAGAATGAATATCACATATTTAAATGGCTGATCCCTATGCTGATAAAACTGTTTAAAATCATCAGGCAAATTTTTTTTTTTTTGGTGGGTATTCATCAAGACAATATTGTTTCCAAGTATTACATCAAGGGAAATTATAATCTTCCATTCTTTGTGATTTTTAGGATGCTTCATGTGGAACTGTAGAAGGAAAATGTACCCTAGACAGCTTTCCTTTCAGTGATTTCATTAATGATCAAATGCTTTTAAGTGACACGCAGAACCTTGAAGGATTGCAGCCAATATATAGTTCCCAATAGGTCAGTCCTAAGGATTGAACCTAGTACATAGTATATGATTAACCTTTGTTACCATCAAAACATACAATGGCAGTTCAAAACTCACTGGCATTGGTTTTAATTTTAGATGAACAGAAAGGCTGGATCACAATTATATAAGCTGTCTTCATTTATCCCCAGTTTTATTATATTTGTATTTCATCTAATTTGTTCCAACGGTTAATGTTTCTGATACTGAAGGAGGTACTGCCCATGAAGTATTTTATTGTATAGGGTTCAAACTGGCAATGATTAGAAATGAGCCAGCTTGTCTTCACTTGCCTTTGAAATGCTGTATTTCAAAATAGAGCGCTGCACCCCATGTCTGCATAAAACATGGTCTCAAGTAAACTTTTAGTAAAACAGCTGCATTTGTTTAAAAGTATGCTTATTTTTGACTACACATGTAATTCAGTTCTTTTAAAGTTTCACTAAAAAACCACTGGTCCATTGAAAATAAGATGACATATATTATTAGAAGTCAGGAACCCTATTTGCTTACTATAAAATTCTGGTTTAAGGCTACTGTTGAGATCACGTTACTTCAACTTGGTTTCTAAGGAAACTAAAGTCTACACACTGATAACCATACAACAATAAAAAAGCAAAAAAACCCACCCCAGTATCTTGCCTTAGTGGGCTTATATAGAGCAGTTTCAAAATATTTTATTATAACTCAAAAAATACATTAGGTCATTCTGTTCACATCTTGCCATATAAAAAGTGAACATAAACTGATTAAAAAAAAAAAAAAAAAAGTACGGTTTAAGATAATCTCCACAGATTTACTCCTTTACATGATGATTTTCATTAGGTAATCTTTTTACACTGGAAAAGGATTCTTTAGCTGGTAAACGCTTTATAAAGGATCAAACATTTTGTTTGTATATCACATATAGCCTGGATCTTTGAAAACTTCCTGTCCTTAATTGCTTATACAAAATGATTCATTGTGCAAATTGGTATTCACAAGTTATTATGTGCATTACTTTATAGTTTTTCCTTTGTATGGTCATCTAAAGATTAAATTTATAGGTAGTGATGAAGTACATTTTATTTTGTCTTGAAATCAAGATTGCAACATACTTTCAAGTATATTCACATTCTGTATGGATTTCAAACTATTGTCATTGTGATGATGGTTTGGGTGTTTTGTGGGAGGAGGGTTGTATCTCAGAGTACTGGTCTGATTAAATACAACACATGGACAAAAGACAAAGTAAGTTTTAAGGAGTTTTATGAAAAACAGTATTTTTCCCAAGCGTGAAAACCAGCATACAAAAATCTGTAGGGCTAAGTTCTTACGTGGTTTTTTTTTAACCTATTTTTAATGGAAAAAAAAATTAGAACAGAATACAAAAAAAATAGCGATTTTCCCCTTGAAAATGCTTTTGATACTGTCAAAATAAACTTTTCATTAGAAGATGAAAATGTCATTTTCTTCAACAGCTGTGTTTGGATTAAGGTCTGAAATTTCAATTTTGTCAAGGAAGAAATTTTTTGTGAAGAGAAAAAAAAAAAACATTTTGACTGACTATAATATATAATATATGCAGGATATATATAGGTACACATGCAGGAATACAGAGCCAGCATCTCCGCTGGTGTAAAACATCTAAGTGTCTCTGAAGTCACAACTTGCCTAACTAACATCAGCTGTGAATCTCACCTAAGAAAGAAATTTTTGCTTATCTCATATTCACCTCTCTGTGGAATGCTGGAGCCAGTTTCTGAACGCCATGATTCTGATATAAAAGACATAAATACAGTAGTACAGGGAACTACAGAGCTAACCTTCTGAACACCAGAATGCGTCAGTGGCAAGAAACAGAGGTATGGCTGTAACGTTTGTTAATAATGTAGTCTTGAAAAACTATTGAAGTCAAGCTCGTCTGTAAGAAGGCTACTAAAATTCTTTTCAGGTTTTCAGAAAAAATGTGTTTGCAATGTAATTCTCTAAGACTACTTAAGACTAAGACCACTTAAAATGATAATGAATTTTCAGGTCTTAGGATAGAGCCTTCAATGTACTAGTTACTGACCAATGTGGTACTTTTATTTGAGTGAGCAATTCTCGAGATATGTTTTCTAGGTGGTATTCATTTTACTTCTAAAGCCTTTAATAAATATGTATATAAAAGATGGTTCTATAGCACAGTAATAGTAAATGCAGTATTTTCAGGCAAGCACACCAAGTTCAACTATGCTGATGACTCTGAACTTCCATGTTAGTTAGTAAGAAAGCTCCCTGTTGATGTTTGTTGGTACCCAAACTTGTAAAGCTGGACCTTAATGTGTTTTAGTATCTAACTGCACATTTCTACGTAGCAGCCTTTCAGAATGATACTGAATGAGGCTATTAAGCAGTACTACACAAGAAATGTAGTGAACAATATTTCAGAACCTAACTTGATTCATTTTAATTTTCTAGTTACATTGGAGAATATACCATTTTGCCAAGTGCAACTCACACTTCTATATTTTACTTTCTTTGGTATGCTCTGGGCTTTTTACAGTTGTTTTTAGAACTTCCATTAAAGTGTATCCTTCAGTAAGGATTGCAGAATTATAAGATGATGAAGGGTTTCATCTGACAGGGAGCAGCTACTCTTGGTTTCCAGTGCTTTCTCCAGACTGTTTCAAGTGATGGAATCTTTTAAGTTGTCTTCGAGAACTTTCGCTATGATAGATATGTTTAATTAAATGGGGGAAAAAAAATCTATGCTTATGAGTAACTTCAGGTGGGTGAAGTTGAACTGAATGTTTGTAAAATTTGGATAGCTCCCCCACTAAGCTACCACAAAATGTATTTATCAATGCCTGATTTTTATGCTGATCTTTATAAAGTACATCACTTGCTTCTACTAACAATTTGGTTCCAGAGTAGAAATCAATTGTGGCTAAGGAAGTCCTTGCTATAACATTCAGAGGTGTACTTGCACTTCTTTCAATTACCAAATTCAGAGCAATGCCACAGACTTCACTGGCTTTACGGAAGATTTGTGTGCTTCATCAAAGATCAGCATCAGGCCTCAAGACTTTCTGCCCTACAGACCTATATTCTTCATGTTTCCTGAGTTACAGAACCAGATCTACTCTATTGCGAAGCTCAAAAGTAGCAGTGATTCTCCTTCAGTATCTAATTCGGTTATCTGAGTTAAAAGTTAAAACTTCAGGCAAGAAGTTATCAATGCCTCTCTGGAGCATTTAGATACTGAAATATTTGAAAAACAAACTTCTGCTACACGTTGCTTAGAATGGTATAGGATGTAATTATGGGAATGACAGATCTCAGTGTTAAGCCCATTTTTTGTTCTGCTTTTGTGTGGAAAGGCAAACTGAAGACCAAACTAGTCTGGTTGAGGACTTCTGAATCCTCTTTTGTTAATTTTGTTCTCTCAAATTTGAAACGTCAGTCCCTCTCCCTGCAAGGTGCCCAAGGCAGATGGCCATCCTTCCTGTCTGAATGGTGACGGGCTTTCTCCAGGCTGGCGAGAATGTTGTTCCATGGGACCATCCAGTCAAGGAGGACACGCGAAGGGACCTTCCACCATTCTCTTCTAAGACAAAGCTTAGCAAGTAACTACAACAGAATGCAAGGTTAGTCAATTTAAGAATTCAGCAGAGAGGCTTCTACTGTACCTAGCGGATCGGAACTTGAGCTCATGGTAACATTGCACAAAGCTGTGATAAATGAAAGTGATTGGCAAGGCTAATAAAACAATGCCACTAACCACACAAATTCCTCCAAGAATCCTTCCTGGTACAGTGATGGGACACATGTCACCATAACCAACCGTGGTCATCGAGATGATCACCCACCAACAAGCAGCAGGAATGCTGGCATAATCCTTATTCTTTGTTCCCAAGTCCAGCCCATTTTCAAGAAGCTGGGAAAGTGCACTGAAAATTGCCATAGCAACACAGATAAAGACAAGTAGCATCACCATCTCTCTGTAACAACGCTTCAGAGTCAGACCAAGTGTTTGAAGGCCAATGAAATGACGAGCCAGTTTAATCACCCAAAAAATCCTCATCATTCTTAAGACCCTCAAGGTGACTCCAGCCCTCTGAAGCTGCGAATTTTCCCCTGTGAAAACTGTCATTAGAACAGAGATGTAGTAAGGAGTAATTGCCAGTAAATCAATGATGTTGAGAGGTCTTCTGACAAACTCACACTTGTTTTTGGAGACGATGAACCTCACAATGCACTCTGCAGTGAACCAGCCTATGCAGATAGCTTCAATTATCCTGTCAAAAGAAACAAAGTACAGTATTTATGTTCTGTGCAAAAGCTTTAGTGGATGTTTGGTTTGTTCACAGATATTACCAAATTGACACTCAGACTTCCACAAATGACAAACAGAATGCCATGCTATTCTTATCCTACGCATGGTAGCACCAGATTTCAGCAGTTAACCTGAGGATCTAGTGAGGAGTTTAAACCAATCACTGCTAAAAGCTCACTCACTGATCATTTTCTTTGAATTATAGATTGCTACTGGTCCTAATACTGGGCAAATATAGCTACAAAAACTGGAACTCTACAGGAAATGGTACGCCACCAATGCCAACGTGTAACATTATCTAGAACTGCTTTTTTTGTTTGTTTGTTTTGGTTGGTTGGATTTGGGGGAATTTTGTTCATTTTTTTGTTTGTTTTAAATCTGTGAGTCCTGATCCACTTGGGAATTCCAGGGACTGTGGATGAGTGAACGGGCTGGTTATGAACAGCAATGTATAGAACCAGACTGCTAAACTAAAATGGAAGTGAAGAAATGGAGTAGGCAGAAATCATCTTCTGCACTGGATAATTCATGTAAATTGGCTCTTCAGGAACCAACTGAAACCAATCTGACTGATTTGCATCCCAAACAGGGGCTTACCTAGAACTATATTCAGAACTTTATAGGTATTGCCACTAAATACAGATGGTATTTTATTTTTCATCGTTGGTACACAACATAATAAGCTTGTGTCCTCCCATTTACCACTATGCTCTGCATTACTGATTTTTTTCTTTTGTTTTAAATGTAACTCCACCTAAACTGTATTGCAGCAAAAATGTCAAGGTAACCAAAGCAATGGGCAAGATCATCTTCATGCCAAATAGAAACAAGGGCCTTAAGAAAATAAATCCTGGAAGGTGATTTCAGTATGTTCTTAAATATTTTCAAGTCCCAGTGCAGTGAATGAGACTTGAGAATATCTCAACTTGAAACTGGTGGAAGGTAGAAACAGAAGATGAAAAATGTTGCTCCAAGATTATTTAGTGACTGTTGTGCATGTAGTCTCAAATCCCCCATCTGAAAATAACCCTTTTCTTAAGAATTCAGACTGTGCTCACTTGTTTAATACAGGAAGGAATGGGAGCTAATCTTTCCTTCTTTCCTTTGTTTGTTTTTTTACCAGCAATTTGAGCAAAGAAAAAGCCAATCACCAATGCCTTCTTATGCCAACGGATCTGAAACTGAACTGATGCGAGATTGGGGATTTGAAAATACTACATACAAGCAGAGCTTTTTTGCTACTGCAGGGATCCTGACAAGGTAGTGTCTGTAGAAACGTAATGATTTGCAAGTAATAATCCGACTGTCATTTCAAACCTCACATTTTGCTTCCCTAACACATCTGCATAATTTTTTACCAGTTCTGAAGTCTATTGTTATTATTAAGACAATGGCCTGTTAGAAAGACAATATTCTTCTGTAACTGCTGTAATTATACTAATAGACTCTATAAATGAACATTCATAAAAGTTTGATACACTAAAGTTTTTCAATTTTTTTATTAATTTAATTTTATTCATTCATTCACTTCAGTTTTACACTAAAAGTGGAGGAAACAGTAACAGTCAGTTGATGTAAAGTCACAAGGTATGTTGTAATTCCAGCCACAGCAAATTGAAATGAACATAAATTAATTACTTAAATAGTTATTCACATAAAATCAGACCTTGTTTTTCTTGTTTCATGAATAACGATGAAAGTTCTGTAAGCAAGTGGCCTTTCTTCATAAAGGGCTTATAAAACCCTTGTTCATGTTAGCACCTTTTGATGGAAAGACCTGTGAATTTCAAAAATAGCTTGCTCTTAAGAATTATGTGTTCTCTTAAAAATTAAGCTTTTGAAAATACCAGGGCTTCTTTTAATAGTGACACTGAGTGATAACTACCTCAGATGCCGATTTAATTTCTTTTAAAAAAATGCTCAGATCATAACATCTTCTAAACAAAAGTCATGTACAGAATATATGAAAGTTATTGTATGAATGTGGATTATTGTTCCTTTATGTTGAAAAAAATCAAGAAAAAAATGTTGATGGGTAAGTTCTCTTAAATCCTTTTTAGACGAGATGAGGAAATACCTAAGCCTTTCCCTAGTAAAATCAGTCAAACAGCAAGATCATAGTAATGGACACACCGATAAAGTCTGAATGTACTTATACGTTGACTAGTTGAGATCTCATGCAATGACTAAAAGAAAAATAGTATCTGGATAGAAAGTTGTAGCCAGGAATATTCAACAATCCCAACAGACTCTGTTTCATTACATTTTACGAGATTTCTCTGGTAGTGCTGCCTGTATCCTATGACATGGAGCATTTAAATGAAAAAGCAATTCGTAATTATAGAATTTAAAGCTTTTTAACTCGGTATTTCCTCACGATGCCCTGATAATGTTGGAAATGTGATTCCTCCATTATACTGGTTATTTCTGAGTTGAACTTGAAGGAAGTTAGGTCCTGATTATTGTGATTCAGTAGAATTACTCTTTATGAATCAACACTGATTCAGTGGTCCGCTATAAATTTGGGGAATAGTTGCACAAGTAAAAATCCATGAAATGTGATCAATCCATTGTTTAAGTCTGGCAGTTCCGAGCACAAGAGATACTGAAAATCAGTTATACTTCAGTAGGAAGGCCTGAAGAAGCCTTTTATTGTGGAATGGACTTGAAGAGAGCTACGCAACATCACTGATGCAAAAATGACAAAGCAAGATCAGGATAGTGGGAGATGCATTACTGCCACTCCGTTACATATTGCACTTTCATTTCTCCATTCTACATCTATCTACCCTTCTTTGTCATCAATTATAGGCATCCTGGCTAGGGAGAAGATAATGAAGAAGGGTGTCCCTTATTTTTGTCTTTCGTCTCCTTACTTCCTAGCCACCAGTGAAACATTTTTCATTTTTCCTCTCTTGACACTCCTTTTTGCCTGTGTCGATGGATTTCGGCAGTCCTGGTGAATCACGTAAAAGCGTGTGCTTTGGTGAGAAGAACTAGAAACCTCTGGCCTGTTGGGAAATCTGGAGTGCTACAGACTACATTTCCATTTTCAGGTCAAGTCTCCCTCTCTCTCTCCTTGTAGTGACTTAACTTTATAGCTAACCTTGTTAATGGATAAATAACATCTAATAAGGAAAGAGAACTTAACTAAGTATGAAGTTAAAGCCAAATAAAATGCATGCACTCAGAAGACTAAAGTTACTGTATTCTTCTGTAACCAATTCTTAAAATATTTGCTACATATTCACAGGACAGACTGCCTTTTATTTTCTATTCCTGGAATAGTGCTGTATTAAAATCTGTAACTATATAATTAAATCATGAGCTCTATTTGGTAAAATGTAGTACCTATTTTATAAACTTCTATCACAGTTTTTGGTTGTTTTTTTCCCCCACATCAGTTCAGTTTTAAAATAGCTGGCATTCAAAAAGGAGAGGGGAAATTAAAAACAAACTCATGAAGCGTTTCCTTGAAGATTCCCCACAAAATTTATAAATAATCGGAGAAAATACTAAGTCCCAATTTTTATTCAGTTACTGGTTATTTCTGCTGAAACTTACTGTTCATTGCCCCAGACCTAAGCACGTGAAAGAGAGTTTTTCCCCTAAAATGTTAAGCCTCATGGTACTTAACAGTCTGTCAAGATTGCTCATATGAGTCTTTTGTCCATAAATGGAAAATCAAGCCTTTGTGAGCCTTGTTTCTACTGTAATCCCATGACTGTTCAATTTTCTGTTCCATCTGATAACTTCCTTTCAGAATAAGCTATTTTATGTACAATGAGCTGAACCACTTCGGAAATTTTTTCAATCACTAACAAGACTAGTTTGTTATTACTAAAAAAAATCATGTTGTGAATGTCTTAGAATATTTCAACTTAGCATTATTCTTTGCCCCAGCGTGCCAATTTGTATATTTTCAATATCCCCTGGCGAGTTGCTTGAAATCTAGCCAAAATATTAGTTCGTGGCACTATTGTCTATTAAGCTTGTAAATAAAACATACACATCAACGGGACACATGATGAAAACAGATGATATGATTAAAGACAGTATATGACAGGATTAAAGATTAAAGTCTGTCAGCACTGAGTTGTTAAATTGTTGCTAAAGCCTATTTCCATGTAAAGCACATTAAACCTGAAAAACAGCCAAGCAGTAGCCAGAATGATCAAATTCCTGCTCATGAAGACTCCTAGTCATTTCAGCAAATGTCTTTTTTTTTTTTTTTTAATCCTTTTGAAATCAATAGGGTTTCTGTCTCACTACAAACTGTAGATTAAGGGCCACAAAACAGCTAGTTGCCCTGCATTAAAAACCTTGCTGGCTTTTTTCTGTTCTCTCTCTGGTTTGGTAGCAATAATATGTCTTGAAGCATTAAACTCCAGTGCCTTATGTGGGTGGCTGTAATGACACAGCACTCCCCAGGGCAGGGGCAAATGCCTTTCACAGCTCTCAGGGGATAGCTGGATACGAACATCTCAAGTCCTCAGCATCTTTTCCATATACTTTGAATACGAGTGGCACCTAGCCCTGCTGAGTTCGTTAAGGTTCTCCTGTGGCCAGGCAGTGATACATGTCTGTTCTTTGTGTTACCTCTATTTTTCAAAAAGCTTGTGAATCCATTAGAAGAATCCACATCCATGTTTTTAACTTAGGTCTGTAGTTCCAATCTTTACCTTCAGCTTACTGTTTTAATTTAGCAAAAATGTGGTGTTCAGGTTAGATCTTACCCAGGAAAGAAGTTCTTATTTTTTTGGACTTGGGCATTCCAGTGTTCTGAAATTCCACCACAATAAAGGAATAAAGATTTTTGTTTGTCTGAAATTCAGATGCAACTTTTAAGCTGATGTCTTACAGAGATGAAGAAAAGCCCACTGGTATCTGTTGAGAGATGCTGTTTGGAGGAGTCACTGTGTTTAATTGCTTTCGCTTAAGAACACAGCAATCATATAGGCTTGATAACCAAGTGATTCTTTCAATACAAATGTAATCATGATTAGCAGGTGGAAAAGGGGCAACAGTCTCTTCTTTGTGCTAACAAGCTACTCGTACCTAGCATTAGAAAAATAGTTTAAAGGCAGGTAGATAGAACTGTGCTGGCAGTAAGTCAAGCAGCTTCAAATGACTTCCTATTACAGGCTTGAGAAGCTCTCCGCAAAAGATGCTGCTTACGATCAGTGTGTGGACGGGCCCCTGATCAGAGACTCCCAGTATGCATCTGTTGGCACAGTTCAGAGGAGAGCAAAGATGACTTGAAGTTGCCAGAAGCAACAGAAGGGGAGACAGGTGTCCCTGCTGTCTGCTCCTAAACTGTGCAAATCTGATGCAAATCTTTAGCTCTGATAAGTGAAACATGCCAAGGCAGGGAAGAGAGCAAAAATCTTAAAATATAAGAAATTTAATAACTCATCCCTCATCCTGAGAACGGACCTGGGGAAGGCAATCCCTCTGCAAATCAGGGAATTATACTGTCCATGTCTGTAAGATCTGTGAAATTCAGAGGTCAGATTCCCCATCACTCTGTCCTTAAAAAGGCTTATTCATGACTGTTCTCTGTTGCCCTCTAAAGAGTGTTACTCCAAAGGATCAGAAATAGATAGCCTTAGGCCACCAGGAAAAGTCATAACAACATAATGGTTTCTGAGAAAAGTTTGGTGGACTCAATTCCTCTGCTGGTGAAGAGGTGTTCATACAAGAAAAATAAACACAGCTGGTATTAGCTGGCAGCTGCAGTAACCCTCACTGCAAACCTCATTAAACAGGCTGATTTTGTAAATTACTGACCCCCTCAGTCCTAGACATGATACCCAGGTAAGCTGGAGACACACTGCTAGACCTGTTTTTACTACAGCTGCCCAAAGCGGTTCTGGGGACGGTTACTACAGTTCAGCCACAGAAATTATCCATGTGGGACAGTTACTACAGTTCAGTCACAGAAATTATCCCTGTGGCACCTTTCTTCTGAACTGTAACATAACATTGAGGGAAGGACAGGGGTTTTTATTAGTAAGCATGTGAGAGACTAAAAATATCAAAGTTGCTGAATTTCATGAGGTAGTTCTCACCTCCTCTAAGCAGTGCCTTATGCTGATCTGAATAGTCGGTTGCATCCAAAATCCACAGCTTAAGGACTTCTAGATAAGCCCATTCAATTTTAATTTCTAAAACTCCTAAAAAAAAATTTTTAGGATAATGTGTAAAGTCTTCGTACTGGTAATTACAGTGCCATGTGAGTCAAAACTCATTTGTATACAACATTTATGTCACAATTTCTCTTAACAAAAAAATAATTATTATCATGTTAGATAGAATTTCTTTATTTCAATGAGAAACTTTGGTTAATAAACAAAAGCCAGAATTTTACTTCAAACTTTTAAATGCATCAGAAACTAGTGGCCATATTTTTAAAAGCCTCCTCACCTAAGATGGACAGTATTGCCAGAGTTCACAATTCCAGACACTCCTGTGTGATTTCTGTGGTCAGACTTTCAAAGAAGCCACTTAACTACGTAGGTTTTGAAAACCTAACTCATTTTAAATGAAATAACTAAAAAGAAAATATAAACAACTAAAGGGAATTAAAGTCAGACGACAGCTGGGCATGTTAGGTCACATCCTATGGCATGTATAAGTAGTTGTAACTAAACTGGATCACTGACTTAAAAGCAACTGTAGCTCACGCCTTTTTTCCCAGATGTAACAGGCTTTTTAGTCATGATGCAGCATATGCAATAAAGAAAGGAGTGGCTCCCCTAAGAGAACAAGAGGCCACCTCAGCAGGTGATCAGCTGTAGAAAGAAAGGAACACATTTGTATCTGTTTTCCATGTGTTTGCCATTAAATTGCCATCAGTTCCTGTGCAGTGAGAACACATGGGTTAAGTCACACGTGAAATGAACCAGCCTGTATCGTGTTTATATGCAACACTTTTGCAAGAAGATGGTTAGAAACCCTTCAGCCGCAACTTTTACAATTATCCCTCTTTTTTTCTTGCAATTCCATGGAGTACTACAACCAGTACTGAAGAAACTCACCCTACCATTGATAGCAGACCTTCTGGTTTTAAAAGCAGCCTTCACTGCCGTGTGAAGTGCTTGGCTACACTGTACCTTGCAAGTATTTAGGACCCCTTATCCTTCAAACACTTGGTATACAATATGCAATTTTTCAGAAAAGTAAAATTATGTGTGTATATAATACACACGTGTTCTTGAAAACAAAGCACTATGAAAGAAAACTCACACGTCATATGTCTTGTTCCTCTGCAAGTTGAACTCTTTCAATAAGAGAAAAATTATTGTTGACTCCGGCACCGTGAAGATGTGAACAAAGATAGGACCGACGCAGTTAATGCCGTGGTAGCGTTGCACCTATTTTCCCCTGTCTGTTGGGGGTATCTAAGCAATTTGCTGCCTTACAAAAAGATCATCCAGAGTATCCACCCTTTGAAATAACTTTGCAAAGCTTAAGTAAGGCTTTTTAACTTGAAGAACCTGTAAGAGCAACTTTTGACATAACTGAATCGAAGCAGGAATCAACAGCTGCTCAACCTGTATCTGCATTCTTTTTATTCGTACAATTAATTCTCTGGCTCAGCTACAGTGAGAAATACAGGTGCAGTTTTCCATTAAGCTAATGGAAACTATGAAAATACTTTCTGAGGAATTAATTTGGCTACTAAGATATAATATATCACATTCCAATTAATTCTATGGTAAAAGATGATGATTTCATAATGACAAGTCTGCGATTTCACTGTAGGGCCCCTTTAGCAGAGCAGAAGCTGAAAACTTTGTTGAATATGCTGTTTTAAAAGAAGGGGAGACACTAGGAAATACAAGAAATGTTTGCTTCTTTCTTTATATGTCAGTCTTATTTATGGGAGAAATCCTACCAGAGTGGTCTTGAGTCTGTTCTCTAGGGAGCAGAAGAGAGAGACAGCGCACGAGAGCAATGATACTGAAGTCAGCAGAGTTGCATCGACGTAACCCTAAACTGAGGTCGCAGAGAAGATGAGAAAGGGCTTGTTCCTACTAGTAAGGCTCGGGATTGAGCCTTACACCCCATGCCCTGGTTTCTGCAACTGTTTTGCAATGTTCTGGGTGCTTATGTTTTATCTAAAGGAAATGTAAACATCTGTTACATTCATACACTTGGGCACTTATACGATGTATTTGCAAGAGCTTAACGCGCAGCCTGATCATCTCCTGTGCTCCCACATACATAGAGAATCTGAGATGGAAAGAGGAACGGGTGTTCCCACATACTGGATTTTACAAGAGCACAACCGTAACAGGCACTGGATCTGCTCCAGCAGAAGGACCTGTACGAATGCATGCAGAGTACATACAGGGTTGTGCTTTTCCCAAAGGAGAAAGGAATTGCATTCTTTTAGGGTTTTATCTCCCCTTTTTTCCACAATCGTAAGGCTTCATGTGATTTTCCAAGTGTCTGAACTTCTCTACGTGGGTAGGGAGTCCCGGAGCTCCTCAAAGCGGGGAGAAAAGAGCTCCGAGCTCCCCCACAGGCGGAGGCACCCTGCCAGAGGAGAGGAGTCGTGCTCCGATGGCACCTGAGCCGCCGTCAGCCCGCCCCGGGCTGCCCGCCCCCCCGTAGCGCGGCCGCTGCCGGCGGCCCCGGCCCTGCCCGCCGCAGGGCTCCGCTCCCGCGCCCGGCCCCTGCCCTCGGAGCCGCCCGGTGACAGCCGGAGCTGTAGAGCAGCGCCCGCTCTCCCGAGACACCCCCACATCCACCTCCCCCCCAGGCCCCCCAGTTCAGGGCCGGCGTTTTAAGGCGCACAGGCTACAGGTATAGACGGTCAGGACGAGGGGCAGGACACACTGGACGGGACACACGGGGACCGGACAGCAGGAAAATAAAGGATCCTCCTACCCTGAGGGCTCCCTCACTGACTCTGCTGTGTACCTGCTCTGCTCCTCCACGCTGCGGTTCTCCGGCGCCCGCCACTCGGGCAGGGTGCTGGCGCACAGCACCACCATGGACACGATGACGAACAGGATGGAGACGGTGGCCAGGACCTGGGCGGCCACGGAAGACGTGGGCTCCTCGAAAGTCCTCCTCATCCTCTCCAGCCACTTCCCGCCCTCGGCTCCCGGCGGCCGCCGGCCCTTGCCCTCGGGGCCGCCGGCCGGCTCCCCCGGCGGCTCGTCCGCCGCGTAGTAGGTGCACGTCTCGGACATGCGGTCGTCGAGGCGGCGCTGGCAGCAGTAGTCGAGGTGGGAGCCCTCCAGCCCCCAGTAGATCATCTCGTTGTAGAAGGAGAGCTCGCACATGTGCGGCACGAAGCGCAGGTGGCCGTGCCGCACGTAGAGCATGATGAAGCCGAAGGCCTCCGAGTGCCGGTCGAAGAAGTACTCGTTCCGCTCCCGGTCGTAGTCGTCGCACACCTCCAGCACGTCCTGCTCCGAGAGGCAGCCGTGCAGGCGGCTCACCCGCCGCAGCGGGAAATCCTTCAGCACCTCCCGGGAGAAGGAGTACCGGGTGCCCCCGACGTTCAACACCACCGAGGGGCCGCGGCCAAAGTTCATGGCTTGGGCGGGACGGAGGAGGGGACGGGCGGGCAGGGCGGCGAGGCGAGAGGCGAGGCGGGGGGCAGCGCGGGCGGCGGAGGCTGCCCCGGCTCCGGCTCCGCTCGCACCGCTGGCGGCTCCCGCTTGACGACGGGGCGGGCGGGGCGGGAGGGGAGGCGGGAGAGGCGCCGCTGCGGGCGCCCCGGCGGCCGCGCAGGAGATGGGGCGCGGCGGCGGCGGCGGCTGCGCGCCCCCCCCGGCGATGCCGCTCGCAGGTGCGGCCGCGGCCTCAGCGCCGGCGGGCGGGCGCCTCCGCGGGGCCCCGCCGGGGCGGGGCCGGGGGCACGGCGGGGCCGGGGAGCTCCGCGCCCGGCGCCGCTCCGCTCCGCTCCGCCGGTGCCGGCTGGCAGCGAGCGGGGGGCGGCGCGGCGGCGGCGGGGGGGGCTGGGGACACGCCTCCTCCCCCGCCCGCGCACATGGCGGAGCGCGGCGGAGAGCGGGGGGTGCCGCGGAGCTCCCGCCGCCTCCGGCCCTCCGGGGAGCCCGCCGGGCAGGGAGCTGCGGCGGGGGAGAGCCCGGAGGAGCGGCACTTGGGCGAAGTTGGCCACCAAGCCCAAGTAACAACCCCCCCCCCCCCGCGCCAAAAAAAAAAAGCAAGCTGCAAGTGAAGCGTTTGAGCGCGGCAGCGCTCGCTCCCTGCCCAAGGCAGCCGGCTGCCAGCGCCAGGCGCTCCCGTCTCATCTGTTCGCCGCGGCCCTGCCTGCGTGGGGCAGCGGCCGGGCTTCCCTGCGAAACGCGGGTTTCTTTTCACAGCCTGTGTCGTGTGTCCCCCCCCCCCGCCCCCCTGCACAGCTGGATCAGCAGACGCTTCTCCTTTCCCTCCTCACGTAGTGTGTGGACACCGGGAAGAGTCGGGTGCCTCGGGTAGCGCCTTCTTCCCTGCTCCTGCCCCCTCAGTCTCACGTCTCACTCGTGCAGCCCCCTCCGGTCCTGTGTCCCGCACCTATCTACCACACTGAAACACTCAGCAGCTGCTACGACCCTGTCTGCTCTGCAAAGCTTTGATTTCATTTAGTTGCATTAGGTAGAGTTCTTCCTTCCCACTTCTGATTCTGGTATGACAATTCTCCAGGCTGAGGTATCTTCTAGGCTTATCGGGAGCATCAAGGGGTAAAATCAGCCAAGACATGCTCTCCCTTTCAGTGAGGTGCTTACAGTTGCGAATGTGCCTGCAGTTGTCAGAAGAAAGGGCAGGTGAGTATATCCGTTCAAAATCAATGCCAAAGATCTGTGGCTCAAGCACTGTCTGTAAAAGGACATCCAGGTTAAACCAGTGTTTTACCAGCCCCGTTCTTTGTCGCTCTAGATGTAGGTACTTGGCTTTATGGGGTGGGTTTGATTTTGTTTGTTTTTTTTTTTTTTCTTATTGCTGCCATGTTACTTTCTCAGCCAAGACTTGTAAGGCACACATAGGTGTATCAAAAGAGCATAGGTGTAGCAAAAAATGTTGTTTTAAAGGATAATGCGATTAAGCGCTACTATTTTTAACCCTGTTTGTCATCTTCTGAAAAATACTTTGAGAAAGATTCGAATAAATGTCCACGTTACCACTAAGAGAGTTCTGCAAGCCCTGCTATGGTTGTTATATAGAATATCCACTAGAGGTCACGGTTAGTCATTTTTCTCTGTTCATTTACTGAATGACAAGAAACCCACCCAAACTCCAATTACAAAATGTGGTAAAGTATGCGCGCCAGCGTGTTGTTCTGCAGTAAGGTCATTTTTGATCTCTGTTTAGTCATGCTGGTGTCTGTTTTCACATAGCTGGAAAGGTTTTTTTCCTTCCAGCAGCTGTGTTCAGTTAAAGTATTGTGGCTGCCTGTTAATTTTACAAGCAACAAACACTATTTTAAACCTCTTCACCTTTCTTTGATGTGTATGCTTCTATATTTCATTCTTTCAGGAACAATTACGAGAATATCTGTTTAAAAAAAATAAATAGCAAAACCTGACTAGAACTCTGACAGTGATAATCAGCTATCCAGGTGCTTCTGGCTTTGCAATTTGTCATGCTTCCTGCTCCATACATTTTAACCCCTTTCATTCCACACAAGGAGCTGGCAAAGGAAGAGGAGAGTGCAGATAATGTGGTCTGAAGGCATGTGTTTACCAACCGTATAGAAATAGGGGTTGGGGTGTATGTTCTAGAAATCATTTCAAGATGAACAAAGCTTTATGTGCTGTGTTGTGAACCTGTATGGCAGAACAGGTAAAGCACTGGGCTGGCAAGATTTTGTCTTTAAAGTGCATTGCTTGATGAAGTATTGTAGGTTGATTTGATGCTTATTTCTGGTTTTCAGTTTCTTTTAAATATAGAATACAATGATTTCCTCCTTCAGAATAACTTTGTCAAACATTTGATGTAAGCAAAGCTAACCTGATAACAGCAACGTTTTATTTTCCTCTGTAGTCTGATGTGTTCAAGTTTAGTTGTTTTAGTTATAATTACTGATTTTCAATTGAGGTGATTTTGTTACAGTGAGCTGGTGTCAATAGCTGTAAACAACACCTTGCCCCAAGAGCAACAATTTAGCAGGAACAAAACCTCAGATTTTAGACAGGGTTTGTAATTTTTCAGTGCATGTTCTGATTTTTGATGTTTTGAGATTGGTCATCCCACTGCAGTTGTGAAATAGCTGTTTTATAGTAAATTTGTGGTAACTCACATTGCTTCATGTGAGTTACTCAGAATTTACAAGTGTCAGTTCAGTGGTTGTTGTGGTATATGTCTTATTTTCCAGGAAATGTCAGTGAGTGTAATTTTTTTTTTTTGATGGTGTTGAGTTTTGTGACTGAAAGTCTTAAGGAATTTGAAACAAATAGGATGGTGAGTCTGAAAGAGACAAAACACTGAAAAAGTGTGACCTTAAGCAAGACACTTAGTAATCTGTTATGAAAAAGACCTTTTTTAAAGGCTATTGTGAGTGGGGGGAAAAAAGTGTATTTGAAAGTTACAGCTGTCCTGATTTAAAAGATGGTACCTAATTAGCAAAAAAAAAAAAAAGTAAGCCAATAAATCTGTTTAAACAGATCAACATGGAAATTAGTATTTAACCTATACGTTAAATGGTAAAGTATGAAGCGTAAAGTGAATCTTTAGAAGGACTGAGCTGGCTAATAATCGAAAATATAATAAAGACCTCTTTCAAGTAGTTGAGTTTGGGTGATTGGGGGTGGTTGGGTTGGTTTTGGTTTGGGTTTTTATGACCTGGAGATACATGCTGGGATGTTGAATCAAAGCAATTACTCTTTTCCTGGTGTTATAGTTGTTATCATTTGCTGCCCAGGAGGAACTTCACAATTAATAGTCATTATGTAAAAATAGCTTTCTTTGTGTCAATACTTATTTCCAAGGCTTGCACTGTGCTATTGCATCCTAGGGGCATTTAATGAACTTGAAAAATTTTCTACAGTTTCCAAATCTTTCTGGCCCCGCGCTGAGCCCATTGCTCTGTGTTTTGAGTGCAACTCTATGTTTGCTTTTAGAAAAGGGAGTCTTTTCTTGAATTTTGTATGTGAGCAAAGTGGTAGATTTTGATGGCAGGCATCTTTCATAACTCGGCATGAAATTCTCTTCCTACTGAGGTACTAACTGAGTGATGCTGATTTCAGTGCAAGCAAAATTGGCTTTTGGTGGGGTGTCTTCTGTAAGGAATCTTGGTTATTTTTATGACCACAAGATGTAGGAACTCCAGCAGTGGAGCAGGTTGCCATGATGATAGACTTGTACACACAGAACAAAAAGATCTTCCTGGCCAGGGAGTATACAGTACATAACATATAAAACTGGGGGGGGGCAGGAACCCAATGCTTTTTGGTATTAAACATACTGCATTTGGCCATATCTATCTTAATTACTTGAAAAGGCAATACATAAAGACTAGAACAAATGCTTCAAAAGGTTCCATATGCACAGATGGACTATGACTTCTCTTTATGTTTAGTTTAGGTCTTGGGGAAAAACAGTTTCAAATAGCTGGTTTTTTTCTTTAATCAAACTTCTCTGCAACAAAGCCCCTCTACTTAAATGTGATTTGTGGGCTATGTAGAAAACCTTTCAGGAGGTGAGCCTATTGCCACATATAATTACCAAACAAACAGTCTAATGACAGATGCAGTTTGGATTGTCAGTGGCACCTGACATAAGAGTACAAGTTCCCTTGTCACTGAGGCACTTAGAAAAATCTGAATAATTTTGAATATGAATGTTTCTAAAAGCGGATGAATGACATTTAGTAGGGAGCTGGGTATTCACATATATATACATGTGCACAGAATACAATCTGTAGTTGACATTTATAATTAGAATAACTTATTTCATGAAACATGCTAACAATTTGGTAAATTTGGCTGTGAACAATTAGATTTGATACTGGAGACTTGATGTATTTGTAGGTCAGACTGTGAGCTTTTTTTTTTTTAATGTGAGAGACAACTGCCCTCTCTGTTGTCCTTCACCTCCATATTGAGAAAATCCCAGCAAAACTTCTTGTACCTGATGCTGGGCTAATTGTTGAAGGCTATTAAATGCCAATGATTATTGAATCAAACGAAGCCCTCTTGGACAGAGATTGTTAGTAGCTGGGGTAAACCAGTTTGTTACATCTGAACTCCAGGCAGGCAGATACAAAGCACAGAGAGCAGGACATTGTTTGCCTGAGGAAGGTGATTAGAAGGAGACTTGCTAATGGGGAATTCAGAGGCATGAACGTATTCTCACAGGAGAGTACAACACAGGAATGTGTTTTCACAGCAGTGAGATCCTTTTCTAAATGCCGACCAAGGGGAAGGGAAACTGTCGGCGGAGAAGATGGAGAGAAATCCTAGGATTTGGAGAAGCCGTGTGTGGGTGAATTCAAAGTATGCTCTCAGAAGAGGAAGAAAACCGGGCCAGATAAATGCATATAAACATTATTTTGTCACGATCTTACATTTTTTTGCATTAGCTAACATAAAGAGTTACTGTTGTGCTTTTTTGTAGGTTTTTTTTTTCCCCTTACATCCTCAAAGGCAATGAGCTCAGTTCACTTGCTTAAACATACATGAGTTAGTGTCACTTGAGATGCCCTCCATTTTCCCTATTCTCCACCTGCCGTTCCAGTAATGCATGAGCCTTCTGTGTCCTGTCCACTAGCCCCCATGGATGTCCTGGGTGCCATACAGGGGACACTTCATGCCTGTGTTCAGGTAACTGAATTGAGCCCTAGGCATCTGTTATGCCTTGTTGAAGAACAGGACTGGAAACTTGAAAGTTGTGTTGCTTGGGACTGGGGTCAGATGCCCTGGTGAGTCACCTGTGGTCTTTGGGAAGGGAATTCAGACAGCTGGGACTCTGAAATCCCATTGCTGGGAACTTGCAGGGCCACTGAAGGCAGCACACATAGCCCTGCCTGCTCATTTAGAGGAGGTGATAAGCCTAGAGGTCTAATTAGGTGAGAGTTGACCACAGTGAGTTAGTGTCCCATGAGTAGGGTTTTCCTGGATTTGTGGAAAAAATATTCTAAAGAGAAGTTTCTGGAAATATTGGTTAATTTATGTTATTCCTTAGTGAGAAACAGTATACTTTTCTATTTTAGATACCTAAGCTCTCAGGGGAAGGAGAGTTAGAAACTCTGTCTTGCTGTTACACTGCTTGAAGCTTCACACTTCAGAGGAAATAAAGTTAAATAAGGTGTCTTTGAAAGCCCTTTCACTTGTTTCCTGATGAACTGGGGAAATACTTCTTAAATACTGCTCTTCTCAAATGCTGTGTTATTAACTACTGACCACTCGATTGTGCTGAACTACAATAAATGATGCAGAATCAGGTCTTCTATAACACTTGACATACAAAATTCAGTCACTTTGACCCCTTACATGCAGGTTTTCATTTCTGAAGAGAGTTATTCATGTCTTTAGTCTAATCCTACCTGCTCTTCCAGAGTCCCAGAAACTTTTCCTGTTGACTATACTGTTTTATAAAAATGATTGCACTTGCTAACTTAAATAAACATTTGCATGACTATTTAAAACTTAAAGATGATGCTCAGGTTCTTAAAATACTAAATCTGAAGTCAAATACTCATCCAGTTAAAATTAATAAACCAGTAGTGTCTTGTGTTCTGTTCACGAATAAATCCTTTGATTCTCAGTGAAAATGAGACCAGACTTCTCTAAAAATCTCTTTTCCTGAGCCTCTTGCAGCACTGGGGAGTGCAGTGTGCTTGTATCCTTCCTCGGGACATAGGCAGACCTAGTTCTACAGCACAATAAGGTGTTAAAACCTTTGCATTACCAGAGCTTCAGGAACAACTGGAGCATAGCTTCATTACCGTTACAGGGAAGCCAATAAAGCCGCTCCAGCCTGAGTTTACAACGTAGGATGTTAAATGGCAGCTTGCCTTTCATGGCAGTTCAGAAATAAGCTGAAGATCCCTCAGTACTTTCTGTAACTTATCTCCAGTATATCGGAGAGGACTCTGGCTTCTAGCAAAAAGATTATATTAAACTGGGTTGCATGTAAGAAATTGTATACAGGTCTCCCCCTGTGCCTACGTAATCGCTGTCAACATCTAAGTGAATTACGTGGATGTTGCCTGAGTTCACTGCTGTATCACTGGCGCAAGTGGGCTTCTGCTTCCAGAAGCGGTAACTTCTCACCCCTTACATCAAATGATTCCTTCCTAAATCACACAAGAGACTGGATTATGTCCCGGAATTGGAAGCTAAAGTGATCACACTGTTATCTCCATTAGACAGCTAGAAATGTCTTGCAGCCAGAATGAGTCTGTCTTTCTCTGCCTTCATTTTATGAAGGTATAATATTCCTTATGATGGTATTTTTCAACTACGACTTCAAGATGTAAGCACCAATGGTCTGGATCAGGTACAAAATCCACCAGAACAATCTGGTAGATCGATCACCTCTTAGAAGAGAGTTAGCAAAATATTTGAGAATCTGGTTCTTGAGATTAAAACAACTGCATGAGAATGTATTTTTTTTATTTCTTTCACACTGTAAAAATATACATTTGTGTACAGTCTTTGTGCTGCGTTGTTTTCTGGTATAAGTTACTATAGCTTCATTCTGTGCAAGTACTGATATAATGATTTTTCTTTTTAACGCATATTTTTGCCTATTTCAACACACATTTGTTTCTATGCTGGCAACTGCAGATCCTACCTACGTGCAGACCTGCCCCCACATTTTAAGTCAAGTGTCACTGAAGTCACAGTTCCTGAGTCACTTCTTGGAAAGCTGCAATATGTTCACTAATTGTTCTTTTTCTGCTAATTATGGGAGGGGAAGGTGAATTCCCCACACTCCCCTTGGGGAGGGAGGAGTGGGATTCAGAGGAGGAGCAGTTTACCAGTGGTACCCCCCTAATATGTGTGCCAAATCCATAATGACATTGCAGTTGAAAAATATGCATTCCTTTGCCATCACGGGGTCTGTTGGAAAGTGCTGCTGGTGGACTTTGCAGTGCTCAAAAACAGTTGCGTCATGCTGAAATTAAACTGCAAGTGGGCCACCTGCATTGCTGTAATGGCCACTACCTCTCTGACTCAGCTACTAATGTACCTGCAGGATGTAAAGCTAATCAACCAACATTAGCAATTTAGACATCCCCTCATCTCCCTGCTACCCATTGCGATAAACTGTGGAACCCAACTGCTGAGGCTGGAGTGACTTGGGCACAACTTTGCCATCACGTTAGGACTGATCCTAGCCTGGATCTAGCAGAAAACCAAAATGTCACAATATTGATGACAAACCAGAAATTTTCTGGAAATGATGGCTAAGAAACAAATTATTAATGCTGTCTTCAGAGCTATGCTAACTTATGCTGATAAAGATCTTTGGTAAATTTTCAGTACAGGTTTTTGCACATTAAGCTGCCCAGGCAGGTTTATAGATGTGCCTTTCAATTGCAAGAGCCAGAATAAAATAGATCACTCATTTCAGATTCTAAATCATGTTTTCCTGTGATCCATGAGAGTTTGTTTGTGGTTTTTTGTGTGTTTTTTTTTTTTTTTAACTATTGCATAAACAAGGCAGGAGACATCAGTTACCTTGAAATCATAGTAAAAAGAAATTTGTACATGTCTCTTTTGAAAAGCTTAGCATCATTTAATGAGACACACTGTGTTGTGTTGCACTTCAATGAATATGATATTGCCCTGGTTCTCAAAGGTGGGAAATTATAGTAACAATCACAGAAGCTTGTTTCAGAAGGCTCCTATCCTTCGCAGAAAGTCTCTGCCCACAGACTGCAGCATTCAGCTGGGGAAGCTTCTTTCTGTTTGGGAGTTTGCACTTTTTATTATTGATTTATTTATTTATTTTGTGTTGTGGTCTTATGCTGAAGACTGTAAAACATGACCTCAAGATCATGTGGCTTCCTTAATTTTCTGAAGAGTATTGTTATCAGATCATCAACACATTTTTCCCTCAGTGGGTTTAAATGTGACTCTCTTTTTTAGAAATTTCATCTGTTTAAACATTTGTGCTGCCAAACAGACTTCAAACTGGGAACAGACATCTCATGTTTGCAGTGCCTTGTTTGTTTGATTTCTTTCCTCCTATAGTTATATCTTTAATTCTGATATCTGTCTTTAATTCACCGATTTATATCACTGGCTTTCTGTGTCTTCTACCTAACACTTTTTGTAATTCTTTTTTTTTTTTTTTTCTCCAAAAGAGAAGAATAGGGAAAATAAGCTTTAAAAAAAACCCAAGACCCAAAACAAAACCAAAAGAGCCCCAAAAATGAACCAAATAAAACCCCCAAGCCCCAAATACTGATTAAAACATAGGATTGAAGTTCTGTGCTTCTGTTTTCCAGGAGCTATACTGGGAGCCCTACTTTTGAGTGTCCTACTCAATAAGTCATACGTTCATCCTCTCTCCTTCTCTCTTCTCAGACCCAAGAAAGAGGATGGTGAGGAGTTCCCCACTCAGCCTGGGATGTGGTCACTGATTCAAAGATGTGGACAGTTGCTGTGGCCTGGGTCTCAGCAGAAATTGGGGATGTGCCAGAGCCTGGTGTCTCTCTTATTATTTGCAGAGATTATTTGGAAAACATTCCTTACAACCTCCTCATCTCTCAAGTGCAACGTTTCAGTGACTTCACAGAACAGGAAACATACTTGGCCATGTATGAGTTGGATTGTCTACTCATGCAGCTGATTTTTACAGACTCTTACGCTTTCGTTATCCCCCAAGGAGTGGTCTTTGAAAGCCGAGAGGAAAACAAGCTTGTGGAGCTGTGATTCCTAACCCTGCACTTCTTGGCAGCTTTGTGGGAGCGAGTGTGTTGAGGTGTGCCAGTATTCCTCCTCCCAGTGCACCAGGGAGGTCTGGCAGACCAGTCACCAACCTGAAGCGTGTGGGTCCCCATCCCGTACTGGGAGCGGAGCAGATAGATGTGCAGTCTTCCTTTCATGGGGTTGGGCCTTAAAGATTCAATCTATTGCTGAATTTTGTAATCATGTAACCAAGTTCTCTTGCCTTCCCCAAGACTGCGATTCCTGTGGATTAACTCAACAGTATCAATAGAGTTAATCTGAATTTACAATGGCGTGACTGAGAGTTAATTATGGCTTAGTACTTCTGAGCCTCTGTAGGCAAATAAAATAATACGTTTTCATCACTAATAATGATGGTTTGTCTAGTATTCCAGTATTTGCTGTATTTAAGGAATTTTAGATAAATTCTATGGAAAGGAATCTGCATTGCAGAAGCTGTGACCATTTAGGTCAACTGGCTCAAGAGACGGATGCTCTGAGTAACAGAAAAGTTATTTCCTACAGAGAAATCGTTTGGTATAACTGTTTGTGGGCATTAGATTCTTTGCCTAATTTGTGGGCATTAAATTCTTTGCCTATTTTGTTGACATAAAAGCAATCCTCTCTGTCTCCTACAAGCAGAGAAGTACTTCTGTAGTAAAAAAGAAAATTGCTCTTGGGTTCCTTAAACCTCACAGGACAAGTTTCAGTCTAGCATAAACTTTTACTGCCAAGTTAAAACCTCGCAACAGAGGTTGGTAATGGAAACAGTGATGGAGAAAATTTTAGTTATGAATGGTGACGTGATAGATTCTCTGTGCCTCGAAGTTTTGCACTCGGAGGAGACTGCAAAACTGGTGTGCCTGAAAGAGCAGCATTACCTTTTGCTGTTCAGAACAGCAGACTCCAACAGAAGGTGAATACTTCAATTTAATACACCATTCCAGAAAGATCATGAAGACCTGTAGTTACTTTTGTCCTCATTTGTGGGGAAATAATTTTGATGGTAGCGTAATGGGGTTTCCCAGTGTTTGTGGGGAACAGCGCATCCCTAACCAAGGCAGTTCTGGAACTATGCACTGCATTTGGAAGTCTATTTGAATTTGTTAAGGACTAATACAGCAGCAAATATTGCTTTCAGTCCCTGTGATACTTCCATCATAGAAATCTGTAGGTGATGAAGAAAGCCGCTCAGCAGCGGTTTGTCCCATAAAAAAAAAAAAAAAAAAAAAAGGTACGCTTAAACTACCAGTTGATACTTTCAGTTTTACATTTTACCGGATGTACAAAACTATAAAAGGCCTTTAAAAATGACTGTTTGCCTTTAAGTCACAATTACTATTAAGCAGTGTACCTCTTCAAGCTTTAAAGATAGAACTAACATATACTTAATATATTTTATGCTTTATAGATTGTATGAAGCTTGCTAAAGAGCTAAGGTAAAAATGTCAGATTAAGTACTGTAAACTCTGTGGAGTCCAGATGCCACCCTATAGAAGGCAACCGTGGCCCAAACACATTCTCCTCCTACTTCTCCCATCACAACAGATCACTACGCTGTATTCAATCATTTGTTATTTTCTTTTCTGAACAGAAAAGGTTGACAGCCAAACACACAATGACTCATGTTCAGAAGAAGACATTAATCAATCGTAAATAACCTTCCTCATCCCAAAATGTTGGGCGACTACCAAAGAGGAACCCAATCAAAACATGAAATCTTAAAATATTCATTAAAAATGTCATATTCTGAAAGGCTTGAAGGTCACTATGGCTAGGATATTTTTATTGCAGTTTTCCCCTTCCTGTCACAGTGCACTATTTTTGACTGTTTTCATGGAAAAGTCTGTAGGGAACTGATGTTATGAATAATTATTGCAAGAACTTATACAGTACTCCTAAGCACTGCAAAGTGGGAGGGCCTTCTACATGTATTGTATGTTCTGTATCTTCCAGTTGATGTTCATGAAAGCAGATGGCATTCAGCACCTGTTAAAACTGAGCCCTGCAGTGATGGATTTGGATGTTGACCGCTGCTTATTGACAGACCCAGCCAGTCCTCAAAGGGATATGAGTCTTCATTTGGAAAGAAGACCAGAACTTCTGGAAGCAGATCTGAGAAACATGCATAAGCAGGCCTCTTCTGTCTCAGAGTGTATGTGATTTAGCATTGTGAGCTGTGTTTACTTTATCTGTGATGTCTTCTGGGCATTTCACATACACAGATGTTTGTACTTTGACCTGGCTGCTGGTTGTTACTCTGGTGAAATTTGGGAACTGGCTTCAGTGAAAATATTCCTGGATATCTTGCTGCCTAATTTGGGTTGGGGTTTTTTTGGTTGTGGTTTGTTTGGGTTTTTTTGTTTTGTTTTGGGGTTTGGTTTTGATTGGGTGGTTTGTTTTTTGTTTTGTTTTGTTTTTTTTTTTTAATTGCTGTTGATATGCATTAGTTCAAAAACTTTTACAGATCCCTAAAGGGAAAGAAGCTGTAACAGTATAAAATGGGGTTATTCCAGTATAGCTTATTCTTGTGCTTAGAATAATAGGAAAACAAGCACACTGTATGCATGTGAGCCCAAGACTCCTCCCTTCTTTCTATAATGTGTTTCTTTTTTTAGGAATCTTTGAGTTCTGTCCCAAAGCAGAACTTGCAGGATGGATCCCAAAATATTTTCAGAGTTGTATGGCAGAACCATTGGATCAAGAAATCTAGGTTATTTCAAAGAGCATACTGTAAAAGATACTTCTTTGGTCATATTCTTCCTGAAGAGCAAGAACTTTTGTTTTCCCCTAGCAGTTCTCCTCATTGCTGATTGCCCAGTTCAGAGTAGTTGGTTGGGTAGCTTTGAGGAAGACAGGGGAATGGAAACATTCAATTTTGGCTTTATGTGTTGTTAGTCTCAGGTATATGCTGTACTCTTGCCTTCCAGTGGAACTTTATAAGAGGGCTAATGGACCCTGCTTGTTTGTTTATATTGAAATTTAAATTATAAGAACAACTGGTTTGTAAGCACATAAAATATTCCTTGGTATTCTAGACAATATTGTAGAATACTAAAACTCAGATACTTGCAGACTGTTAATCTCAGGTATCCAGATTTTATAGATTTCCATCCATAGCTGTAACCAAGATCCAAGCTGCAAAAGGGTCTAGTTGCAGAGGTTAAAGAATAGTGAGAGGCTCATCTGATAAATGTGCCTGAAGACTGTAGAGCCAAAAATCTTCAATCTGCCAGGGAGAAGAGTAAAACTGAGCATGGACATGACAGACCTATCAGATAGTAGAACTGGCATCTGCCCCCCTGTGATGGTTTAGCCCCTGCCAGGGTCTGAGACCACACGGCCGCTGCCCCTCCCCCACAAAGGCAGTGAAATACAAAGCCCCGAGACTGAGATAAGGAAAGGTTTAATACAACAGAGTAACAGCAACACAACAAACAATAACAATAACAGTAATAACAACGAACAGAGCAAAGTATATACCGATACAGCAAAGAGAGAACCGGCTGCGTTAACCCACGTGATCACCGATTCTTCCCGCGCTCGCGCCAGGATGTGACATCAGCATGATATATGAATAACCCGGCTAGAGCTTCCCCCCACTGCTGGGGAAACTTAACCCTATCCTGGCTAAACCAGGACACCCCCCTACAAAGAGAGACTTAACTGTAATAGAGGGGAGATTTTTACTGAATATGGATGTTTCAGAGGCAGGTAATATGTTCAGGTTTTTTTTGTTTGTGACTATTTGGCACAAACAGCCAATTTGCAGGAAGTACCAGTTTGTATGACATCCAAAGTTAGGCTCCTTGCTGTAGTCCTGTTTAGGAAATATGCCAAATCTCCTGTTGCCTTGCATACAGGGGAATACTCAGGGTATTCTGAGTGCACAAGTGTTCTCTGTCAGTCCATTGTGTGCTATGGGGAAGAGGATTTTCAAACTGTTTATTTCTTCTTGCCAGGCATAACACATAGCTGAATTAAACAAACAAAATAATTCCAAACAACAACAAAAAAACCCATGCCAGCTTTGCAACTAGGGAGCCTCTCATTCTTACAGTATTTCTTGTGTCATCACCTGTTGGTAACCTGGTGTGGTAACTCTACCTGCAGCAATCTGGCTACCTGAAGGTACATTACTTGTTCTTTCCACTCAGAAAACGCTTCATGAACTTCATGACTTCAGCCAGGTATGTGATTGTCTTTAGGTAAAAGACTTGCTTAAAAGCAACCGCCAATACTTTCCAAAATAACAGTATTACTATACCATTCTGTGGAGTGCTGCTGTTCTTCCTCACCAGTACACAGATTGATTTTGGAAGCAAGTCATCTAGTCAAAAGCCTGTTAATAAGGCAGACAAACTGACGTCCTCTGTGATGCTGCCTGTTGTTGGAAATAAAGGTCACTTGAACACAAAGTTAAATTCACTGTGTGTAAGCAGGGATGATTTCCCTGATTTAAGAGGAAGGTGTGTGTATTATACCACTCATAAATGTGTCCCTGATTCACCCAGACATTTCGGAAGTTCATCCTACCAACAGAATAATAAGTGATCGTCTTCTCACTGCACTGACCTGAAGACTTGCTACCTGCATAAATGGTTCTGATTGTCAAAACTAAAGGGAAAAATAGTACCTGAGAATTTCAGGTCAAATGTGTCTACAATGGAAGCACAAGGCAGTGTTTAGAGACATGGTAAGGCACTGAGGGACTGAGAGTACATTTGATCAGTAAGTTGTGCTTTGGTGTTGCTTGCCTGTTCAATCCCCAGAAAAACTGAACTGAACAGATGCCGAGTCCTTAAATTAATTCTGCTCAGATGAATGTACTGTACTTAAATATGTGTCATTAAGCACCTTTGACAGCTTTTTAGCAGGTGTTTAGCACGAAAAATAGATCAGTTGAGAGAACAGGAGAGATAAACAGTAAATCCAGTGTGGTGTGTTTAATGTCTATCTAGTATCATCGTGTTCAAGCCCAAAATGGCTTCATTTAGGAGTGCTGCAGATGTACGCAACACTCTAGCGTGCTTCCAGCTGCTCTGATTTGCAGCCTTGCTTACGTCAAAGATAACAAGGGTATATAATGGTCTCACCTTAGCCCTACTGGAGCCAGCCACAAAACACATTGACTTTAACAGAAACAAGATGTAAACCTAAGTCTTCTCTAAAACTGGCAAACAGAATAGGGTACAAAACTGAATCCTAGAGCTGTAGGCTTTTTCTCCATCAGGATGTGAACTGCAAAATAAATTGGTAGGCATAGCAAAAGCTCTAGATGGGCAAATTTTCTTTTATTTTTTTAATCTGATTAGAAAATAAGATCTTTACTCTGTTACTGAGATTATTATCAAAAACTGTGAGAGTTATGCCTGTGGAGTGGAAGAAATGCATTTCTTGCATATCTAGTCTTTAGTCGTAGATTAATAATAAACCCTACTTTACGATCCCTCCCTCCATCAAACCTATAGTATTATTTCCATTGCAATAGAATGTTTCTCATTAAAGCAAATTCAGTCAGAACAAGATGACAGGTACATACAGGTCCAGATCTGACTTACTTTGCACACACAAAAAAGTCCTTAATTCAATTGAATGATTTATGGGAAATGAAATTATGTATGGTGTCAAAGCAGTGCCTTATGGTAGGCTGTAGCATCTACATATATAATAGTATGATACATATTGAAAAACCATTACCAAATATCTCTTTTTCACTACCCACTCAAGTAATAACTTGTTGCCAGCCATAAGCACCATTTTTTTTTTCTGCACATTGATTTAGTGGTATTCTTACAACTTTAAGATTCGGATTGAACAACTAAATCTGTAGACTATTCATAATTCAGTAATTAACTTTAGGATATTGTTTAAATCATATTTAATGAAAATAGTGACATATTTAGCTAAGAGTCTCTTGAGAGATCTGACTCACGGAGTCAATAAAAAAGCCAATATTATTTCTGATGCTAAGACAAGATGATTTTTCTCTTGTGAGAGGGTTGGGATATCTTTTCCTGATTTATAAAGAAGTTGAGATGGAAACATCTATTACAGATTGCATCTAGCTTCTGCTTCAGCAGAGGCAGCTAAAATTTTCTATTGCTTACAATAACAAACATTGAATTTCATACTCCTGTAAATTTAAAAAAAGAAAGCTATCTAAGGTTTTTATAAATACAGTCATGACTACTGACATGGAAAAATGTTTTTCTTTGGTGACTAATTGACAACAATATGAATTCTGTTTCTTCTACAAGTTCATTAATGAGGTTTTTCAAGCTATGGTGTGGCTTTGCATTAGTTAAAAAAAAAAAAAGTCCATGTTCTTTTAGCTGCCTGTAAGGCAGTCTGATGGATATGCAGCTGTTTTAGCTGGCATGTTTGTTCACACTAGATGAAAGTGACTTTATACAGACTACATATTATTTTTGAGCCACAGGACAAGCCCATGAACTACCAAAGTCCTCTGACAGTGAATTACTCGCAGTGTAAGTGGAGTTTAGGCTTATAAGAAATGATCATTTGTAAAGTCCTTTGTATTTTTTTAACTCTTTGCATGGGTTACATGCATGCAGCCTGTTTATTCGTTGTAGCAAAGTTTTACTAGCAAGGGAGTCACCTTCCCTTGGCGTGAGATCGTAAACTTGAACTGCTGCATGTTTCTTGTGCTTCCAGATTACCCATGCCAAAACGAAACTCTAGGCTCAGCCACTATGAGTTAGGCAGGTCTTGTAAGTATGGCCCAAGGACGGGAAAGTCTAAATGTCTTTTCCTTTCTGTTGCATCAGCATGAGGGTGATCTCTATGAAAGCTCCTGAAGGAGCTGAGCACCTTTTATTAAGGTGCAAGCAACTCTCCTCTCCAATTCTTCTGTTGATTTCAGTAAGATGTTTCTACCTGTAAGATCCCAAAGTATTCCATTCTTAAACACACCTCTATCAACATACTTTACTTCAGACATCTGAACTGTCAGTTTAATCCTTAAGCAAGTAATTTAGGAAGATTTGTCTTCCATATCGGTGTCTTTTTGTGAGGAAGTTTGTGGGGTTTTTGGTTGGGATTTTTTTTGGTTAGATTCAGGCTTTTATCTAGAGAAGATGCTGGGCTGGAACCTTTGAAATTAAGTTCTCTGGACACAAAACAGGACATTGCACAACAGCTGCAAGGGAAGTTCCCTTATTCTGCCTCTTTCTGGGGTGATAAGGTTGTCAGAGGTTTTTGAAACTTTCATATTGGCTCTGCAATAGTGGGGAAAAGACCATCAGTGAGGATTTTTTGTGTCTGATGCAAGAATCCTCGAAGATTTGTCCTACAACCTCTGAACTAATGCAAACAGCCAGAGTTCTGCCACTGGCTGAATAAAACTTTTGGTCTCTGAAAAGCTTTAGGGAATTGAAAATGAAAATTCAGGAATAAAATTCTATGATAGCAGATTCCCATTCTCTTTGTACAACTAATTCCACACATGAGAAAGAAGCCTTGAATTGTCTATGAAACAAAGTTTCACTTTTTCATTATCCCTAATGAAAAATATGTATTTCATCATTGCATTTTTTTTAAATATAGTAAGAAAATTGTATAGCTCCAGCCAGCTTAATGGGTGTTAATTTAGATGCATCTGATGATGCTAAAGTGAAAAAGCCAATAAAGAGGGTGTGGCCTGGGCAAGTCAAGAGACACTGTATTTGTAATACCAGCCCTGCTCTTAGCGCCTCATCTCCACTCCTTCAGTACTGCCGATCTAGCTCACCCTGAGGGCAGTTGGTGACCCTGGACCAGGCAACTGGTCTATGTTTTAAAATGATCCTTTACACTTTCTACTTTTCTTCTTGGCTATTTTTGGAGAAGTATGAGGAGAAATGATGGACTGCTCAGGATGACACAACAAAAAAAGTCGTGAAATTAAATTCTCAAGTAATCTCTCTCTTTAACAGGAATAACCTATTTGCGACTTAAAGTTGCCACAGAAATGTGATTTCTTTTGAACACACAAGTAACCTCATTCTGTAGCTGAATACAGGTTCATTGTTAAGATAAAGCTATTATCTGAATTGTTTTCTCAACAATGTTGTGGTTGAAATGAGTTTTCCATTGCATTTAATCTAGAAAAATGAAGATGTTTACATAACTTTAATTTTTCCTGTTCTGTGCACTGAGATAGCACAGAAAATAAACTGTATCCAGGCTTTTGTATACAGTACACCAAAGTAAAATGTACTGCCAGCCCTGCAGCTCTGTACCCAGCCACAGCTAGCTGTGCCCACTACTTCCCTCAGTTTGCAGCAGTGACTTTAAACCATGCAAATACAGCAGTGTGACACCATACAGTATCAGGTTGTTCTGTCTGCGGCTATACAAACTGTGTTAGTGTGAATATTAAGGCCCAGAGATTCAGTACTAAGGTATATATAAATGTCATTCTTTATTTATCTGGTCTGTGATGCATGCCTTGGTCAGGCAACTGTAAATAAAGGGTTTTTTCTTACTGTTTTCAGGCTGACAACCTGAAAGGGCAGGCTGGGACCATGGGCTCACCTGGGCTGCGCTCTCATCTTTTTGAGAGGTGAATTCTGTATCTTCAGGAGCTGCCTTCCTTTTCTATAGGCCATGCCTTCAGATGATGGAAGTGAGAGTCTGTTTCTATCGAAATCCACTCCTTGCTGGATGAGGGTACATTATAAGCTTCAAAGTAGGGGAAATTCCTCTCATCTTGAAGTGCAGACTTAAACTGAGGAGAAGAGAGCTTGGAGGCATTTTGTTTAATTGATAAATGACCGTGTCAAGCCAACTATTTGAATTAACTGTTCTCCTGCCTTGGAAGTTTAACCTGTTTCCTTTACCAAGCAGTAAACCACAAGAGTAAAAGTAACATCCCATTTAACTTCTAGCTATTTGTATTAAGGTCTCTGCTAAGGTAGTGTTGTTGTGCCTGTAGAAATAACCAGCTGGATAGAGCTGCTACTTCCCAAGCAGTTTCTGCTGACTCCCACAGGTGTTCTTGTCAGGAGACAAAATAGAGGAAGATTTTAGATTTTCCCTTTCAATGCATGAACGTGTTGCTGTTTATTAAAGGGGACTAAATCACTGTGAATTTAGAGTCGACATAGCGCTTAGGAATATGGTGTAGTTGGGAACTGTCAATGTTAGGTTAATGGTTGGACTGGATGATCTTCAAGGTCTTTTCCAACCTAGATGGTTCTGTGATTCTGTAATATCATATGCCTACTTCACAAATTTCAGGAATTTGGTACTCAGTTGCCTGTTTGCCACAAAGTAGTCACTCAGGAAATTGAAAGTGCCCTAAAAGTAGAAGAAATCTTAACCTGATAGTCCCAGATTCACTTAAAAGGGGGAAAGGGAAGAGACCATACGATTATTTGTAGCACCAGGGAAGCTCATTCTCCTAATCAACACATTTCCCTGCAGCTCAGGATGAAGTGAAATGTTAGCTTGGTAAAGCTCTAGCTAGATGCACGGAAATCCAGGACGTGAAACAAACAGTAAATCCTCACCTTCCTTGCAAGAAAATGATAAAAAGCATTTCTCTCCCAAGGAAGCACTACACAGCAGGATCAATTTGTTCGTAAAGCGTAGGGATTGCTTGCGATGGTGTGAACTTTGTATAAACACGGGGAAATGGCTTCGTGTTATATCAATATTGATGTTTCTGAAGCATCCCTCTCATCAGATGATTTGTAAGCGGCTCCTTCAACGCTTCCTGACTCCGAGGCGAGCTGCTAGATTAATCTGTACTCTGCCGTGGGTGCTTTCTGCCGCCTGCTGCGACCAAGCCGGCTACCCCACGGGCGGGCAGCTCGGCCAGCCCCGGTGCCCGGCGGGGGCCCCCGGCTGCGCCCCGCTCCCAGGCCGACAGGGGAGCCGCCGGGCCCAGCCCCAGCAGGTGCTGCGCACACTCGAGCGTGAGAAACTTTCTCTGGGTGTTTCCCAGGGGGCTGCGCCTGGGGAGAGGCAACCGCCAGCAAAACCCCGCAGGAGATGGAAGACAGAGTCGCCCGCTTCTTTCAGGCAGCGCGGGGCTCCCGAGTTTGGGGACAAAGCGGTGCGAGCCCGCAAAACGTGGCGGGCTCCGGGTGCGCGGCGGGCAGCCCCCACTCCGCGGTGGGGCACCTCGTTCGGTGTCCGCCGGGCCGGGGGAAGCCGCGCACCCGCACCGCACCCGCACCGCCCCCGGGACCGCCCGCTCGGGCCGCCCCACCTGCGGCCGGGCCGCCGGCCCCCGCCGCCTCCGACCCGCCCCGGGGCCGGTGCGCGGGGGGGGAGGGAGGCGGCGGGGGGCGGTTGTTTAACCCTTTCGCCGCCGGGCGGCTCCCGAAACGGCCGAGGCGGCGGCGGCCCCGTGAGGCGCGGCGCTGTGTCCTGTGCCCGGGCGGGGAGGGGTGGCGCAGGGTGGGGGCGAGCGCGGGGCGGGGGGGCCGCGGGAGCCGCTCCCTCCTTGCCCAGCCCGGCCCGGCAGAGGCGGTGGCGGCGGGAGGAGGAGGAGGAGGGCGCAGAGCGCAGACATGGCGGCCAACATGTACCGAGTGGGAGGTATGTGGGGACGCGGCAGCGCCCGCCCGGCGCCGGGGGGCCAGGCGCCCGGCAGCGGGGACGGGGCCTGGCCCTGGCCCGGGGGTCCCGCCGAGCCGCGGGCTGTGCGCGCCGCGCCGGGGTGAAGGGGGGCGCGCCGGCCCCCTCCGCCTGCCGTGGCCCCGAGCGCGGCGGCCAGGCCCGGGCGGGCGGTGGGAGGCGACGGCGGGTCCCGGTTAAGGGGGCCGCCGGGCCCTCCGCGGGGCGGAGGGGGAGGACGCAGGTTCCTCCCCCACCAGCCCTGTGCGCCGGGTGGGAGGCCGGCCCCCACCGCCGAGGAGGAGAAGGGCAGCGCCGCCCTCCGCGGGGAAGTGGGGAGCGGCGCCGCCGGCTTCCTACCCCCTCACCGCGGCGCGGGCATGGCCTCCCTTCGCGCCTCGCCTCCTTCCCCGCTGAGCGGCCGCCCGGCCGGCCCCCGGCCCCGCCACCCGCCGGACCAGCGCGCCGCGGCCGGCCCGCTCGCGGGGGGCGGCCGAGTGGGGCCGTGCGCCCCCGGCCCAGGGGCCTCCCTCGGCCCTGCGGGGCCAAGCCCGGCCCTGCCTCTGCGGCCTGGCGGGCCCGGGCGGCACGGCACGGCGCCCACCCCGGGGGGCGCCCGGTGGCGCTTCCCTCCGTGCCGCCTCCCGAGCCCCGCTCCCTCCCTTCAGCCGCGGAGTGTCTCCGCGTCTGCTTTCAGCTCCCGGCGATCCATAATAAATCCGACTGTGTAACCGGGAGGTTTCTGTCAGCTTTCCTGCTTGCCGGCGTGACCCCCGAGCAAGTGCGCTTGGCACTGCGCGAAGGGGGGGCACTTGGGCGGTAAAAAACACGGCAAAGGTGCCTCTTCACACCCCCAGCCTGTCGAAACAGACACTGATAACTTTCCACTGCCCTCCCTGAGGGAGTGAACATGGCCGTGTGCCCAGCGCTGGGGCTCAGGTGCACCGCTCAAGTTAGGTTTTCGGTACTTGGTGCTCTAAAATGGCTTATTTTCTCCTGCTCTCTCCTCGTCAGCCTGAGGTGAGAGGGAACATGCAAGGGAACGAGGGGTGATAGTTTGAATCTCTTCCTGCCTCTTGTTTTGAGATACGCTGATACATCCGTGAATCGTCCATCTGCATAGTCCATTAGGGCATTTGGGTTGTAATCCCATCAGCCTTTACTCATGAAAGTAATCCTTCGCTGAGCAGCGCTGTTGAAATCTGGGTAGGGTTTGCTTCTTAGGTCATCCATTCCAAATTTTGGCGTTGTAACCTTAATAAGCAATTGTGAACAAAATCCAGAGATCATACTCTTTCTTTAGAGCTAAATGAGCAACCCGAGGGACTGTTTCACTGTAATGCAGTGTCAGAGCATTGCAGAAGAGTTTTATACGTCATTATGGCCCCCCCACCCAATTTTTTAAAAAAAAGTTCACAAGGTGCGTGGTGCAGAAGTCGTATCAAATGTAAAGTGTGCTTAGCGTTTGATGACAACAAGTTTTGAGAAAACTGTTGAAGGAAATGTGCTGCATGTCAACTCTTTGTATGTTACATGGGAGCAGCTTTCAGGATATGTGTAAACATCCATATACTCTACAAAAATATTTTTATATTGATGATGCTGTAAAAGATTTTGTCCTGAAGAACCTCACGAACTTCATGAGTATTACTGCTTAGTATAGTTTACATGTTGCTGAACAGAGATGACAACAAAAGCAAGTATCAGTAAATGTCCATTACTCATTTGGAAGGTTGTACTACCACAGCACCTGTTAATAAGTGTGAGGAAGCATATTTTACAGAAATATTTATCTACATAATACAGAAACTCACTAAAGCAGTCAATTCTTAAATCTTCCCTAATTGATCGTGAGGAACCACTGCTTTTATATCAAGGTTTATAAAGTATGTGTATTACTGAATTACATGTAAGCTCCAACACAAGGCATTTAACTTCATTTCAGCATGATTGTTAAAGCATGTATAGTCCAGTTGTAACCAGATTTTAGGAAAAATTTATGTTAAATCTCGGTATAGAAATACTTTACTGTTTTAACATTGACTAAGAAATCTCAGCTTTTTAATAGCTTCTAGGTTTAGAAGAAAAGTTTTGCTTTAATAATGATATACTTTTACATATTATTTTTTGGTATTTCAGTATCTTTCCTTTTTTCATTGCAGATTATGTTTATTTTGAAAATTCTTCCAGCAATCCATATCTCATTAGGAGAATTGAAGAACTTAACAAGGTACACAAGTATCTAAGATTCTTGCTTAACCTTTGACAACAGTCAGTGCACTTTTCAAAAACTGAAAATTATTTCCATTCCGTAAGATTTCTGTTGTGGTAGAATTTTCTGGTTTTGTTTTTTTTTGCCTTCTTGAGATTTGCTGTGTATTTTGTGTATGTTTCAGTTACTGAAATACTGCTATGTGATATCCTGTAATTCTGCCCTGTTACCTAAGAAAATATTCCTTGTGAACAGGACTACTTTGCTGTAAAAAATTTCCAAATGAATCCTATGAATGCTTGAGGAAAAGAATTTAGTTCTGTGTATAGTGATGACACTGAATCCATCTGGAATGATAGTGATCATGCAATGTGTCTCCTTTTGGATGTATGTGGAAAGAGCTAGTAAGTATCAGTGAGACTTTGCAGTGATCAAGTAACAGAATATGTGACTTCTGTTAATTGCTCTGCTTATTGGCAGCTGCGAATGAAGGACAGGTTTTTGAATAGAAACAGAGACTGTGTTCTACTTCTTTAACCTGAGTGTATTTTTATAAAGAATGGAAGTTTTTGAGAGTGTCATTTTGGAGAAAGCACGATTGTTTTTCTTCGTTTTTGTACTATTAGGAATGGTGTGGGATTTTATTTTTTTTGTGTGGCATAGTTTTAGTATTTCATCAAGCAGTATTAAAGCTTACTGATACATTATGTCAAAAGTTAATGATCAAAGTGCTTATCGTTATGTAAATAATGATAAAGATTTTTTTTCCTGTGGTTGGAAAGTAAGTTAAAAAATTGGTGACCTGCAGTTTTCTTCTTATTAATGGAACATAACACTATTCCATAGCAGACATCAACCACATCACCTGTTAGTACTGTCCAACACAACATCCACTGAACTTGTGCATGACAAATCATTTTGGACTTTTATTGGAGAAGAATATTTTTTATTTACAGTAATTGAACTGATTCCAATCATGTTCTGAATGTAATGTTTATTATCTTTAAACTGCATTGCTATAATTTAATCTTGCTCGTGGATGGTAGAGTATTGATTTTTTTTTTTTTTAAGAGAGTTTCAAGGATATAGTCCAGATATCTTAATTATGAATTATGTGCTTTCATGTGTTAAAGGCATTGAACAAACATGGAGATGTTACGTAAATATGTAATGAAATGCTTTAGTTATCATTTTACCAGAGACAAGATGCTTTCTTTTTTTTTTGTAACAAACTTAATTAAAACGTCATACTTTTCAGTGCCACAACTTGACTTTTAAATAAGCAGCTCAAGGTAATGAACTAATTTTGTACTTCTCATAACAAGAAAGAGCGTACAGTTCTTCAAATGTTAGTAGATTGTCCACAGTTATCGGGCTAAAGAGCATGATCCTGTAATGAGTCATGAAAACAGCTGTGAACTAAATAGCTCTTTTATCTTATGAGCTGCAGTGAATTTTCAAATAAACAATGTTATATTAAATATGATTCTGAAAAAAATGCCAGAGTACTTTGAAGTACAGATTTCTGTCTAAAGCTGGGTTGCAAAGAAATGTTCACAAGCTTCTAATATTTCCTAAGAATTCTTACATTAACATGATACTGGCATTACATCTCTAAACAGCTGAGTAATATATACATTCTTAGGACTAAATAATTATAATCAATACCATTGTTTGATCTGAAATTGATATTGGCCCGTGTCAGGCTTTTACCTATTTGAGTAATTTTGTTGACTTCAGCCTGACTGATCATGTGACAACTACTAATAAAAGGGAGAATTGCAAGCAGAGGGCATTTAATTTGTATTATTTAGCTGAGGAAGGATACATTCTGACTTGATATATCTTTCTTTTGTAGACTGCCAATGGAAACGTGGAAGCAAAAGTGGTGTGTTTTTATAGGCGAAGAGATATTTCCAACAGCCTTATAATGCTTGCAGATAAGCATGCTAGTAAGTAGATTGTATAGGGCATTTTTTCTTTCTGTCACAGCCCGTTAAGTTTCTGCAGCTACTTAAAATTGCATTTCTTTGGCATGTGGAACATATATATTTATACGAGGCATTAATTAATACCCAGTTAGATGCTTAGCATTATCTGATACTGGCCCTTCTCCTAGTAGTTGCTTCCGGGACTTAAGCTGTGCTGAAGTGATTGAAAGTCTCCATTTGAAAAAAAAAGAATATATTTTTTAATCTGGAAGATACAGCTATATTTCTTTTTTATGTCAAAAGTAAATCTTGGGTGTAAGTTGATTTAAGCTAAAGGGTGTTCGTGAGGATTTAATTTGACTTTTTTGAGTTAGACATAAACGCGTATTGCTTACTGGAAAGAATGAAGTGTATTGTTGGAGACTGAAAATCACTGGAGGTTGTTACGTAGCTGTTATGTGCATTTATGCTAAATGTAGACATTAATCAGTAAAGTAGTAGCAAGCATCATCTCACTTTTTTCAGAAAAGCAACAAGTGTTAATAGGGAAAAAAGTCCCATTTTCATCATGAATTTAACTTTTTTTGGTAGCTGCCATTTGGCCTGCAACTGAAAAATGGTATTTTTCTGTAACTTTAAAAATATAATTCTGAAGACAAAAACAGAACCTAAGAAACTGGGATGTTTGAGAAAACAGTTATTTGCAAAATATTGTGCTCATGTTTGTAAATAACTGAAGTGTTAAACATGTCAACATCCAGTTAATTTCTTGCCATATACTGTTAAATAACATTTTGATTATAAATGATACTTCAGTTTTCAAAATTAATATGTGAATAAGTGATGTAGGGATTATAATTCTCTGTTCTCTATTTTGTCGAGATGAACCTCTTTAAAGACATTACCTAATGCCATATTTTGTATGTAGATATATGATGGAGTAATTAGGCACTTAAAATACCTTACAGTTTGTTTAATGTTAAATTCTGATTACTTTACTCATACAAGTACCATTAGTGAAGAGAAGCAGCCAGCTTTTGGCTTTTGTTTTACTTTTTCATTGGTCCTGGAGAAGTGAAGGTGATTTGAGTATGTACTGTGAAGTACTAGCTTGGTTTTTAAAGAAGAAACATCTTGCTTATGTTATAAGGGAATGATTTACTGAAATGTTTTTCTAATATAGTTGGGTACGCTTTATAATTATTGGTGACTTATTTTATGGTAGTCTGCCCCCACAATCTTTATAGTCTTTTGAGTTCTTCCATATGAAATGTATAGACACACAGAACTTTTAGTGAGCTTCAGTAAGCTTTCCAGCACACTTTTTTGTTTTTCTTTTCTCATGGAGGAGGCAGGGAAGGATGAAAAGGATAACAGTTTTACTGGAAATACTTTTTTTTTTTTTCATTTTATTTTTAAAACATGAATCTTTAACACTTTAGTTGAACACTTTGTGTTAGTTCTGTGGGCATCATTCAATCTGGAAAAGTGAATAAGATTTTTCTATTTCCTTTGTGAGTTTTAGATTGCCAGTTTGTCAGCACTTTGATATAAAGGACTTGTTGACGGTCTGTTGCTCTTCCACTATAGCATACTAGGGGTTTGTTGGTGTCAGTAGAAGTGCCATGGAATCTTCCATCACATTTTCTCTATTGACATTTCTTGCTGTTTTCTAGTGAGAAAATAGAAATGTAATTTCTAGCTGATTCAACAAGCATCTTTAGAATGCCTCTGTCTCACAGGTCGTAAGTCTTCTAACACGGCGTTTTTATGGATTAGGTTTGGACGTTTTTTCTGTACATAATGTTTTCTTTCTGACCAATCTGTGAAATCTATACAGTGAAGTTACCTTACAAGACATATGTTACAGTTGCAGGGAACAGCACATAGTGAAGCATTGCTTGCCTGGATCTTCATACAGCTCATACAGCAGATGTAGTTAAATGTCAAATCAATTTAAATGTTTTGATTCTGGAATACCACAGTGGTCTGTTTAAAAAAATGATGTATGTAAACAAAGTATTTGTATATTTATGAATTGAATGTTTTGGGAATGTTTTATATAGCTAAACATGTTGGTGCTTCAACACTTACCTGGTTTGTTATAAAATAAATGCTAAAAGATACGAGTTTCTTACAGAACGGAAATTCCAGTTCAGACACTAGTTACTCCAGTATACATGCCTAGAGAAGTCTTTTAAGTATAAGATCTGCTTGATCTTTTCTAATGACATTTTACATTGCTAGCAATTTCTTTTTATTTTTTTCTGATGGAGAAAACTGTCCTGAGTAATACACTTTTGAAGATTTTGGCAGGTGGGGTTAGTGGTGTGTGGTTTTTTTTTTTTTTGGGTGACACTTCAATTTCTGAAGATTGCATTTTGTGATGTAGGTATGGTCGCATTTAATAAGAAAATAGCTTCATGAGAAAATATTTTTGAACTCTTAAAGAATGCATTTTCAATAACTTGAAAAAGTTTCAAAACAATTTTAAAGAATGGGAAAAATGGAATGAAGTAGATGTGTGACACTCACTGATAAAGAGTCAAGATACTGTTTATTGGGGTTTTTTTTGTTTGGCTTTTACATTGTCTTCAAAAAAGTTTCAGGATATAAAAAGAAACAGGGGGAGGGGAAATGAGTTTTGCTTAGGCCATTCTAAAATACTTGGGTACAGATGAGCTCCCTTGATTTCAAAGCATCTGACACTAATCTGTGAGGAAATTGCATTTCCTCCTTTTTTTTCTCTGGTGTTTCTGGTGGAAGTTAATTAACGAGCATTTTTATTTGTCTACCAGCATCATGTATGATGTCAGTCTAGATCTGGGAATAGTTCTATAAGATGAGTGCAGCCACTGAAATCCAGGGGTTTGGAATTTTTACGGGCCCTTGAAGACATTGCATTTTCCCAGTTTGATTTCTGTTACTGTAAAACAGAGTTTATGATGAGGCCAACTTGAAAGCCAAAACAAAATATGGACCGAGATCAGCTTCTTGACCCTGTGCGGCCTCTTGAACTGAGTAGGGGAGTTCTGTTGGAGTGTTAACACCTGCTAGGTCTTAGGTTGTAGCTGTTACCATAGGGTTATTGCGAGGGGGTCATTCCTTTCTTCCGGCAGCAGAGCAAGTCTTGCTTTATGGGGAAAAGAAGGAAAAGAGATGAATAGAAGACAGCAGGCAGTACAAGAGCTATTGCAACAGATGACTGAAGTACATAAGCAAATGAACTTGGAAAGAAGGGACAAACCCCCTCAGCTTATTAAAATGGGTGAACCAAACATAAAGGGGTGGCATAGAGATGTTTTCTAACCAAATGGTGTGATTGAATGAGCAATTGCCAACTGTAGCTGGATCTATAAAATTTAGATGATCCTTTAGATAAAGTGGAGTTGATGTAAATATTGGAGGGCAAGGTTTTAATAGCTGGGGAGGGGGGACTATATTAGCTCTGTGTCAGCACTGGCTTTGGGTTAGATTTATGCACTATTACTTTCTTGAAGCTGAGTAGGGTGGCCTGAGTACATGATGCCTTTTTTTACAGTTCTTCACATTTTAAATTCTTTATCTGGTCATGTGCTACCATGTAATACTGTATCTGAAGTCATTCTGTTATTGCAACTCCTCAAACAGCTTTTGCCTGCTCAACCACCTGGGGAGGCCTTTGTCTTTGGATTTATTAAGAGAGCTTGCTTTGACTTAGGTGTGCTGAGCTCCTGACTGAATGCCCAGAATTTTTCTGGGCCTGTGATAAAGCCCATGCACTATGTATTCTTTCTCATTAGCAAAAATTGACAGAAGTCGATTTAAAAAAAATGGGAGGCATATTGGTTTCAGTGACCAAGAGATCAAAGTTAAAAAGATTTTTCTAGATTACGGAAGCTGTAGTCAAAAATCTCCTTTCTTCAGTCTCAGTTGCACTGCAGAGATCACTTACTGGCTTTACTTCTCAGAGTTGCACTTTTTTTAGGGCTTTCTTAGCCTTTGGCTCTTGAACACTTATGTTTCATGTCACACTGCTCTGCAAAATGGTTTCTACTACAGAAATTTTGTACACAATAGATTTCTAGGAAGAAAGGAAGGGTCCTGCTAGTGATCTGGTGATTACTGTTGAACAGCTGGAGTCTATACTCAGTTTTGACGTTGGTATGATACGGATGTATTGTAATCAGAAGCAAATTCAAATATTCTCTCTGTACTTTAGTTTCTTTATCTGTAAAGTAATGCTCTGATTAGAAGTTCTTAAGGTTGGTGAAAAATATTTAATACACCAATACATTTTTATAGCTCCCGTTAAAAGATCTCAGTGCCTTACTAATACACAAAATAAATTTTATTTGTATCAAGAATGTTCCAACAGTGCTGGAAATGGTTTGATCTTACAGAGCAGTTTTACTCCTGTTGAATTCTTTTATGTAAAGATGCTTTGTATTTGTGAAAAAATTAACAATTAGTTTGCATATTGCCAATCTGCATTAGCATTGTAATAATTGCCAAACGCTCCAGATGCATCCAAGAGAATGAAGCTGTTAATATTCCATCTGATTTTTGGATTTCAGTAGAGCAGCAGGTTAGTAGGTAGCGTAGAAGATGTCAAGAAGATGAATTTAACTTGAGAGTTAAGTTAGTGTTTAATATATTTAATAGTAATGCAGATTACTCATGAATATTCCCAAAGATATACAAAACTGAAATGTAAATTCCTTTAGTGTGTCATCAGGTTTTTTTAATATATGGTTGCTGCTGCATAGTGGTATTCTTAATGCTCAGTTCCAGGAAAAACACGTGAGAGTTTTTCCTGCCCTCTTCAGCAATTGAAGAAACACAACTCAGCTTCATTTTTCAGTATTTTTCTCAAGTGTACATAGAACTAAAACAGGAATAGGGCAATTCATATATTCATTCTGTAAGAAAAAAATTATGTGTGTGTGGAGACCTGGGGGGGTTCAGTAAGGAACTCCAGAGTAAAATGCCTAAAATGCTTTGTGTTGTTTGGTGTTCTTTTCTCTTAGTCACATATTTGACTCAGTGTAATTCAGAGCATTTATAATTTAGTATTACTGGGTTATTTTTGCCAAATCAGATGATAACACAGCCAAAAACTTGGTGGGTTTTTTTTGGTCGTGGTTCTTTTTCATCACAGTAGTTCTTGTACATCAAACTAAAAAGCTGTTTTTCAGAAAGGATATAATGTATCTTTAATCACAATCCCTTTTCTGAAAAATGAGATGTGAGGCTTGTTACTTAATTCAAATCATATAATGTCTTAACATAAAAAGTATCTTTTGACTGGAGAGTCTATTTGAGCCCTTAAATTGGTTTTTTTTTTGGTCCTGTTAGTTCCTTTGAATACCTGTTGTCTCCACAACCTGTGTCTGGTTAGAAGCACCTTTGATCAAATGAATGTGAGACACAAGCGTTAATTCTTCCATTGCATATGATCCATTTTTTCCACCTTCATAATTTTAAATGTTGAAATAATTCATAATTTTTTTTTTTTAACATGGTGAATGCTTATGTTGTTGTACCCTACATACAACTTTCAGGGAATGAATTAAGACAGTTTATTCACTTTAGTGGTAGGCTAGTAGAGATTAACATCTATCCTACAGGATAGGATTCTCTGAGGCAGAGAGAGTTCTCAGTTACTCCTTCAAGCGAATTGAAGATTAAAGAGCTGCCTGTTTAGCAGGTGGTCCTTTGAATGAAAAGATGATGATTGTATTGCATTGGTTTTGATACAAATAAACCAGAAACAAAGCCTTTTGGGTCTTATTTGTGGTCATGTGGGTGCAAAATAAAAGAAGTCTTTAGAGCTCAAGAGTTCAGTTGATCTGCATGTCTTACAGTGCTGTGTAAGTGGCTCTTCCATGGAATTCAGTGACTTTTGGAATGTTTTCTGCTAGGTTACAGTTTGTTTTTTAATTGCACTTGGTGAGAAGGCCTCTCTATTGCTTGCTGTTAAGAAAACAGATCTGTTGATACTACCCTGTGATGAAGAATACCATTTTTCTGGATGTTAGATAGGAGGGAAAGGAACTAAGGAATGGAAAGGCAGAGTTGGGAATCAAAAATAGGAGAATCTCTTGGAGCATTTATAAGGAAGGAGAAGGCTTGACTGCTAGATATGCCCGAGGAGTGGGTGAGCAGACTTGTGTAACTGGTTCAGTGAGATACTACCTTCTTAATGTCAAGGCTTCTGTAAATATAAACTAGTGTTTGTTTTCAACTTAGTGTCCCTGGCTCTGTCATCTGTGTCCACCCCACCCCCCATGCCTCCCCAGTGAGTACCCAAGAATTAGGAGAAAATTATTTTTGACTTCACATATTTGCCCTCTTTTCTTCGAGGAAAAGGCAAGTCTTTCAGAAGTCCGTGTCTGTGAGCAAGCGATCAGAAGACTCTTGGGTTTGCTTTGAAGATGGAGTGGTGAACAGACGAAACCAAATATAGTAGGACAGGAAAGTTTAGGAGAATGAGTTCCAACCACTTTTTCGCTCAAGACTGAAATTTTACATGTTATACTTATTTGCAGTCAACTAATAGAGACATGGAAACTAAGCACTAGCAAATTCAAGTATGTTATGTTGCTTCTGGGGATCTTGAAGTCTGTGATGTGGGTGAGACACACCCTAGGAGGACCATTTAAGGATGATACAGATAAATTCTTTAATCACTGGCAGAGTAGCTTTTATGCTAAGGTATTTTTCTATTAGTGTAACTATCACTTTCACTGAAAATGAGCTTGAGAAATAGTTGGGGTTTTTTTTGTGGGGAAGACATGACTTTTTTGATCTCCTGAGACAAGGGAACATGAAGTTTTCCTTCACTTACCCAAGAGAATTTCTTCAGCTGTAATTTATTTGGAGAGGGGGTAAAAATTCAGCACTTGCTGAAATAGAGTGAGCCTCGTCCAAAATTACATCCTTGTCACCAAGGAGAAACTTGTCTCAAGGCTCCCAATTATCCTTTTCAAGGGCGCTTTGGGTAGTCTCATAATTTATGTGTTTTGTTCATTTGGTTTTTGTGCAAGAACTTCATACTTGTGATTTCCGCCCCAAACCCCCCCCAACGGTAAAAGCAATAAAGAGACAGTAATGAGGAGCTTTTTGCTTCTGACAATATCAGAATCTTCTTTTTTGTGAATGACATTTTAGAATTAGTGGTTAACAGTAGTGTATATTGTCTCATTAACAAGTTTACTGTCAGCTCTAAGTATCTTGTGGAATTATTAACTGCTCTGGTGGTTCAGACTCCTTCTTTGGTGCAGAATGTCTTGTTAGATGGTGAATGTTAATGATCTTCTCTTAATGGAGTGAATGGATTTCCATCTAAGTTCATCATTTTAGTAGTTCTTAGCTCTGATGGAAAACTTGCATAAATATATTTTTTTCATCTGAGTATATGTGATCTGCATTTGGGTATGCAGGATTTTGCACATATAAAAATACTGTCCACTCTGTGCAGTTTGTATAACTGCATCTGAATTTTTGCACGAACTAGCAAACTAGCTAGTAACTGCTGGCTTCATCTTTTGACCACTTAAGAATAGATTTATAATTTTGGGCAACCATAACTAGATTTTTTTTATTTTCTGAACACATAATTTAAAAAGATTGAACATATTGCTGCCAATCTCTGTGAATATAAAACCAAACTAAACCCAGAATCTGTTTTAACTCCGTGAGTTTGCTGTGGAGAGTGGAAAGCTGCAAAGTATCAGTTCATATTTATGTTTAAAACTATTTAATAGATATATGAAATTCAGCTTTTATTTTTATTACTTAATTACAGAAATTATTTATCTAGTGTGTTTCCTCAGTAGGGAGGGACTCAATAGGGTAGAAAAGGTGGCACTTTTTTGAGCTCCACTCACAAAATAAATTCTTCACATTGGAGTTTTTGCAAGGAGACAGCATTCACAGGAAACTGCCAAAGCATTGTGTGTTCTCTGTTTCCTTGTGTTCCTTAGGATTCATTTCCCCATGGTGAAGTTTGAATACGGTGCATCAGTATTACCATACTTCTTGTTCAGAGTTTCTTTTGATTTGTGGAAAGCACGTAACTATCATCTCTCAGCTGCTAACTTTCTTGTCTCCTTAATGTTTGTTAATTTTGCAGGCCAGTGATCCCACATTGTTCTTGATGACCTCCAAAATACCAGTAACATTTAAATTGGTATTATTGATCATAATTTTTGTCTCCTGAAGATAAATAGGATGTTTCACAGCTCCTAGATTTCTGTAATTTCAGATGGTTCTACTCTTTCTTTTTTTTTTCCTTGGCTACTAATTTTAAGTGACTCTTCCCACATTCTCCTCAGTGTACCCACAGTGTACCAAAGCACCTGAGGCAAATTTTAGACTACAAAAACATTGCTAGGTTATCTTTATCTGTAAAGCTCAAATTAGAGATACATTTTACAGCTTCAAAGAGTTCTCTGATAGTCTAGTTGAATCAGTAGTTCATATCATTTACAAATCTGAATGATGTAAACTCACTATTAATATAGAAAAACTTTTTTCCCATCATACAGTGGCAGTTAAATGTATGAATTGGGGATCAGGCCTGATGGTTTAAAGGCTTACCAGCAGTAATTCTTGAATATCTATATCATGCAGTGGAATGAAGTCGGCAGTAGTTGTCCTTCTTATTACTCACGCATGCCTGTAACTTCACCCATGATGATAGAGATGGAGCTTATTAGCTGGGGCAGAGTGCTGTGTGAGGATGAACGTAGTGCTTCCTACCCAAGCTTATTCATGCAGTGCTGAGTATGTATATGGCGTGAGGTATTCTGGAGAAGGTAGAGAAGTAGCAAATAAGATTAATCTGTAAAGTACTTCTGTGGTTTGTCTGTAAACTCTCTTTCTGTTAAATGTAGCCTGCACAAATAACAGGATATGTGCGCAAAGTTACCGTATATGTTGAGTTTGACATGCCCCAAACCACATGAGTGTCAGAGTGGGTGGCTGGAATGGCTGTGCTATTGGTGATGTGATTTGTCTGTTTGATCAATACTTTGTTTTTCACCTCAACTACTGTTTGTAACCTTATCTGAGCAAGGGAAGATTTGTAGTGAGAACCGGCTTTGATTCTGATTTTTATATGCTACACAGATGCTTCTGCAAGGATCCTTGCAGAGAGATGTTTTGTGCTAATATAGAATACATCACTCCCATGAGCAAAACAAGTTTGAGTGGTAAAAAGTACAATTTTTTTTCAGTAAAAGCCTGGTCTACATTATCAAATTCCTAAAAGACTTTGGGAAGCTAAGTAGTTCATTTTGACTGTCACCCAGTGTCTGAATCCAAAACTTGTTTGCAGATTTATCACAGTACATAAGATGTCTTCTCTGTGCAGATTGCCTAGTTGCTGGGCTATGCATAGAACGCTATGTACGCATACACCCAGAGGTTATGTAAGTACACCTGCGTTTTCTACTTGCACAACAGGTTAAGCATCCATCAAAAACCAGCACAACTAAATTAGCAGTCTTCCCATTTTTGATATGCTGAGTGATAGACTTAAATTTTCGTTTGTCTGTTCTTGTTTCTATGAACAATTGTGACAGTGATACGCAACGCTGAAGAGAGTCATGTTTTAGTTATTCTGTATGAGAAGTGCAGCCTTGTTTCGACTTAAACCAGTGCAGAAATCGTTAGTGTTGGCAGGGTCAGTGACCTGTAACCTAGTCCTACAGGGCACTGTGGCCCTCTGCTATGTGACAGTTCCTTTAGGCCAGATCTTTTGACTGATGTGCTGCTGTCAGGAGTGAAATCCTGATGCTGCTAATTCTCAGTGGGGTGTCAAGGGGCCAAGGACGCAGTTGCCAAGTATAGAAGAAAAAGGGCTTTGATATATGGACAGCTTTTATGTTTATATTTGCCTTGAAAGGGTGACTAGCTTCATATACTTTCGAAATGCTCTTCCCTTTTTTTTTTTCTGTTTTTAATTTTTTTCTTAATAAGAGGGAAAAAAGCCAGGATCGTCATACTGAAAATTCAACATGTATGAAGTGAATTAATGATGATTTTTAATATTTTACTTGATACTATAACAAACATGGCACTTGAATATGTTGTCTACAAAAAAAAGTACTGAGAGTAGAAGAAAAACTTCATTGGTTTACTTGATCTTTATTTCCATTTATTTAAAAAAAGTGATGGAAATGACATATGTATTAAAGATTTGACTAATTAATACAATCTGATGTTTATTCTTGTGTTGTTTTGTTTGTTGTTTTTTTCCCACTGGCATCAGAATTAAAAGATTTTAATAATTTAAAGTGATACATATATTCATATCTCTTTATACTTTTCTCAGTTCATATATATAGTTCCCATTAATTAGAATCTTAAGATCTCTGTACATGCATCAAGGAAATAATATACCCTGGAAGATAAATCTCCAGCATAGCTGAAGATGGAAAAAAGTTACCTTTTAAATCTTACACAGACAGTCTGAGTAAATGAACTCCTCTTCCTGCTTGACTCCTCAGTCTATAAGCAGAAAAGCTTTCTTACCATGCTGGCATTGTGCAGACATTATCTTGGATAACATTCTTCCCATTTTAAAATCCTGCAGATAGAGCTTTAATGTGTCTTGGTTAAGTTTACTCAAGAACAGGATATACAAATCCTTTTTTTTTTTTTTTTTTTTTTTTTCCCCCCTACTACTGCTTTCATTCCTGCAAAAAATCAAACAAAATTCAGCCATCCTGGAAGGAGATACTGTAGAAAATAAATAATTTGTGTTTTACAGGCAGAATAATACACCATTCTGAGTAGGGGCAGGAAAGTGCTTGTACAATCTGTGCCTTTTTGTCTCTGCCAACAGATTTTGAAAATTTGTTTACCTGCTATTGAGGATGTGAATTCTGTGTTAGAGAAGCAGTTTATATCTCTGAAGCTTTGTGGTTATCATTGTCACACAGCGAAAGAAAATTCACGTGTATATCTTAAATGTGGACTCTTGAGTTCTTACAGAAAACTGAAGAGATTTTTGGTGGTGTTAGTCCTCTACATGATACCTTTATTGTTTTTTAAATAGTTACACTGCATTTTGCCGAGAGACAAGTACACAACTTGTTAACTAACTAGATCAAGCATACCTGTTGCCTGTTTTAAAGGAAAGACCTTGTTTTAACAAGATATTATGAGCAGGAGGTGTGTATGGTAATGTGAAAATCCAAGTGATGGGAAAAGTTGCTAATAGCCTCAGTCTCATGAAATGGAAGATACAAATCTCCCTTTTCTCAAAATCTGGTCTAATAATTATTCATGCAGGTTACATGGCATTGTTGCAGATAGCCTTCGTATTTCTTGAGCCAGGTGACAGATTAAAAAAATTATTTCTTGGGCAGTGGCAGATTCCTCGTGGGCACTTTTGCTCTGTGGATGGTCTGCCAGCATGGATTTGGGGGTAGAACTAAGACTTTCCACTTTCTTTCCACCACAGCTCTAAACATATTTACACTTTGGAAAAATTACTAATTGGCTTCTGATTCAGCTGATGAGCTAGATACCAGTAATTGGACATTGAAAATATTCATCCTAATGCAAATTGCTGTGTCTGTGGCACAATTTTGAGTCTGCTGCTTGCTGCTGTTAACGAGCTGCCTAAAGAAACCCTGTGCAGGACTGTTGCTTCACACATCCTGCAACAGGTTGCTACAGTTCATACAGGTGTACACATGACCAAACACATTTTGAGCCTTGTAAGGGGATATTTTCTCATTTGGAAGAGTTTGCTTTTGCATAGGTGAGACAAAAAACAGGTAAGGGGAAGAGAGGGAAAAGTCTCTTTAGATTTATGATACAGAATTACCAGCTCTTTCACCATGGCCTGCATGTCATTGTTTTCATGCTTCTACAGGACCCTTATGTTGTGTAGTGTTGTCATAAACTAGTTTGCAGTGCTGAATAACAGGGTTAAACTATTGTGCTTACTCTTGCATTTTTTTTCATGTCACATTTAATTTATTAGGATATATTTATTAATGCAGTGCATCATGGTTCATAATACTCATGAAGGTAATCCTTCTCTGCCTTCCACCCATGAGCTCCTTGCTTTCAAAAATCTCCAAAACCAGTTATCCAAAAAACCCATCCATCAGGTTTTGGAAAGTGGGAGTTTTCTGGTAATGAAAACTGTGATAGTTTTCATTAAATATTTTTGCTACAGGCCTATGATAAACAGGAGATAGTTACCCAGTTGCTTATAGCTGACTGTTGTCCTGGGAATTGTTATTATTGTAACATGCTACTTGGAGGTACTCAAAAAAACCTTTCTGCATGATTTTAGAAATAAGTTTTATTATTGGGGAGTAGGTGTGGCATATTAGTTCTTAGGGGTTGTACAGTGTAATTATTTCTTTGTTTTGTGACCTCCTTTAAAAAAATAATGATGAGATAGTGTGGGAGGATCATCTGGATAATTGTGTAAGAAAACTGGCTAACCCCTTAGAGGCCACGTGTATATTTGTGCTATCCAATAGGAATTAAAAATACACCTATTCCCTGTAAACACAACTGATCAATCTTTTTTTGTATCTACAGAATTGCTCAGATTCACACTTCAGATAGTAATATGCTATCTAAATGACTCATAATCCATGCAAATTGTGCTTTAGATTTCTATTCCTATCTGACAGTAACAGCAAATATCAAATTGGTGTTACATATTCTAACAGCCTTCTGAACATTGTACTAACAGACGTGGTGTAAGGAAAGCTAATTAATTCAGCTTCGGTAAACACTTTCTCAGTCAAATTGACAGTATAACCATGCATAGTCTAGTTCACAAAGTTGATTAAAATGCTTTACTACAGCACTAGAGGGTTAAATATCATAACTAAGTTAGTAAAACACAACACGTGGCAAGAAGCCTCACAAAGATAAGCAAATTGGCCAGCTGCTCACCTAAGAGAGTTCTTCATTCACAGTCTGAATAGAGTTGTTCAGATGATTAGACTTAATGTTTATCTTTTGTACTCAATTTGGCAGTAAATAGATTTACTCCCTCTCCTCCAAAATATATACTTATAATTCTTACTGCTGTAACATCTAACTGCCAAATGTGCACTTGATGTTTTTGCCAGAACCAGCTAAGCTTAAAAGAGACTTACGCATAGCCATCTTTCCTTTGATGTGTGTGGTAAACTTGCTGCTGTTAAGCATTCTCAGCTTTTTATCTGTAGGTTTTAAAATATGTTGGTGATACCTATGATGTATATAGTTTTTGGGCTGAGTATAGAAGGAAAAGGTATACAGGAAAGGAAAAAGTTTAGAAACTGTTCTAAAAGTAAGGCTTAGTGACATTCTTTGAACTGAAATTTACACTGATCTAATATAATTTTAAAGGTAGGTTAACAAACTCTGTGAAACTGCTTTAACACCACAAATTGTGGTAGTGATTTAAATCTCTCCATCTAAGCTTTCATAAGCCGGATGCAGCTAAGCTGAGATATGGTTTCAAAATTGGAAGCAATTAAGTTTAAGAGGTAGGAAGTTAATGCACCTCAGTTTTTGGTTACACTGCTGATTTAATTTAGTGTCGGTCTGTGCTGCTGTTGAAAGGAATGGTCTTGGTTTTTCCCATCATGTCTTCCCAGTTTAAGTCTCTTATTCCTGCTTTTTTCTTTTGTGCCAGCACTAGCATTTTTGGTAGGCACACCAGACCAAGGAATTGGAATTGATCTGGATTAAGGGACAGCTAGGTGAATAAAAAACTAATTGCATGGTCTGAGTCAGAGGGTGGTGATTAAGGGTTCATACTGTTTGTGGAATCCCACAGGGATCTGTAGGGGAACCTGCCTTTATCAGTGACTGGAGCAGGCAATGTGGTGCACTCTCATCATGTTTGCAGGTGACACCACACTGGGGGGGGATGACCAGATGATATGTTTGAGGGAAAGGCTGGTAGTCAGAGATTGCTAGAAGGCAGGAGGAATGGTCTGTCGAGAACCTGAAGCAGTGACAAATGCCAAATCTTGGCCAGGGAAGGAAGAGCCCCTGGCAGGGATACAGGCTGAGGACAGAGGGGCTTGGGGGAGCAGCTCTGCAGGAAAGGCCCAATGGGTGCTGGCAGACAGCAACTCACTGGTAACAAAGTTGGCCAACAGCATCCTGGACTGTATCACCAGGCGCATAGCCAGTAGATTGAGGCAAGTGATTATCCTCCCTGATTATTGAGCACTCGTTGCATCATGTCTAGGTACCTCATCCAGTTTTAGGCCTCTGATACAGGAAAATTGCTGATAAATCAGAGCAAGTTGAGCAGAGGCCACCATGATGGGCACCTACCCTGCTAGGAGAGGCTGCAGGAATGGAGCCTATTCAGCTTGGAGGAGAGGTGGACTCCCAGTGCCTATGGAGAGGTTATAGAGAAGATGGAGTTGGACCTTTCGCAGTGACTAAACTGAAACAGGTGCGATTCAGATTAGATAGAAGGAAAAACTTTTTCACCATGTCTGGGTTGCTGGAGAGGTTACGTGGTCTCTGTTCTTGGAGGTTTTCAAGACCCAACTGAATAAAATGCTGAGTAACCTGGGCTGACCTCACAGCTGAGCCTTCTTTGAGGAGTTTGTACTGGAGACCTCTTGAGGCCCCTACCAGCCTGAATTACTCTGTGTTTCCATGGTTTTGTGATCCAGCCAACCTCTAGCTGAAAATAATGTTGTCAGCAGTTTGGTGGCAACAGAGGGAGAACTTTCTTCTTCCTTTTAAACTGAAGATTTACTCCTCCTCCCTGAAGGTAGCCTTCAGTGTTTAATCTATTTACTGTTGCAATAGACAAGGGGAGCACATGGTGGGTTATTTTGACTTAGTTAAGGAAGAATAATATGTTAGAGGAATTTGTTTGCTAGCTGATGGTTAACTATAATGTGGTTTGAGTTGCATTTAAACCTTTAAGTGTCTTTCAGGATTTACTTTTTTTTTTAAAGTTATTTTTAAACCATTTTATATTAAATGGGAGTATTGTGTTTCTAGAGACTTGCCCTCAGTTTATTTTGATTTTAGTTGTAAAAACAAGCAGTTCTTCCTAGTGTCACGCTTGAGTCATCACATTACTTAACTGTAAACAAAGACAGTGTATACAAAGTTTAGGTGGCATGGACAGTTGTCTCTTCTCACACTCACTAACACCACCATTTTATAACAGGGAATCCCACAAATTAAATGACAGAGGAAGAAAAAGTTCATCATGTTTTTAAAAGTGGTGGTGCATATGTAAAATGAGCGAGGATTACAGTTTCTTCCCAGTACCCATTGCTTGATTGAGTCAATTAAGCCTTATTTACATCAGAGGGAAAAAGGCAAGGGGTAAGTCCGCAGCACTGCCACTGAAAGTATCACCAGATCATTCTGGTTTTGAGGATCAGAGTAAGTATTTACAATCGCTGATTAGAAAGCCCATGTATAATAAATAGATGAAAAGCTTTAAAAGCTCAGCGGAGATGCCTGCTTTTGCTCTTTAGGATTTTTCCTTTAAATAATGAAATATTTCTTGTAAACCAGGAAAAGCTCTACAAGACAGAATTATCTTAAACTTCACCCAAGGCCCAAAGGGGATTGTGTCATTTTCAAAGACTGATTGTATTCATCTTTGCAGTCATACCTAAGACTTAAAATTGTTTTTAAGCTGAGCAATTTTAAATTGAATTGTGTTTTCTCTCTAATCTTGGATCAATGAGGCTTGTGTATGTCATCACCATATTGCTCCATTAAAATATTTGCTCACTCTGAGCCATTGCTATATTTCTCTTCCTGAGTGCTGAAAATGTGCTTAGCTTAGTGCTACTTTATGATTTCCTGTAGGTACCTTCCACTTCACTCCTTTTGAAGGAATAATCTCTCCTTGGATGGCAAATTAAATTTCACATGTGCTGCAAATGTGAGTCAGAAAGGTGACGAGATCTCTAAAAGTGCTGGAAGTTCGTCACCACTTGTTTTTCTAATAGGTGTTAAGGCCTGATCTGTGCAAAAACCTGGCTCGAAAGCAGCTATCTAAAGGTTTGTTCAGATGCAGAATTCTTTGTATTGCCATCAAGCAAATTGGTTTTGTATTTGTACTTGCTATCAAGCAAATTTAGTTTTATTACTTCTTTATCCAGTGTTTCCTTCCCTGGTACAGGTTTGTGTTATTGCTGAGGCAAACTATTGCTTGTTTTACTAAATGCTAATCCTACTGTTAAAATTGTTTTTATATTATAACAGTGAAGAAGAAAATTGTAAAATTATCCTGGTGATATATTGTGTTAAGAGTGGAACTGTTCTCTGCCTGGTGTGGTTTGTCTACTTACTACTGAGCTTGTCAGGTCATCATGAGTGAAACATGTATGTTTTATTTCTAAAAATACAACAGACTAAGTTACATTGTTTCATGTTTAGGTTTGGAGTGTTTTAAGAGGTGTGTGTAAGAGACCTTTAATTTCAGCTTCAGGCTCTTGGATCAACGCTTTCTTGGTTTATGTAAGATTAGTACAATATATGATTAAAGTTTTGGGTTTTTTAAAAATTATTTTTTAGTTTAAATTTTTACTCTGCGGGAGCTATTAAGATGCTTGAGCATAGGTGTCTAAAGCCATTTTAAACTCTCTGGAATATCATCTCTGTCTCCCTGCAGCCTGTGTTTTGTGCCATATCTGCAGTCAGATGTTTTGGATATGTCAATCTAAAATGGTCCCAGACACCTCTGTTTGGATGCCTAAGTTGCTTTCTAATGGACTGCTTTTTGTCAGCTGTTTTCAGATGGTTATAACACAGAATTACCTTGCTTTGATATTTTTCAGGAAGGAGAGAGAAAATAAATAGCCAACTGAGAACTTTGGACCTGTAGAATGCTACAGGCAGTACATTTATTAAAAAAAAACCAAACCCAAACAAACCAATAAAGCAAGCACTGGCATGTGTTGGTATTTTAAGAAGAAATACTAATGCTTAAACTTTGAAATACAAATGTAGCTTTTAATGGTCACTTACTGTAATAAACAGTCGTAGATATTAATTGCTTGAAACAGAAACCTTTTAACATTAATATCTATTTTTTCTTTAATTACTTGCTTAATTAAAAAAATGCTTTGCCTTTGCACAGATTTTTTTAAGCTTTATTCATTGTTAGGTATTATAGATGTCAGAATAATTCTGAACTGAGTTACGATCTGACTTGTACCTGTGCATGTGTCAGGTGATACTAAGGGAGTCTTATTTTCATTTTTGTTTTTCTTATTCTGTCTCCCCACAAAATATGCCAAAACAAGCAAGGTAACTGGGGGGGTCTACAGCAAGATAGACTTAAAGTGGATGGAATTGGGTTTGAAGAAGTTGGTTGTATCAGAGTGTATTGTTTTAGCACTTTTGTGGAAGGAACTGTTAGAAGTGGAATGAGCTACACACAGGCATGAATAAAGTATTGCATTTGGAGAGAACTGTGGTTGCCATGAGGATGCAGGCAGGCTTCGTTTTGAGGTAGTGTCTGTAGGTTGTTTGTTAAAATGGTTATTGTTGGAAGAGCGGATGAGCTGAGCTGTTGTAGTTAGTTACGTGAAATACTACCTAATGCTGAGATTTAATTGTTTAATTTCAGAGACATATTTTATAAAGTACACTTGGTTTTGCAGCTGATGGATAATTTAGCAGGTGAAAAAATGCCAAATCTTAGAAGTTATTGAAATATCTGTATTTTTGCGTACAGTATTCATGGAGACTTTTTGTCCTTTCTGGGAAGCTAGAGTAAGTATAGATGCGAGTTCCACATGTCCCAAGGATCCACTAGGAAGGCAGATTTCAGCCATGAAGATCCCAGGGTAGCCATTTTGGAGAGCCTGTCATCGTATGACATGTTAGCAACCACTGTGAACATTGCTCTTTAACTCTGTATGTGACGCTTTCTAGTATCTGCTTTTATTTCTTCCTTTATATTCCCAGTTTACAGTTTGTTTAAATCTTTAAAAGGGAATGATTTTCTTGGTCTTATCATAGATGAGGTAATACTAGAGAATTTCAGATTAGACTAATTATAAAAGATAGTTTTCAACTGAAAATATCCTTCAAAAAGAACTATAATTTATGGTTTGCTGTTATAGATGTTGTCTTCTAGATTAAATAGTGCTGTTTTAAAATAGAAATAATTTTAAATCTTATTTAAATATGAAAATAAACTGTATTTGTAGTCAGTTAATAATAAGGTTGACATAATGGAAAGCAGTAGGCTTTTTCAGTTTCTTAGATTGCAATTTGGCAGTCTTATACTGCAATTGTATTTAGTAAATTTCTCTTCATAGAAAGTATGCTTTTCTCCAGGACTTCTGTAAAAGTTAGCAACAGAAAATCTAAACCAGAACTGGTCAGCAAGCAAGAGGCACCCCCAGGGAAAAAACCAATGAAAGAAAATGAAAAAAGAATGAGTAATGTTGTTAGAATTGTTCTTACAGCTGTGTGAAACACATCAATGTGTAGTGCAGTAGAAAAGTAGCATAATTTTTTAAAGAGTTTAAGTAGAAGGTATAGAATTCAAAATACTTAATATTCTGTCAAGTTACATAAACTCTAGTTTTGTTAAACTCATCTTTTCTTTGAAATACTAAGGGGTGGGGGGGATGTCAAGTGAAATGGCTGCAATGGTGTTATGCAACAGAGTTAATTTCGACCTACGCTCTGCTTCTCTGCAGAAGAAGTTGAAGAAGAGTCTGAAACTACAATTGAGGTTGATTTGACTGATAAACAGAAACATCAGTTGAAGCACAGAGAGCTCTTCCTTTCTCGCCAGTATGAGTCCCTTCCGGCAACACATATCAGGTAAGAAAAAGTAAATATTTTTCTGTGTATTCTGTTGGAGTGGATTGCCTACCAGTGCCCACCTGCTTGTACACTTCAGCCCTATCTTGGAAAAGGATGTGTGTGATCACAGCTGAGTTGTACCAGGTTGTCCCATGATCTGCTTTGGAACCGCCTTTGGTTTTTCCTTCTGTTATTTCATGTTTGAACCTCAGAAGGGACAAGAGCCTCAGAGTTCTGGCTTGCCGATTGGAGCATCAGTTGATAATGTGGTATAAAGTCAGTTTGTTCCTACTTTGGAAGAGTTGTGTTTTTTAATTATTCTTCTGCTGAATGGAGGAACTTCGACCGTTTTGTCTGCCTAGGGAAGCCACAGATGGGTTTGGAAAGGAGGCAGTGACTCAGTGGTCAGATCTGCAGTTTAGGGCTGCATGCATTTAAAAATAAAATTGCCCCAACTTACTTTAGTAAATGTGAAGAAGTCATGATTGAGTTTGGCTAAATGTTGCAAAAGCATTTCAAGTATTGTTTTAAATTGCCCTAATGCTAATGTAGGAAGAGGCTTGCTAAAGCTCAAAAATGATTTCTTTCTGTAAATTATGTAAGTGCTCATGTCATCTCCTATTTAGCAGTCAAGCAAATTCTTTTTGTGTTGGGATGGGGTGGATCATGTACCTAGAAATGGGAAAAAAAAAAAAGAGCACAATGACAGGGGGGAGTGTAGTAAGTGTAAAACAAGGGCTCTTACACTGCGTTCTGAAGGAATTTTCATTTTCTCATTACATGCAGCTCCCCTCGGCCATTTCAGACCATAAGTGACTAGAGGCTACCAGAAAAAGAGTGTATATGCTCCAATAGGAGAAACACTTTGTATGTGCATGTGTGTTTTCTTTCATTGGCAAATGGGTGACTTACCTTTCTCACTGCCATCACAAAAACTAGAAGTTGGAAATTTTTGTATTAATCTCCTGTTCTTGATTCAGCTACTTGTTCTCTGATTTTGAGAAAGTCATTTAACTGTCAAATCTCTGCTTCTGCAACTATAGCATAGAGGTAATAATTCTGCACAGTTTCTTTTACTTACTTTGACATTTAGATATAGAAATAAGGTATTCTCTTTGTAGAGAGAAGATTGCATAGAAGTTTTGTAAATGTCTTCTCACCTCACAACTCAGGGAGCAAATATAATAGAGGTTCTCCAGGACATACTTCACAAAGAAGCCAGAAAAGCATGTGAATTCATGGTACATACAGCAGTGCACAGCAGGCAAATGCAGAGTGATGACTTGCATCTACTTTTCAGAACAGATCAGTGCTGTAGGCTGTGCTGTCATGTGTTACTAAGACTGTTACCAGATGAAATCTGGAACAAGCTTTATGCAGTCTAATGACGTTTTAACAATCTTAACTCTATTGTAAAAAGAAACAAGAAGGACAATACACTGTAGCATATTCCATATTTAGCTTTTTAACTTACTAATGTTCAGATTTTGTGATTCTCAGTAGTTTTCATAACTTGTGTTAGATTGTCCTGTAAAAGAAATGTGAATGTGGTATTCCTGCAACTTTTTCCCGTCAGTACTCCAAAATATCCTCCACAGCCTCTCTGCGTGTCTGTTTCAGTGTTTGACCACCATTGTGAAAATTTTTTTCAGGTCATCTAATTGGGCTTTCCCTTGTTGAAGCTTAATGTCCACTGCCTCTTGTCCTATAACTGTGCTTCTCTGAAAGGAGCCCGGCTCCATCTTACTTACATATTTTTTCATTAGGTAATTGAAGACAGCAGTAGGATTTCTCCCTTTAGTTGTCATACCTTAAGAGTGAACAAATCCAGTTTAGTATCATGTGTAGACTTGCTGAAAGTGTATCCAGTTAACTTGTTCAGATTGTTAATAAAGATGTTAAACTGTTGGCCCCAGTATCAGCACTTGGGGGATGCCCCCAATAATCAGCTGCCAACTGGACTATGTACCACTCACTACAACCTTTTCAGCCTGGTGGTCCAGCTAGTTTTTTTCCAATCCTGTCGTCTACTTACCTAGCCCATGTGTTACCAATCTGGTTAAAGCACACTATGGAATACACTGCAGGCCTCGCTAAAGTCAGGGTGGCTGACATTCACTGATGTCACTGGTCTAGCAAGTCAGTCATCTCCTTAGAGAAAGCTGGCAGATACTCATGCAATAAAAGTCTGAGTAGCTCCATTCTGTGGGCCTTTGCTCTTACCACCTGCAGTTTTAGCCCCTAGATAGGAACAGTTGTTTTTACAGGAAAAAATAAATGGTACGACGGAATAGAGTGGGGAATGGAGATCAGGTCTCTCAAGAGTAAGAATACAAAAGCTCAGTCGCTTTGGAAGCGAAGAAAGCTGAAAGTGATTTTAAAAGAATGGAGGAGACTGAACCATCTATAGTTGCTTTTGGCAGCTGCAGATCTTGAACTTTTACTGAGATCTGCAGCCAAGAAAAGAAAATGAGATTGGTTGACCTTCTGCTTGTAATTTAAGGGAATAAAATATTTTTATCTGGTGTGGTATATTTTTATTTACTTTTTAGTAATATACTTTAACTGGTTTTGTTTCATCTTTCTTCTTAACTTTACTCTTTTTACATTTTTTAAACTGAAGGTCAGAGAAAATTACAGTGCCCCGCCCCCCCCCCCCCCCCCCCCCCCCCCGGCCAACCCTATGATTGGGATTACTTTTATTCTAATTCTCAGTTACAAATACAGTAATGTCTCATTTATACACCTGGTGTCACTACTTTGTAGTTGAGATGCCTTGCAGTTATTTTAGCAGGTTAGATTTCTTTGATGTGCAAGTCAAATTCTGAAGTTGTTTGGTCTGTAATGTTGAGTTTGAATGATTCTGATGTACTTTGTTTGCTTTTGAATTGCTGAAATACAGTTTCATTCCTTATTCTCATACTTTTTATTTTGCTATATACATTATATGTATCTCTCATGATATAATTTGTTTTGTTATAAATATTGGGATTTTTTAGACTTAATCTTGTTTCCCCTTTACATTAGGTGTCACTATGCCATTTTAGTAGCTTTAGGAAGTGGTATAAGTTTTGGCACCAAAAAAAAAGCCAGATTTAGAAAAGAATTAGAAGCGGGTAGTGTAGTAGTAATTAAACATGGTAATGCTACCTTGTGGACGCAGTGTTCCTGCAAGTGGAATGTATTTAAGAAGGTATAATTGCCTAGCTCAGTGCAGCACCATTCTGGAGTGATGGCGTGTGGTACAGTACAAGCTGATGTACTGATGTTGGGTCTCAAAACAAGGCTTGTTACCTTAGTGCCTACTTGTCAAGTTATAAGTGAAACTATTCTCTCCCCTATCTGCTCAAAAGTGTAAGGTTAGTAGCATCCCTTCAGTGAATTATCTCCTTCTCTCCTAATCCCAGCATGTTACAGATGCAGTTTTGCCAGGCGCTGTAATCCCCAGATGTCCTTGTAACAAAGTTATACTGCCAGCCAGACTCACTCAACACTCTCCTTTATTAATGTCACACAGTGAGTGCACCAGAATTCATGCAGATGGTTCCTGTAAGTAATGCCAGTCCCAGAGAGGGGCTGAGTTGAGCTGAAGTTCTGTGTACTTTAACTTGGGTTTTCAGAGATTTGAGCAATTACCAAATACAGAATTTTGGAAAGGCATGAGAAGGCACAGGGGAAAAGTTGAAAGTTGTTATAAAGATGAAATTGTTTGCCAGTGTTGTAAAATTCACCATAAAACTTAGCACATGGTGAAATGGGTGCCTTGTATAAAAAGCTGCAAATGGTTACCTGATTTGGGCTTTAAATTTATTTTTCATTCTTAAGAGCTCAAGAGTTAAGAGGTGATTTAGATTGCTGTAAGAATTGCGTTGACTTCTAAGATCATTTGTAATTGATTTTAAATTTAATACTTCATATGAGTTGTGTAGAAGAATTTATCCATCAGGATTTATCTTGCCATTTCATTATCTTTGCTTAGTTCTTGTTTGCCAATAACTGTGTTTGTCTTGGGGTTGTGTTTTTTGTGTTTGTTTATTTTTTATTATTATTATTTTATTTTAAGTGTTTGGAAAGCATACATAAGCCAAGCCTTCTCAGATGTAGTAAAAATCAGGTGTGAATCTTTTAGACTGCTCTATACTGCAATAACACACATGCCCCCTTTGAAAAAAAAAACAACCTAATTTATGCAAAGAAGCTTGTATACAGACCATTTGACTAACATCAAAACAGCTTGAGAGTGGAGAAGAGTTTGAAAGAGTGGTGGCCATTTGTGAAGGGGAGAGAGGATTTTAAATATGTAATCACTTTGGTTGCTCTAATGTTGGTGATCTATTTGGCTGATGCAGTTGTGTGGTTTTTGTTAGGGTTAAAGAATAAACTACTATGTCAAAATTCTTAGTTACAGCAGGGTGACAAATATTTATCATGAGTGAATAAAAATTAAATTTTCTAAATTACTTCTGTTCAACAATCTTTCTGGTAAATTATAGTTTGAATACAAGTTTTTAAGAGTCCTTCCCTGGGACCAAAGAAGAGCAGTATGAGATTGTCATGACCTCTTTAGTTGCTCTTTTACCTGATTCAGGCCACCCAGTGTTGTGCAGTAACTGTTGACGTGATCCCAACTGTTTGTGCTTGAATTAAATTGTGTATTTCAGTGGGACATCCATGCTTGGCTGACAAACTTCCAAGCGATGGATAATTTACCGTATTTATAGTTTTATCAGTTGCTAATTACATGTGTTTTGTACTGGTCTACTCTTTTTATAAGGGGAAGGATTCTTGTCACATAGTATTTCTTTTATTTTTTTTTTCTCTTGGAGACTGTGTTTTCACTGAATCCTTTTTGCTTGTCTTGCACACAGTTTCAAGATGCTAAAATTTCTTGCTGAGCTTGATTTCTGCACTCAACATGACTGTGTATGATACCTGTGCATTATGTGCATGTTTGTCATTATGGAGATTTTTCAAATAACTATAATAAATATACGCCCTAATCTTTAATGGGGAATATTTATTTAATCTGTCATTGGATTAACTGTTTCTTTTATTTCTTAGGGGATTATATTTGTTGCTTGGCATAAGCAGCAAATTCAAGCTTTCTGTGTATCTATGGCCTTAATTCAGAAAAACTTTCTGAACTCTGATTCTGAAATCTTCAGTTCTATTTTATGAACTCTTCTCATACATACCCTTTATTTAAAAAACAAACCAAAAGAAACCCAAAACAACAAACCCCAAACTATCCTAAAATGCTCTTGGCTTGATTTATTCCGTTCCCACACAGAAAGGACTTCATGAGCCTTTCAAAGATTGTGATTGCATAAGATCATTTTATTAAGAACTCATTAATAGGATTGGGGATAAGGTGAGTGTTTGTGCAGAATGCCTGTGCATATGTGACATTAAAGGGCTTCCAAATGGACTATCGTTAGAGGAGCTCTTAATTTTTATCAAGGAATTTTGAGCCTCTGCATATTTTCACATTTAAGCATGTAAAGAGTGTATTTAATCTTCTAAAGTATTAAGCTGTAAGAATCTTGGTTTCCCTCAGTCCTGAAATTTTTCCCTGTATTAGTTTAATACATTTTTACTCTCTTTTTCTCTATATCTTTTGACATCATTCTGATCAATAATGCAGTCTAGAACACGGTGTCTTTTTTTTTTCAGTTTGTTTTTTTGGTCTTGTTTGGTGGTTGTGGGGTTTTTTTGGGGGGTGGGGTAGGGTGGGGGGTGTTTGTTTCATTTTGTTTTGTTGTTTGGTTTGGTTTGGTTTTGTATTTTTGGTTAAATTATCCCCTAGATACTGGGTAGACTAAAGTAACTTTGGTACCACTTTGTAGACATATCAGAAAAAGTAGCACAAGTATGTGCCGTTTATAAAAACATGTAGTGCTTACAAGCTGCCTATAAGGGTGTGATGATTTTTAGATGCATAATAAATAACTGTTTTATCATACAGCTTGCTTTATGCTGCACTTTTTTTTTCATGATCTCATCAGGACTTGCAAATATTGTTACTTCAAACAACTAAGGTTAAGGTGTAGAGAAATACTTTTTTCTGAATGTGGGATTCTTTCATTTAAAACACAGCAAATGGTCTGAAGCTTAAGCCAGATAGGGCAGGTCATTTTATAGAAGAAATGTTGCAACTTTTTAAGGCATGGCACCTTAGCATTTAGTGGTACTACCTCAGGATTTCTAGTTTTGGCATTCTTGGCGAAGTAGAAGTTTCTGACATACAGGGTGGTGGTGTGTGATGAATTTATATACCTCTGTGTGTATGTGTGTGTGTATATATATATGAGATACAGTAGCTAACTTTTAAAAGCTTACTTTGAGCCTTATAAACCTGATTTATTTTCTGGCACAAATCAGACTGGATAAGGAGTGAATCTGTTTTGCATAGGAATGTGCTTACCTGATGATTTGGATTGTTAAGAAAGGAATTCTTCCTTTCTGGATTGAGTTTATGTAGAGCAAAGGGACTTTTGAAGCATGTCTGCTTGTTTGGGGGTTTTTTCTTTTTCAATAGAATTTGGAGAATTCTTACATGAATTAAGATGAAAATTCAACATAGGCCAGAATCTTGTTTTTGGATGTGGTCAACTGCCAGTACTAGTGGTGGAAGGTTGTCACTTAAATACCTGAAAATCATTACATATTTCCCTTCTAGTGATATAATTGCAAAGTGGGAGTCTTTCATATAGTGCAAAACTTTTAAGTTCAGTTGCATGGAGTGATGTGCTTTGCTTCTGAGCTGGGCAACCTTGTAGTGGACTCGATGATCTTAAAGGTCTTTTCCAGCCTAAATGATTCTGTGATTCTGTGAAAAATCATTCCTAACCGGCCTCCTGTGTTTTTTTCAATACATGAGCATTGCTGTTGCTGTGCTAAAAGTAGCGATTTTTTACTTTTTAGCATGAATTAATCCTTAGAGGAAAAATATCAATGACTTGAGTTTCCTACAATAGTTTATAGAAAGTATGCTTATTTTGAGGTATCAAAACACATAGTTCTATTGTGCCCAGACCAAGAAAACATTTACATTTCTCTGTGGCACTCAGCGCATTGTTCTCTCTACTCAGTGTTTTCTTGCAAACCCTTCTCAGCTACAGAACACAAGATTCCGTCGGTGATGTAGACTGGAGCAATACTAGTGTAAATCCAGTTTTAAGTGATAATGTGTTAAAGCTTGTTTCAAATGTGCGTACATTCATAGATTCATACATTTACCTCTTAACATTTTCTGCAACTATTAAGGTAAGGTACTCTGGTAAAGCTGTTGAATGCTTTGGCTTTTCATCTAACTGCGTAGTACTTTAAACACATAAACCACGTAAATTGTTACTGAATGCAAAGTCTTCTTTAATTTTGTCTTTTGTAAATTTATTTCACAATTTGAATACTTTGTCCTGTTTAGATTGTGACTAGACAACAGTGGTGAGAACTATATAAAAGTTGGAACCTTAAGAATACTCAAAAAAAATTGAATGTTATCTACAAATTACGTTTGAATCTGTCAGTTGTGCATGATTGCTCCAAGAGATTGCCTTTAAATCTTACCGATTTTGAGTGCTCAAAATCAGCACTCCAGCTTTAATTAAGATTAAAACTGAATTTTTTGACTAAAAGCCACATGTAGCATAAAAAGCCTGGGCCATCCGTATGATCTTATGCATATGTTTAGATGTCAAGCATTTACTGGTTCATTTAGATGCACATAAATTGCTGTACATTCTGTTTTTAATTTTATTTGATCAGGAGAGTGTTAATCAGGTAATACCAAGTTTATTTATCTATCTTTTGGCCACAGATACACAACCTTGTACTGTTTGGGAGATTGGTATAATTTTGTTGGAGACACAGATTCCAGTAGTATTCACCTATCAAATGTTTTTTGCTTGCTGTTTTTTTTTTTTTTCTTGTGTTTAAAACAGCTCTGTAAATGAGCAGAGCCAAACTGCAGTCAATTAAGTATGAATCAATAAAATGAAGATCTTTGTTCTGTTAATTATAGATACTGATTGAATATTTTAAAAGTCAAACTCTAGTTAGGGGTCTGTTGCAGATTTAAATCACAATGATGATGCTTCTGTTTTCTTGTTTTTAGTGTTGAGCAGTTGCTGTCCAGTTGTAAATATCTCTGCAATCTGGAGAACTTGAAATTTGCTATAAAGACTTTAGTACATGTCTGTCAGCATCGTTCTGTGCCCCTTAAACTTCTCTTAAAAGTAAAATATGCATGTACTCTTAGTATCGGCTTTCCATAACTGGGGAATCAATTTCATATAATTATCAGAAGCTCTTTGGACTCTGCAGTTCCTAGTCTGTGGTTTGGTGATCATCATTGCAATTTAGACGGCTTGTTAAGGGATCAAGACTTGGCTCAGAGTGGTTATTTGGTAATCTTCGAAACACTTTCCCATTTAAGACAGTTAAGGAAAAACCTTCTTTATTTAAGGTATCTCTCTCCTCCTCTACTCAATATTTGTGCCTTTTTTCCCCCCTTTTTCCCTTTATGCTGAATATGGGAAAGGTTTCTCCTGAGTTCTACTCCTGCACAAAACCTTTCTGCCCCTCTTCATTATGTACTTTCTTTTTTAGTTTAATCTCTGGTTGTCACTGAAGTAACAGCATATGTTAAAATCAAATCAGATTTTCCTCACAAGCATAATATTTCCTAATATTCTTTCATTTTATTCTCAGACTGTCTAGTTAGTGACTCACACTTCTGTGTTCCAAATCTCTACTGAGAGACCAACATTTCTTCATCAAGATCAGCAAGAGACAATTGGTGTATCTGTACAGAATTACCCAACATAATTCTGTCATATTCAGGAGGGCTATTAATAATTGTTAATAGCAGAATTTCAAAGTCTGTGGGATCATGCCTGCATATATTATTTTCTTTCCTCAACTTGTATCTGAATGACCAACACTTATCAAGTTTCGCTGACTTGGTGGGAACCCAGAGCAATGAGTTCTTGCACTGCATCAATGTCACCCAAACTGCATCTACGTTCCAATAGGAAACTTAGATGATGTGATACCGTACCCGTGAGGCTGCCTTTTCCACTCCGATGGTTTGTCCTGGTTAACAGGCACTAAGCATTTTGTTTCTTTTGTAATTTCTTTCTGTAATTTTTGTTTGCATACCTCCTGTCCCAAGGAATCCTTATTAAAATAAGATTTGTTCCATAGGCTGTTTTATTCATTTGGTGAAAACATGAAGAAATAGCCTGCAAGAATAGCAGAATGGGAATTGTAGAGCTTTCCACTGGTTTAAAAGTAGGGGTTGTGCTGAAACAGACAAGGACTTTAAAAGATCAAGACAGTTGATGTTGATTTCAATTCATTTTGGTAGTTTTAAAAGATCAGAGTTTGCATCAGTTTTTTAAAATTTTGGTAAATATTTGAAACTATATTTTTGATTACTTTTTAAGAAAAAACTTATTAAATGACAGTTAGACAGACAGTGCAAACAAGAAGTCTAATTTTTTCTTTCCCAGATATGCTATTAAGTGTATCTTCTGGAGAATTTGGTGTTTTGCTCTAGGTTGTTTAGCCAGGCTATGTTGAAATGTTTTCATAATCTTATCTTGTATAATAGCCTTGGTGCAACTTTTTCTGTACAGCTTGAATTCTTGGGCTGGTTATCATTGTCTTGTCTTCACTGGAACAGGTTAGTAAGGGCAGTCTTGTACTTCTCTGTTCTAAATACTGATTGTTGTCATGGTCTCGTCTGAATAATGTTCCCACATGCTTTTCATTCCTCCATTGGGTCTCACTCAAATGTGGAGCTTTCTTGTCTTTAGTTTTCAAGGCCTGTTAGGTCCTATCTCTGCTTACTCTCTTTGAAATCTCTCCTTCAGGACTCACATGCCAACTGACATCTCATATAGAGTGTTAATTTTGAGTAGCTCCTTATTGAGTTGTCCAAGACAGTCTTATCTATGACTGTCTCACAAAGCTGCCATTTATTTTCTGGTTCTTTGTTTTGATGCTCCTTTTCTTTGGTCCACAGTAAAAGAAATAATAATTTAAAAAAAGCTCCTCAAAACAGGGGGGGGGAGGAGTGGAATAAGTCATTATATCCTTATGTTCACTGCACTGAGACTTCTACCTACCATGATGACTAGTATGTCTTGCCATTTCCTTATAATCCTTATTAGCACCTCTGTGCTTTGCTGCTTCAGTTGTAGATGGCTAGCATTTTGGTTTTGGGACTTTATGGTCCTGACTTTCTGTTTGGGCTGTTTAAATAAATCCTTTTCTACAAAATCATTAAGGCATTTTTTCCAAAGTAGTATTTTAGAGTATTTTTGTGGGAAGTGTTTGAGTCTCATTTCTATGTTGTAACAGAAGGGCTTTGCTGAGGTATGGAAGTGTGTTGTAGGCATGAAGAAATTGGTTGTTAGGCATCCCTTAGCTGATGGCTGTAAAAGATCAGGAATAGTCAACCTACTGGTGGAGTCACCTGAAACATAAAAAAAATTACAAGCAGATAAGAGCATCTAACAGATGAGAACAGAGGAAGGTGTAACATTTGACGGTTTTCACATGGTTAATGCTTTAAAGAAAGAAAAAAATAATGAGTTGTAGCTCTGGTTCCTAGGACAGGGGAAGCAATTGAATCCTGAGTGGTTTATATGATAGAGGTTGGTAATACCATGAGCATATATATAGGCAAGCTTCATTGTCTCCTTTTACTGCAAGACCTCTAAATTACTTTTTATTGCTGACTGATTTAATAATATAACAAGCTTTGTTGGTATTGTTGTCAGCTCAATGGAAGAACTTCTTATTTGTGACCAGTTCAAAGTACATCTAAGAGCAGGAAGGATTCTGAAGGGACAATTTAGTCTCATCAGAATTAAACTGTAAGTGAAGACATAAAAGCTAACTGATTTTTTTGTTTGCGGTTATTTGTACATTGCTGAGGTATCTGAAATTTTCCCTCAACATTCATACAAGATAATTTTTGCGTAATTCTGTAGGAAGTAAAAATAATTTTTCTGAATGTTTTTCATTGTGAGGAAAAGGTCAAAACCAGATATGTAATCTTAACGTCATTGAGACCTTCTGATGCTATTTACTAGTAATTCACCTTGTTGATACCCATTAAGTCAAGAATGCTGCTTGTTGGAGTAGTATAGCATAAATCAGAGAATGGGAGTCAGATAAGAGGAAGAAGGTTTCACATCTGAATAAATAGTAAACAACTCTCCAGTTGTTGTGTGGGGTTTTGTGTGGTTTTTTTTTTGGTTGGTTTTTTTTTTGTTTTTTTTTTTTTTTTTTTTCATTTCATGGAAGCTGGGTAGTTCTTTGTAATTTTTGCCTTAGTTTGCTTAGTTTTTGTGACACATTTCAGACAGGAGACTCCAGCAATAGAACAGTGAAACTGTAGCATTATACTTTACCAGTCTAAAGAATAGAACTTTCAGAAATCCTAGTGTCTTTGCAAAGAGGGTATCATATTATTTTGGTGTGCAACTGATTTTGCAGTCTGGTAAATACAGTGTATGTCCTCTTGTCTCTGTAGGTAGCTAGCTCCCCCCTTGTTTTTCTCTATGCTAGAATAGTCAGATTTTATCCTGTTACATTGATTCTATATTTGATACAACTCCATCTGTCTCAATTATCTGAAATTGTTTAAAAAAATCAATGAACAAAGTTCCAGAACACTGTGAGGAGGAGAATATTGTATTTAAATCCAGAGAAGCTCAGAGTGTTTAGATACATGCCTTAGAGAAAGAACTCCCAAGTCTTGTCGTAATGTGGTTTAACCCACGTAACTTTCTCTCCAGGGCATTTTGATTATTAGTACTGGAAGAAAGGGTGAAAAGTGCAGTGGTGGTTGGAGAATATTTAGGGACATATCACTGCAAATCTGTATTCACTTATTTCCTAGGCATCCATGATTGAGAGATGCCGGAGACAATATAATGAGCTAGATGCTTGGTTCAACCCAGTAGACCATTTACAATAGGCTGAGAGGATTTTCCTCTGATGGAAGAGAAGAGGAAGAGGGGATATGTAAACAGTAGGCTTTTCTGTGTTTTGTAAAGATTCTAAACAGAGGCAGAAAGGAGGATCTAGGAGACTATAGACCTGTCAGTCTGACCTTGGTACTGGGGAAGGTCATGGAGCAGATCATCTTGAGTGCCGTTAAAAGTCATGTAATGGACAACCAGGGGATCAGGCCTAGTCAGCATGGGTTTATGAAAGGCAGGTCCTGCCTGACAAACCCGATCTCCTTCTATGACAAGATGACCTGACTATTGGACGAGGGAAAGGCTATGGATATTGTCTACCTGGATTTTCGAAAAGCATTCAACACAGTTCCCCATAGAATTCTCATAGAAAGACTGGCTGCTCATGGCTTGGATGAGCGTACGGTCTGCTGGATCAAGCACTGGCTGGATGGACGGTCCCAGAGAATGGTGGTCAATGGAGCTAAATCCAGCTGGCGGCCAGTCACAAGTGGTGTTCCTCAGGGCTCGGTGCTGGGACCATTTCTGTTCAACATCTTTATTGATGATCTTGATAAGGACATAGAGTGTATCATCAGTAAATTCGCAGATGATACCAAGTTAAGCGGGAGTGTCGATCTGCATGAGGATAGGGAGGGTCTACAGAGAGACTTGGATAGATTGGATCGGTGGGCCAACGTCAACGGGATGAGCTTCAACAAGGCCAAGTGCCAGGCCCTGCACTTGGGCTGCAACAACCCCATGCATGGCTACAGGCTTGGGGAGGTGTGGCTGGAGAGCTGTCTGGAAGAGAAGGATCTGGGAGTTCTAATTGACAAGCAGCTGAACATGAGCTGGCAGTGTGCCCAGGTGGCCAAGAAAGCCAACGGCATCCTGGCTTGTATTAGAAATAGTGTGACCAGCAGAAGTAGGGAGGTAATACTGCCCCTGTACTCTGCACTGGTGAGGCCACACCTGGAGTATTGTGTCCAGTTTTGGGCACCTCAATACAAGAGAGATATCGAGGTGCTGGAGTGAGTGCAGAGGAGGGCAACGAAGCTGGTGAAGGGCCTGAAGAACAAATCCTATGAGGAGCGATTGAAGGAGCTGGGACTGTTCAGTTTGAGGAGAAGGCGGCCAAGGGGAGACCTCATCACTCTCTACAGCTACCTGAAAGGACATTGTAGAGAGGTTGGTGCTGGTCTCTTCTCACAGGTAATTAGCGATAGAACAAGAGGGAATTACTTTAAACTCCAACAGGGGAGGTTCAGACTGGACATTAGGAAAAAAATTTTCACAGAAAGAGTGGTCAGACAGTGGAATAGGCTGCCCAGGGAGGTGGTGGAGTCACCATCCCTGGATGTGTTTAAGGGTCGTTTAGATGAGACGCTGGGGGATATGGTGTAGGGGAGAACTCTGTAGAGTAGGGCTGATGGTTGGACTTGATGATCCCAAGGGTCTTTTCCAACCTGAATGATTCTGTAGAAAGTATCAGAGGTTTCTATATTATAGAAACCGGTAACTGTAATACAGATACTTTTTTTTCTGGTTTTAACTCTGTTGTTTTCAGATGGCTTTTTTTTTCATTTTAGTGTGGTATCTACTACTTTATGTCTAGTATTGTCTTTTTTGAGACTAGTCCATACATGTGAGATACCATACATGCATGTAAAATCTCATCTCTGTGACTCTGTGACATTAGATGGTTAAAATGCAGTACAAAGAAGTGTTAACATCAAATAGAAATTCACTCACTTAGAAAACATGCCAGGGGGATTAATCGTGTCTCTTACTGAAATAAAATGAATTTTTTAAATTACCAGCAATAAGGTATAAGGTCAGTCAATAAAATACTCTTGCAGTCGCAATGACAGCTAAGGAATGCCTCTGCAGTAATTGGAGATAAATAAGGGTAGGCTGTAGTGAAGAGAGAGCATACTAGAGGTATGTGGAATAGAAGCAAACTGGAAAGGTAAACTCCCATTTATCCTTTAACACACACAGAAAAAAATCAGTTAAAATAAAGTTGACGAACTGACTTTATGGTACAACATATAATTAATTTTTAGAAGTGATGTTCTGGAATTATCAAGGCCAAAAGCTTCAAGAGACATTCAAATGCATGGTCGGGTATAGAGAGGTTTTCCTACTTCTCTACTACAGGAGTCTTTTCCTCTGCTGTTCTGTATTGTGCTCAGATTTTTCTCGCTCATCTTTCCACCATTTCACTTTGGTGGTGTGGTTCTCCTGACAAATATGGAGATGAAGAGGAATTCAGGAGGTTATGTACTGCAGACTTAATGTGATTTAACCCCATTTCCTATGATGTGCAATGGTAATGAATAAGACATTAGCTGGGTATGTTTGCTTAACGATCAGTCTTTAACAATTGACATCTAATGCTTATGGTTGAGTTTAACAGTCAGCACTGACTGAAATGAACAGTGCTTTTTGCAATAACTTCTTTGGTGTTATCTTAAAATCAAGGTTTCCGCAAACAATTACCTTTTCTATATTTGTTTGCTGCTCTGTTCCATGGTAGAAGATGGGAGAAGGGTGTTCTGGGCAAAGGTCCTGTAGCCATATGTATGAGGCCACTGGAACCTCCTGGTAAATACAGACTAAACTGATAGAAACTGAATAAAACTTAGGTGCATGAAATAGAAGGTGATGTATGTAAGTGATAAGAAATATATATTATTATAAAATGGTACTTCAGTTGAAAATGATAGCATAAAAATGCCAGTTGCTAGCAAGATGATTCAGCACACTTAACATTTTTCATCCGCAGCTATGTGTGTTTCTTTAAAATACCATTTGTTAAAAATAATTCTGCAGATTATTTGCAGAGAAGTTGGAAGCAGAGTAATTTGAGGCCAAAGTAATGTTGAGGGAGAAGGGGATGAGAAAGAGGGGAGAGAAGGGGGTGGGGGTAGTGGGGCAAACTCCCGTTGCGTTATCTACATGTGTTATACATGGGCAGATCTGTACCACTACTGAATAACGGGAAGCTTTCTACTGGCAGCCTGCACAAAAATGTGGTAGTTAACATTTTAATGTGGCCATAGGAGAGATGAATAGAATTCCATGAGTAATTATTAGAAATAATTCCATTCGAAAAGGAAAAGTGCTTTACTTCTACAGGCCATTGGTAAACCTTATATTGTTTCTATTTTGGGTTATTTGTTTTCAATTTAGGCACTGAACTTATTGGAGGTAAGTCACTCGGAGGTGATGTTTATTCATCCAGGCCTTTTTATTAATTATATGTGTATTTATTGTTTGTCGTAATACCTCTTGTTCCTTCATTGTTTCTCTATTTCTGAAACTATTTCCCAGTTTGGCAGAATTCCTATGTATTTGAGTGCTTGGGTCAGTACAGCCATTCATTTTGTTGCTTTGATACTATTTTTGATATCTTAGAAGTATGGCAACGTGCATTTTACTATATTCTTAAACTATGTCTAGATTGTTTTCTTGCAAATAACTTTTTCACAATAAAAATTTGAACTTTTACAAAGTAACAGTTCTTCCTTGTGTTTGTGTAGGGGAAAATGCAGTGTTGCACTTCTGAATGAGACAGAATCTGTGCTGTCATATCTGGAGAAAGAGGTAATGTGACTTCTATTTGGGTAAATATTGGGATGGGTTTATGCTTTTTTTTTATGGCTGTATTTTTAATAAATGGGGAGACCACATTTTGAAAATTTTTCTTGAATAAGTTAGAAAATCATGTTGAAAACACTGATTTTAAAAATCTTATTGGATAAAAATTTGGCACTCTTAAATGACAGTTTTATTATTAATATAGTTGTATTTGGAAAATAATTAATTCGAAGTAATTCATGTGGCATCTTACAAAAGAAAAATATACAGACTTTTTCCTGGAGTGGCTACTTAAGGGGGAATTCATATGGCGCTTTTTTTTCCTTATTTTCTCATTTTCTCCTTTTTTTTTTTTTTTTTTTTTCCTTAGCGGTGTTGTAGAAAGAAGAGTCTTCCTGTAGTCAGTGGACAGGGAGAGAAGAGAGGGTCCTGTAGAGGGCAACTTAGCATAGGAGTCTAATTTTAAGGGCTCTGAATTATTGTATGGAAAGAATCTCCTCAACTTTCATTTCCCGTGGAAGAAATTTAGGATGCTTAGCTTTACAAGAGGGGAAGAAAATTCCCCAAGAATTTGAAAGAGAATTGTATTGCAAAATAGATTCAGAATAAACATATTTTCTTTGGAGTGGCTTAATATGACATCAGACAGACAGAGGTTTTTAGCTGAAATTAGCACGTTTTTATTTTTAAATTTCTACACCAAAATCACTGATAATCAGTAAAAATGTTTCTGAAAACAGGATTTGCCCTATACTTCAGGTGACTGTACCAGACATGCCAATACTATTTTTGTGTAAGCCCTCTTCAGACACTGATAGTGTTTTATGCTTTTTTGAGACGTAATTTATAATGCAAAGTCAGTATGGTAGTATTTAGGGGAAGAAACATGTTAAATTCAAAAAGCAGTTAGCGTTCATTCTTTTCAAATCTATCGATATATTTTTGTGTATGAATCTTTTCATTATTGCTCTATTTTGAAATAACTCCTAGCAATGACATAGGCTTCAGTTAGCCATTTAAAAGTATTCATGATACATGTGCATTATTTAAAATAAGGATTAAGGTACCAAACCTGTGCTCTGCAAAAGCGTGCAAGTGGGGTTCCTTTAATAATTTCCAAATGGAAAGTGCTACAGGTTTACAGACCTAATTTTAAAAATTACTATGCTGTTGCAAATGTGTCTTCTTTTTTAGGATACTTTTTTTTATTCATTGGTGTATGATCCATCACTGAAAACGCTTTTAGCAGACAAGGGAGAAATCAGAGTGGGGCCTAGATATCAAGCAGATGTGCCAGACATGCTTGCAGAAGGTAAATATATGATCTTTGATTAGTCAACAAAATAATCCTCATCTTGCATTATTATTTATGTTGACTTTCTGAACTAAACTAATCAGCATAGAGGCAGAGTGAGTAAAATAGTAGATCTTTGAAAATTGATGAATACCTTTAGATATTATAAAGAAAGAAAGAAGGAAAGGATACTTGAACAGCTTTTGAAAAGATATTGTCCGTTTCCAGTTTGTGCATAATACAATTTAGGCATTCAGTGTTTGTTTACTTATTATATGGTCTGGTTAGTTGTTTGATATAGGCCTCATGGAAAGGTGATGCTGAGGACCAACCCATTTTCTAGAATAATAACATGGTAACAAACAAATGAAAAATGTATTCCTTCACTCCCTTTTAAAACAGGATTTGCATAGAGAATGTATGTCAATGTGTTGTCTTACTTTAAAATATTTTTCAAAATAGTTAAAATATTGGCTTTCATCTTCTCTGTTTGGTAGCAGGACTGAAACAAATGTTTCAAGCCTTGACATATCTTTAAAATCACTGGTATTTTTAAAGTTTATTTTATTTATTTCTAATCTAGCACAACTATCTTTGCCTTAGGCTTTTGCTATGTAGAAACTTTATTCTTTTAAACAAAATTTCAAATACAATATTTATTTAGTGTTTGGATGTTATTTAAGAGGCGTCAGCACCTGTGTCTTGTTATATTTGCAATTATATTTACATAGTAAATTTTAAAATGAGCTGGTTTTGTCAGTGAAATGTGCACTTAACATTGAGTGCTAACAAAACCAAAAGTTTCCTGAGGAGTATCTAGACACAAATACTATTTTCAAGAATCTTGGTATTTATTCCTTAATAAGAAAAGATTATGTGACAGGAATATCACTTGCAGTAAGTCAAAGGAGGTCTGAATGCCCCAAATATGTATATTTGTAACCTTAAATGGTGTGTTTTCCATTTGTAATGGGCTGGATTTTTTTTCTGCTATACTTTTTCTTTCATACAAAATAAGCGTTATTTCTACAAGTCTTATTTAATAAACTGTATAAAACAAGAATGATTTGATTTCTGGCAAGTGGCAGATTATTTTACAATGGATGCCATTTAGTAGCTCACCTGCATTATTATTCTGACTCTTAATAGCCAGAAATAAACTATAGGAAGACTTCTCCAGATTTGTTTATAAGGCGTACAGACTTGTTTCAGAACAAGTTTATGACTAGAATATGATACACTGCAATTCTTGCTGTAAAAGGTGCTTGTCATAGGGAAACAAATAATTATGTAGACATTCATATGCTCAAGAGAAAAGCTTCCCAGAGGACTAAGAGAAAATGACTGTCTCGATGTGTGTATCAAGTAGCCAGGGAGTATTGATGTGCTTCTGAAGTAGCTGGCTGAATTGGTGGGTTTTCAGGATGAGCTGGAGTGTCTGCCAGGCAGGAAGAGTTTTCCTACTGAATTCTGCTACTTTAAATTACTAAAGACAGAGCCTAATTATGGAATAGTGAATACTACATATAAAGTAAATGTTTTTCCCATGGAAATGTTACTTATTTTTTTCTAAAATTAAATTCCATATTTATTAAAAGTTAAGTTCTTCTGGAGCTTAACTTTCTGAGTTAAATCCTTGATTCAGTTAAACGAGTAGAAGATCTTTTTTTTTTATGTGAAGACAGGATTTCACTGTGTGTTACTGTCTTGTTTTTCTCACACCCCATTAATCCCCAAAGTGCAGTAAGTGATGCAGTCTTGTTGCTGTCTCTAGTAGGCAATAATAGTCCATCAGTTATTAAGATTCAGAAACACCAAGCTGTCCACAAACCAAAGACCAGGTGGTATACAGAGCACTACTTTGGCAGTTTAGTTGGATTAATCTGCACTTATTCCCAGTGGTTGGTGGAAAAAAGAGTTTGGTTTTAGGAGGATAAAAATATCTGAATTATTGTAGATTTGACTGACTGTTATCTAAATGTTTCTGTAGTCTTCTGACCTCCAAGGAGAAGAAAAAGACGATTCAGCTGTTACTGTGTCTTTATGTAAGCTGACAGCCTGAAAGTTAATCCATTCGCTGTCAAGCCTTTTCATTCATGAAAACAAATCTAAGCAATGTTTAAAATGAATAGAATAAAATAGAGATGTTTGGAAATATGGGATTCCATGAAGACTTCTGAATTTTGAAATAAATTTTTGAGCCTGTATTTTTAAAAGTGGCTAATGATCTGTATGTCCAAATTATTATGCCATAATATATGATGCTTTAAAACTAAAAGCCTAGAGCAATCACCTTAAATTAAAAGAAATAATTTAGACAACTTCGAGTCAGTTAGAGATCATGTGAGAAAAATTAGGTTCTGTGTCATCTAATAATAGTATTAGATAATAAAATAGAAAGCATTGCCAACTTTACTCACACTTATAATTTGTCCTTTAATGTAAAGGAAGTATACCTTTTTGAATGTTGTTGGTAGGAATATTTTATGTTTACAGAAAATCCCCCAAACCATTTAAAAAAATTTAGAAAAAATGAAGATTCACACACCATCAGTTATTTTGTTTTAAAAGTTACTGGCATATAAATGTAGTTCAGATGACTGAAAGCATGCCAGGTCAGATTAGCTTTCAGAAGACAAGTCACAAAGTGGCTGAAAAAAAAAAAGTTCTTTGAACTATCAAAGCCCTTCCACATCTTCTATAAACATTAAATTATTTTGATGTAAACACACTGATGTATTCTAGTAGATTAAAAATTCAAATTGCTTTCATTTTCTCTGTACTGTGATAATTCATGTTCTGTCTGAATGGACTACTATCTCTTTTTTTTTTTAGTGTTCATTGGAGAACTATATATATATATTTTTGTGGGAATAGATTATTTTTTTCCCCTTGCATTGATGTTACCATTTTTCTGTCCTTGAGTAGAACATACTCCAAAACCTGGTGTTTAGACCAAACTTTGTATAATGCAGCATACCTTCTCCCCTCTACCACCACCATGGATGAATTGGATAACATTATATTTCTCTTTAACTTTTGAAATGAAAAGAATGTTTACTTTTTAAAAGAGTAAAAAGGTTATTAAAATCAAGATACATAATAAAGTATTACAGGTCCAACTGTTTTTCCACTTTGACATACATTGAATCATAAATCCTTTCCACAATTACAGTAAACAAATATAAACAAAGTTTAAAACCGGTTGAAGATGCCTAAGCCTTGTTTATCTATGCTGCTTTTGTTTGTAGTGGTTTAGCTAAATCTCTTAGATTTACACATTTAGTGAAGAACTGTAACTTTGGAGAAAGACCAGACCAGATTTCTTTCAGCCAGTCTCTTACAACTTTTATGAACATCTTTGGGAGTAAACCTATGATCAAAGTTGTCAGATTCAAGTGATATTATGGTTTTGTGAAACCCTTCTTTCTCCCCCCAGTGGCAAGTGCTCCAGTCTTTCTAGACTCTAGTTTGAAGATTTTGAGAGTCTTTTTAGTTGCTCTTATTACACTGGAGACTATATTCTACAGCATTGACTCAACTTCTGGCTAGTGTGATACTAAAGAAGGTTCTTTCTCTGCTTTTAACCACACATTCTGCAGCGGCTTATTCTGTGAATATAGCAGCTGTTTATTTTCAAACCTGTTTCCAGTGTGGAGTAACATTTGGCTCCTCTGCACAAAGCAAGAATAAAAAGGTTTATCTCTGAGAACCAAAGCATGCATTTGGACAAAGAGTATCTTGTTTCAAGCATCCCTCCTGTACTGTCCCAGAGCAAGGTACCTTGTTCTCTGTATGTGCTGTCTGGGGCATCTACCTACTGTATTTGTCAACAGCTAATAAAATATGTGACTAGTAAGTTCAAAAAAACAAAACAAAAACCCCCAAACAAACAACAAAAAACCCTATACAGTTTTGCTTTGGGTAAGTCATTCTTATCATTATTTGGTTGAAAGGCATACTTTTATGAATTATTCTGCTAACAGTTAACTTGAATTTCTCTAATTTGCTCCTTTTTTAAAGAGAGCATGTTGCTAAGATCTTAGACCCTTAGGTAGTTTATAGACCTTATGGCTATTATCTGAGAAGACTTTAGTCATTTGAATGCCCTCTGAAATTTGGACAATGTTGTAGCAAATAGGAGGATGAAAGAAGAGTGACAAGACTAAAAAAAAGTAATAATTAACCCTACATCTGGTAGCATGTCTTAATCACAGTGACAGTTTTCTGTGGCTTCAGATGACTTGAATTTGGTTCTAGCTGAAGGGAAAATTATAGTACATGAACGTACTCTTATTCATATATTTAGTAAAGTAAGAAATTTGTTGGGGAATGAAGGGGCTGAGGGGAACAGCTCTGTGGGAAAAGCCCTGGGGTGCTGGCAGACAGCAAGGGAATGTAAGCCAGCAGTGTGCTTTGGCTGCAAAGGAGGCCAGCAGCATTCTGGGCTGTGTCACCTGGCACATAGCCAGTAGATCAAGGAAAGTAAGTGATCATCCCCCTTTACTGAGCACTCATTAGATCACATCTAGATACTGCATCCAGGTTTGGGTCCCCCAGTATGGGATAGTTATTGATAAACTGAAATAAGTTCTGTGAAGGCAATCACACTTCCCGGGGCTAGAGCACTTGCCCTGCAAGGACAGGCTGAGGGACTCGAGCTTGTTCAACCTGGAGAAGAGTTGGCTTCAAGGTGGGGACCAACTGCAGCTCCCTAGTGACTTGAGGGGAGGTTGTTGAGAAGACAGACAGGTTCTTGACAGTGGTGCGTAGTGGGAGGATGAGATAAAACAGATATAATTTGAAAGGAGAGGTTCAGAATGGCCATGAGAGGAAGTTTTTTTCCCGTAAGTATGGTCAGGTGGTGGAGCAAGTACCCAGGGAGATTGTGTCATCGCTGTCCTTAGAGGTTTTCAAGACCCAAGTGGATAAAGCTCTGGTCTCATCTCACAGCTGAGCCTGTTTTGAGGAGGAGGATATGCGACAGATCTCCTGCGATCCCTTCCAACTTGAGCTGATTCTACTATGGTGCTCCAGTTTAACCACCTGCTTATGAGATTCAGCCCAGAGCCTTTTACCCTGGGGAAGTGCTTCTTCATCCATAGAGAGTGGGTTGGGATTGGAAGTTTACCTCTTATTAAACAAGCATATGAGTGGACAGTTGTTTATTCAAAACACCTATGCTTCAAAGATGATCTTAGGCCCCATATTTTTCTGTGCTTATCTACATTCGTATTTCATTAAGAGAAGCTGAAAGAGAAACCTCAAACTGCTACCTTCCCTCCGGTGATGATGCAGGGTAGTAAATAACTTCTTTGTACGTGTTCAGTCATTGCCATTAACATGCTCAGTTTCAGCTGACTTTTCCATAAAGGCTTGAGACAATATGTTGAGCTTTTAGCAAATCTCAGTCTAAAAATAAAAGGAACACCCGAAGATTAGGAAGTGCAAACACTAATGCTAAGCTAACAGCATTAATACCTACCAAAAAGTCTTTGGTATAATTAGATTATAATACTGTAATATAAGAAAAAGTATAACATATGCACAGTATGATTCAGTTAACAAAGCAACTACTAACCTTTAAAAATTTTATTTCTCTCTTGTAAAAACATGGGATGATTTCTGAGACTTAGCACAAAACCACCAGCTTGAAAGTAGGCTGTAGAGGGAATTAACCTTTGAATTTTCTCTACCTGTCTTAAGGTGTTCAGGTGGTTGAAAGGTGTCTTTTTGCACACAGAGATTCCTAATCTATGTTATCCTGGGCAGCATCACAGTGACAGCTGTTCACAGCTATCAGTGTGCACATGCTTATCTGAGCAGTGGAAAGTGCACAGTAAGAACGTTTTGCTGTGAATTAATTGTCAGTGTATAGCAGCAGCTTCTGTCAGTTCATCTGGCTCTGCTCATAGTGCCTGCTGTAAGGATTCTGAGAGCTGAGCAAGTCATGTGGAGCTAGAGATCACTGGGCAAAACAGAGGCATGTCAGAGTGGGAAATGTGGTGATGGATGCATGAAGGGTTAGGGTTGATTTGCAGTTGGTGGGAAATGAGATTTCAGTCTCCATGCAAAGGTATATGGAAGGAGACAAGCATCAAGGTGTTGACAGGTGTGGTGGGTAATAATTAGGTTTAAAGGTTTATCTAGAGAACAGGCTGCTAGTGCTAATTGAGTACTGCCACCAGCAATGGCAAACTGTTTGCAAATCCCTGTTTTATTAATTAGCTAGAGGGCTGATCTTGGTTAGAGTCACTGTTACGGGGATGTCAGTGTACTGCTGCATGGAATTTTCCTTATGCTAATGGTCCACTCCCAGCTGCAGTCCTGTTCCTAGCCCACTGCTGCTTATCTCTTGTATCTGGATTAAAAGGAGACCACTGTATTCTGGGGAATTCTTTATGGAGCTGGGATCTGACACAATTACTCTGTGGCCATTTAAAGCAGTACAAAGAGTTTGGAGTTGGCAAGGAAGAGGACTACCCACTTACTAAGACACAGAGAGGAAGAGGAATGAGAGTCTCTGAAATGGAGGAAGAAGTAGCCTGTAGGAAAGACATTCTGTTTGAAGGGTTTTTTTTTCTTTGTAGTAAATAAAATTATAAACTATATTCAAAGTATCTGTATAAAAACCCAGACTCCCTCTTGCACATCTGAAAATATCCAGAGAGCATCTAGAAATAGCACCTGCTGTGCAGTTGGTTCCATTTCTTGAAGGCAAGGCATTTTAGAATTAATGGAGTTTAAGTAGCTGAGTGCTTAATAGGAAGAAGGGGAGCAGGTGGGGAAGTTTAAGCTATAAAATTTGGATGATGCACAGAGAATCTGTGTCCAAAACTTCTAAAACTTTTCTGTTTTGGAAAAGAACAAAATAATTCCTTTAGAGGTGTTTCCTAGTGTCTTCCTCCTGCAAGTCAGTTGTAAGAGCATGTTGTTTTTAATGGACCAGATATATCAGATGGAAACTATTAAACTCAGAGTTCAAGCCTGTTAATGTTTGGGAATATTGGAATTTCAGGATTTTAAGCTTGAACATGGTTCCATGTAAAGAGACAGATAAGAAACTCATACTGTTTGGATTTTTAACATTATGAAAGTTCAGGATGCTTAGACTCAGTGTATTTTATTTTCTGGTTCTTTAAATGCTTCCCGTATACGTTAAATTTTTATTGTAATTTAATAAATGAAAAATATGTTTTAGAATAGTGGAACCCAACTGTAATCTCATGAGGAGGGATCTGTTTTGTTACTTCATGGCACATAATACTCCCATTTATTGGAAGAACCACTGCTGACTTGAAAAATCGCTCATACTAGCCAGAGACCTGCAGGAGTTGCTTGAATGGTGCATCTGATTTTCTTGTCAAAAGTCTGTGTGCTGGTGTTGATGTAGTTGCAATGATTGCATTCTCTTGTGAGAAGATAAAAATCAGGCCTTTTTAAAATCGGTCAATATGAAATATTTTTCAGAAGATTCTGTATTCAGATATTTAAGTTAAAAATTAGAGAGTTATGCAGTTGTTAGACTCTGAAGGTGATGATGTGTGGCTGTGAGAAACGTCTGACAGGATAAACAAATATTGTGTCTTAGCATCCTATCAGTGTTCGGAAAATATGATCTGTAATTTGTGCTAAGTGATCAGTTTTGTGACAATTGCTGAATATGAGATCTGGGCATGTTAATACAGTAGGCAGTTCTTAGAAAATAAAATGAAGAAAATAGTGCCTCTTTTCTTCCTGAGTTCAGTATTTCACAAATAGTATATGTCTAGCCTTTTGTTTTTAACTGGGTTTAAGAAATCATGAGGACTGATGATTTTGAGGCCATGTTAATATTTCCTTTGTGAGTGAACCAAGTTGCAATTACAAGAATAAATTAGTGGATTTAGTGCAAAACTAGTTGCGTAGGTAAGATCATCGAAGAAAGAATTGCTTTTCCTGTGCGCACACAGAAGGTGACAGCAGCAGCTTTAGGCTCTTTGAGTGGTGTGTTGGTATGTGAGGAAAAGATTTTCATGGAGAAAGCTGTCAGCCATAAATTACTTTTTTGGATGGGATGAAGGGACTAGTTTGTGTAGTACACCTCTCTTGTTCTACATACAGCAGTTTGAGAGTCCATAGCCTGTTGTCTAAAACTAGAGCTCCTGGTAACTCAAGGTGACCTTACTGGGATCTAGACAGGAGAAGTCAAAGCTCAAATTCTGAAGCCAAAACTACCTTCAGGAGCAAGTATGAAAGGGGATGTTTATGCCTAACTCGCATTTGCTTAAAGTGGATGCCCAGGAACCTTGTAGAAATCTGTTCCACCAAGTTCAGTCTGAAATGCATTGAAGCTTCAACGTTGTTGGAAAATCTAATAAGTTAGCAGCAAAACAAATGATAACTTCAATACCAGTCAGAATATGCCAGAAGCAGAGAGGTCTTTGAGGGCGATTGAGTCAACTAAAAGATGATGGCTTTCTGTTTTAATGAATTTTTCAGAAGGAGTGTGTGGGACAAAAGATCTAAAAAGCCAATTCAGGAGTTCTACCTGTGGAAGCTGCAGTAGAATACCAGACATAAAAGGTGTGATTGTGCTAACCCAGTAAGACTTACCTTTATGGTCAGAGAAGAATGTTGCCTAAACCTGATTCATATCAGCTGAAGATGGATATGTAAAATAGATCAGAGGACGGTTAAGGTTTGATGAGATTAATCTCAACAGAAGTAGTACACCAGAATAAACTGTTATAAATACTATAATAACTCCCATTTATGAGTACTCAAACATATTTTGTTCTTATATGGAGTTTCTGTTGGTTGCACTTTTGCCTTTGAGTTACATGAAATTTTTTCTGTAATATCTTCTAAAAGAAGGAGCTGTTTCTTGAGGCAAATTTAAATGTGGTAGTCACTTGTCTGATTTGTAGACTTTTTTTCTTGTTATTAAGCTCAGTGGAGTAAATTTTGCATAATTAACTGTCAAATGCATGATCATCACAAATAGTAAAATACTCTTTACGATGTTGTTCATGTCAGATTTTAATAGGATTATAATATCCTTTACATCAGTCTTGCCAATTTCTCTTCCAGGGAGCTGAATTAGTGATTTATGTGCTGGCCAATTAAATGCCTGTTTATAGACTTTTATCAGTTTTACTATAAATCAGATAAAGCACATGTAAATGGCCTCTTTGTGCCTGTTTTCAGTAAAGACTTCATTTACTTCTGCCTAACCTTGCAGATGCAAGGGAAATCTGTAGTTTAGGATTGCAGCCACATATACTACAGAAGCTCAGTTAGGTATTTGGAAGCTTTGCATTATAAAACAGTACTTTATGAAGTCTTTTCAGTAATGCTATTTAAAAATATTTGTTGCCTTTCGGTACAATTCGTTGAGGTATTAAGTGCATGTATAATTTTGATCAAACAAGCAGTTACATGGGTTATGTTGGTTCTTCCTTATATACCTACTATACTTACGCTATTCTTAGATAATGTGGTGATGGAAATTTCTGAGCTTCAATTCTCAGATCACTCACAACTTCTGTGTTAACAGTGAAATGGTAAATTAGAAGAGTTGGAAATGGTTCTGTTAAGCAATTAGCTCATAAAATCTGTCCAACAGTTGAGGTGAGCTGTGCAGTTTTTCTGCTTGGGGATTGTTTGGTCTTTTTTACCCCTGTCCCTGCCCTGAATTGTAAAAGCAGGTCTGCCTTTCTCATTTGCTTTATGCTTAAAGTCAGTTGGAGTTTTAGTCTTTATAACAAGAGAGCCATGATTTCCTACTGTCTTTAGCTTCTTGAGGAGACTTAAGCATCTGTTCTCATTCTTATGTTTGTTATGAACCTCCTATTTTCAATAACTTGAAGGAAATGGTTAAAGTAGCTGTCTTTTCTTTTTGCCTTCTGGTTGCAATGCAACGTTAACAGTCTGTGCTGCGGTGTTGACGTGGAAGGTTGTGCATGATTGCTGTCGGAAAGATGTCTTTATTAATAATAGCTGTAGAGCATTGGCTGAGATTGTTCAAATACTAAATGAGTTCTGTTGGGTAGGCAGTTTTACGAAGGATACAGCTATTTATTGTATGCTGTGTATGTGCTTATTATCCCAAATAATGTATCGCAGTGAGCACTCAAATCACCTTTCAAGCAGCAACATCTTAGAGTTTAATTGACCTTGCTGGTTTTTTTTCTACCTCAGTAACTTTGCCTAAATGGACTTATTGTAAGTCGAGATTTTTGTTTCATTTGCTGTTTTATTGTAAGTCTGATTTTTCTTTTAAGTTTGTTTTTCATCTTCTACACAATAAATATCAGATGCGGGTGAAATGTTTTTTGCATTTGAATAAATCAAAATACATTTCATCCTAAAGAAGTTTTTCTCTATGTTTTGTTTACATTTATGCAAATGAATAGTCCTGTTTATCTTTAGAATACTTTAGTCACAGGGAATTTGCATATTCATAACATTAAGTTTATTAAAAAAAAAAAAAAGACAGAACCAGAGATTTCATTTTAATTTAGTGGGGTTTTTCTGAAGAATACAATGTCTAGGCATTGTGGTATCCCTCTTTCGAAAACAAGTATTTTAAATATTGTTAATAATCATATGTAGTATGGTACTGTTATTATACACAGAATCGTTTTCACTATGCTTTCCTGAAAACTGTATTGCCTCAGGTTGTGTTATGTCAGGAATTCAGAAAAATGGTTGCAATCTTTCTGTATTCAGATTGGAATAGGTGCTAGACCACTGCACAGTGTCTACCAACCAAAATATCATCTAAAATGGGGGGGTGAGGGGCAGGGAATCTGAGTGCAAGTCTCATTGTTCAGATTTATTCATAAATATCAGAGTACAAGAAGCTAATTCCAAAATAAAGGTGAATTTCAAGTATCTTTTTGTTAGTTGAATACTTACCCTTGCCTTTGAACTGAAGGTGACCTTGTAGTTTTATGCAATATATTAATTTAGGTCATTGTCTTTAGATTTGCCATAAAAAGCTAAAATGAAAGGGCTGACTTTTTTATGATTTCATTTCTGTGGCAGTGGGGATTCTATCTAAGTACTATTTAATAAGGACTATAAAGTGAGGAATGGTGTGATTTTAGGACATTATGCCTCTATGTTCTCTGATCTGTGGAAGTTTCTTTTTGCATACTGTTCTGCAGGGTTTTGGGAAAGAGCCAACCTTATTTGTTCCTTTTTTTCCAGCACTGGACATTCCCATAAGTCAGCCGTTCTTGATGCAGCATTATGGAGAAGTTTGTCATTACTACGTGGTTACGGTTTTTAAGTTTGTTCTGAGCCCAACTGTAATTCTTTCTGTTTAGGAATTTAGAACATGATGAATTAAAAAGCTCTTCTGAGTGCTTTTGAGGTCTTTGATCATCAGTGGTTGATTTATAAACACTGCAAGACTGAGCACTGAGAGAGCTCTGAGGTTGTTGGAGTTGGAGGAAGTTTAATTCGAAAGGGATTTTTCAAGTGAAATATGACTGAATTTGTTTAGTAGGCTAGAGTTCTAGAGCATAGAAGACAATTGGACTATGCATGTTTTATTGTCTTAGAAAATGCTCAGTAGCAGTTTAAGTTGTTGTAGACAAATAATGGGCTTGTATTACCTGATATCTTTCACTTGTCTCTATACGTGTAGTCTTTATATAGTTTGTTTTTCATTTCTAGTCTTCATACATGCGTTATGCTCATAAATTGAGTTTTACCATAAGATTTGTGTAAATACACAACTCATTATCTGAATGAGTAATTGAAATCTTGGATATACATCTGTCAGGCAAGCTAAGGGGGATGGAATTGTTCTGCAATTGAAATGTAATAATTTTCCTTTTGCCTATACTTTTAAAATAGTCTAAGCTTTCTCATGTTACTTTAATGAGAGAAATTATTTGCATATAATTCAGTTTTATTTTTTGCAGAGTTGAGTGTAAATTTTTGAACTTTTTTTCTGAATGATTTTTGATTGTTAGTACTGGTGAGAATCACATCATAAAAAAAAAAGAAAGAGTAGTAAGAATTCTATGTCTGCAGAGCATTTATAGTGAGAAGGGTTGTAATTTCAGTTAGTTAAGACTAACGGTCAGCTAGCTATTTACGATGAATTCAGTTTATGCAGAGTTGAACTCATTGAGTGTCAGTAGATAAAGTTTGTACATAGATCTGAAAGGTGTCTTTCCTTCTATAGCTCATGTAAAACTTACTTTCCCAGTGGCAATTACTTCGACGTTTGGTAACCAGCTTTCTCAGTTAAGCTGTATGCGCCCCACCCCAATCAGTTGTTTGTCAAAAGCTGTGTGATGTTTTGTGATAATTAACCTTTGTATGACTGTATAATTTATCTTTTTATGCAGAATGAAGATGCTGAGTGTTTTAGAGAGGAACTAATGAACTTTTCATTGAAGGAGAAAGCTCAGATTTTAAACAGGCAGGCTTAGTGTCTGGAACTTTGTTCATAGCTAGACAGTGTGAGAAAATCCAATGCAATGATATTTTTCTCATCTGTAAATTGGAGAAGTTTACAGACAAGTGGTCTAAGTAGCTGCATGAGAAGGTGGTTCATGAATTGAAACCTTTTTCAGTGATTAGTTGCCTTTTATTCAATGTTACATAGCACATGATGCTATGTTCAAAAAGACATTTAGGATTACCTGCAGTTAGTATACTGCCAAACAGTTCTGACAAAAGCCTGTTAAATGCTTTATCTGCTAAATCTCATCCTCTGTTTCAGTAATAGAAATGTTGTTGTGTTGCACGTTGAACTGGAGTAAGGGAGGAATAAGAACTGACAAGTACCTCTTCTGCATTCTTGTGACGTAGCCAGGAGGTATTCCTATTTCACAGGTATAAAACTGAAGCACAAAGATGAAGACAGTGAATTTACTTCTTAGATTATGTGCCAAGCTTTAAGAATATAAACTTCTACACAGGCCTTCGTGTTTATGTGCTTAGGTATCTAGTGAGCCAGGTTAATTGCATGAGTCAAAACTCCTGGCTCATTTCAACAGATTGTGTCAAGCCCTGAATGAATTTCCATAGTAGGAGGAACTCTGTGGTACAAACTGTTGGTCTGGTGTCCAACTGCTGTCCATGGTTCTGTCTGCCCTAGTCTGACCAAAAAATTGCAACTACAGATTTTCTGTGCCATGTGATTAAGGATCCAGCAGCTGGTACCTCTGTTTTGCATATCATGAAAAATGGATTCACTCAGAAAGCTGAGCACTGCAGGTGTTTAGTTCATATGTTTGGATTGAAGTGACTGTTAAATTAGTTTTTGAAAAGGAGAATAAAAAGGTATTTTGAAAAATAGTGCAAATTGTGCAAAATACAAAAATAAGGCATTGTACCTGACAAGTGATGTCTCTAAAAACTGTCTTCCTGGCTATATTTCAGTCAGCTATCTAATCAATTTTTTGTCATTAAAGGTGGAATTGGAGTTGTTTCCCTGAAAACCATTTTTAAAAAATCCAATTTTTATAAATTTCCTATTTCAGTTTCTTAACAGGATACAATATTGTAGCATTGTTATATATCTGTAAAATTAAAAAGAATTGTGGTCTAGGAAAATGTTCATAGTTCATATTGCAAGTTATTTTCTTTCAATTGGATATGTTATAAGAACATAGAATCATACTGAATCTAATGTACTAATTACCTTGGGGGTATTTATCTGCAGGAAGTGAAGTCTAGAAGACGAAGTAGGTCTTTAATTTCTTGTTGTTCATCTTAACTGCATTCAGTTAAAAGTTTCATTTGATTTACTTCCGTTTTGTAAAATTTTTTTTTACAGTTGTTTTCTGTGGGGGGCATATCATGCTTTCCTTTGTTTAAAATGACTAACTGAAATGCAGAACTTTTTTTTTTTTTATTAAGAAAAAAATAACATTTTGCTTTTTATTAGGGGAGAACCAAGAGAAACAAAGCATTGAATGATTGATGAAGACAAAACCAGGCATATTTCTGGCCATCTAGTAATGTTTTCTGGAAAAATTAATCTTCAGGATTAGATTGGCTATAATAAAATTATAAGCAGAGCTCAAAATAAATTGGATATGCTGGTATGTCATACCAGCCATTCAAAAAAATTGCCTAGCACTTCTCAGAATCTGTAATTGGTATGTTGATGAGAGAACACTTGTAAAAGAGAATGAGAACCTTCTCATATGCAGGGCTGAAAATGTTAAAAATTAACCTCCCCCATTCTGTTTGTGTCCTGAAATTTGCAATGTAAGGAATTAATACTGTGGCAACTAGGATACGTGTTCAGTCTCAATGTCTTTTAGTTCTGTGTCAAATTCAACAATATGAAAGATAAATGTAGAGATGTTAACAGAGAAATAGCGTCTTAGATTTAAAGGGGTCTGGCACCTTAAAAATCCTATAGTATAAGGTACAGGCATGATGAACTAAGGACAGACAGCTCAAGGAAAACAGAGGGGGTTTTGTAATTACTGTTTTAAAGGTGACCTCTGGAAGGAAGGTCTGTTTATCTTATGTGATCCTCCTATACTGATTCTTGCAACACATTCAAAGGAAGTAAACAAAATTTTTATTCCTGAACTCAACTTTGCAAAGATTTCTACAGCACTGCTTCCCTGTCTCCATGATTGATCTGTTTAGGTTACTTTTCTTCCTGTTTAAGTGATAATATCCTGCCATTTCAAGAGAAAATCAGGAATGAAGCTTTTTTTGTAAGTGCAGTTTGGCAGAGACCACATATGTTCTGGAAACCTCTCTGACTGCCATTGTTGCAGTAATATTTAATATTGCAAATATTGTATGTGTTTGGATTCTTTTGGTATAGATGTTCCATTGCACTTATCCTACTTATGTCTACTGCCATTACAAAATACTGTTTGGCAATATTTCAAATTTACCTTTATCAAGAGTTAAAACGACGTTTTGTAGAAGTAATTGTAATTGAAGTACGACGTGTAGTATTGCAATTTTTTTCATCTTTTTGCAAACTTAATTCAGGAGAGTGACATGTTTTGGTTGAATACTTGTGCTGTGCTTCTATGATGTTTACTCTTTGTAAGAAGTATACCCTGTCTGAGTATTGTTATGATCTCCAGGATATGATGTGCTGAAACAGTTAACTAACATTAAAGATAAGATTTAAGAACTATATATTAACAGATTGAAATGAAGTGCTCAGAGATTATTTATAAAATGTAGAACATCACCCACAATGTGTCTGTCACAGATGGAAAAAATAATGTATTGACAGGTGTGTACTCCATTGAATAAAGTCCTACCCAAGATTGCCAGAAATTAAGTTGGTTTCCAGTACTGGATGTGGATGAGTTTAAGGAGGAGCAGAAGTCCCATTAGGCAGGCAGTTCTTTGAAGAAAGTACTTTACTGTGTTTTGCTGAGAATGTGACTGTGAAATTTGTTCCTGAAACATTAGCCAGATAGCACGGTGCAGCTCTAACTTGTGTATTTGGTAGGGATAAATATATACTGCATTTTCATTTCCTTCCAGGATGAAAGTGCTAGAGAAACTTGCCATATATGATTAGATTTCAGAAGAGCCAGTGCTTGGTTTGCAGCCTGCCTCCAGACTCTTAAGGGTACAGGTTATTTCATGTCTTGATACTGTGCCTGTTTAGACTGGCGTTTTTTGTTAAGTCATAAGAAGTAGCATAGACTAAAGATCTACATGCTCAGAGAGGTACCTACACAGCTTGGATTTTCAAAGGAAATGGAATGGCTGTATTTGAGAACAGGTTTTTATTCTTGTAGTAGCTCATAAAAATCAGAGACAAGTACTGACAGCCAACTAAATATTGGAGTTTTTTACGTGTTCATTGAAGGAAGAACATGCCCATATTCTAAAATACCAAGGAGGGACAATGATTTTAATTTTGCTGTTGTCATCTGTTGTGGCCACAGATGTGCTGGCCACATCCCACAGGTAAATCTTCTCATGCCGATAGAATATATCGTGCCTACTTAATCAACCCCTGTAACGTTTCTCATATTGCAGCAGAAGTTACTGGTGTAGTAGTCAGGCCATAGTGGGCTTCCGTATGAACCTGAATCATTGTAGCATCTTCACACTTCACTGTTCTCACAAGCAGTATAAATGCCATACTCTTTTAATAATAAATACAGGGCAAAACAAATTTCAGGAACCACCACCATTGTTTTGGCCACTGCATGTACACAGATTGCTCTGTTCAGACAAATGGAGTTGGGAAATGATGATGTAGCATATAGTAACTTTCTTGTGCTGTAGACTTATATATTATTTTGTAAGAGGATATAACTAGTCAACGTACACAGTAATTTTAATAATATGAAGTGAGTTAACAGTACAGATAATGTAGTGACTCAGAGCAAAAGGTGAAAAAATAATTAAATGTGGTAGACAGCATTTTTTCATAATGATTTTTGTTTGGGGGACATAGAATACAAATTGCATAGAATTTAATTGCTAAAGCTGGTTAAGTGTAAAATTAATTTTAATATGGCTGAAGTGAAACAGTAACTTTGATATAGTTGAGAAGCAATTTAAAGAAACCACTGGTTACTTAGGTAATGGTTTCAAGTTTATAATCACATTTTATTAAAGTTCTTTGATACTACGCCTCCTAAGAATGCCTCCTGAAATTGAAATGCTGATGTTAAGGGAAGAGATTTATTTTACTGGTGCTGCATTACAGAATTTAAATGAATAACTGCTGATTGTTAAATACTGTGTGTGTGTTTAAAAATGTACAATGTCTCTTTTAAACATAGTACAAGAAATACACAGAGAAGAACATTGTGAGTAATAAGTGTTTTGTCCCATCTACCTTTTGACAGGAGAATTAGATGACAGAGAACAGGCAAAGCTGGAAGTAAAAGTATGGGATCCAGATAGCCCCCTTACTGACCGTCAGATTGACCAGTTTTTAGTTGTAGCACGGTAAGATTAAAATCCTCTAATAAAAAAAAATTCCTTTTCCTTTTCCTACTGACTATTTATTCCCCTATATCGTGTTACTCAATTTGTTTGCCATTTTGTGAGCCCTTCTCTTTCCCACAGTTAGCTAAAAGAGAAAATCAGACCATAACCTTCTGCATATTTATTGAAGCTACCAATACAGAAGAGAGAAAAAGAGAGTGAGTTTTGGAATAATGCTACACTCCCTGTATTTCAGGTTATAGTAGAATTTGATACTTTAAATGTAGAAAACAGTCTGTTTTCCCTTCAGAGTAAATGAAACAGAATTTAATATTTCAGTCTTGTATTATATAGTACTTGGAATTTCATAGTGTAAAATAAAAGTTAAGAATAGAAATAAATAAAATGTTAACAAATGAAATGGGTGCAGAGCTTGCCCAATTTACATACAAGCTGAATAATTTGCAGTGCAATTATTTTGGATGAATATTGAAATAAAAGTTTTGAAGTGATGTATTTCATTAGTGTAAAAAAATCTGTTCAGTTCAATTTTCATAGAATCATGAAATCATAGAATGGTTTGGGTTGGAAGGGACCTTAAAGATCATCCAGTTCCATCCCCCCTGCCATGGACAGGGACACCTTCCACTAGACCAGGTTGCTCAAAGCCCTGTCCAGCCTGGCCTTGAACACTTCCAGGGAGGAGGCAGCCACAGCTTCTCTGGGCAACCTGTGCCAGTGTCTTACCACCCTCACAGTGAAGAACTTTGTCCTTATATCTAATCTAAATTTACCCTCTTTCAATTTAAAACTGTTACCCCTCATCCTATCTGTACACTCCCTGATAAAGTGTCCCTCCCCATCTTTCCTGTAGGCCCCCTTTAAGTACTGGAAGGCCGCTGTAAGGTCTCCCCAGAGGCTTCTCTTCTCTAGGCTGAACAACCCCAACTCTCTCAGCCTGTCCTCATAAGGGAGGTGCTCCAGCCCCCTCATCATCCCCATGTCCCTCCTCTGGACTCAGTTGAGCAGGTCCATGTCCTGCTTATGTTGGGGGCCCTAGAGCTGAATGCTGTACTCCAGGTGGGGTCTCACGAGAGGGGAGTAGATGGGCAGAATCCCCTCCCTTGACCTGCTGGCCACACTTCTCTTGATGCAGCCCAGGATACGGTTGGCTTTCTGGGCTGTGAGCGCACATTGCTGGCTCATACTCAGTTTTCCATCCACTAATACCCCCAAGTCCTTCTCTGCAGGGCTGCTCTCAATCCACTCCTTGCCCAGCCTGTATTTGTGCTTGGGATTGCCTCGACCCATGTGCAGGACCTCTCACTTGGCCCTGCTGAACTTCATGAGGTTTGCACGGTCCCAGCTCTCCAGCCTGTCCAGGTCCCTCTGGATGGCACATCCCTTCCCTCCAGCCTGTCGACTGCACCACACAGCTTGGTGTCGTCAGCGAACTTGCTGAGGGTGCACTCCCTCCCACTGACCATGTCACCAACAAAGATGTTAAACAGCACCAGTCCCAACACCAGACCCTGAGGAACACCACTCATCACTGCTCTCTACTCAAGACATCGAGCTGTTGACCGCAACTCTCAGTGCAACCATCCATCCAGTTCCTTATCCACTGAGTGGTCCATCTCTCAAATCCGTGTGTGTCCAATTTAGAGACAAGGATGTCGTACAGGACAGTGTCAAATGCTTTGCACAAGTGCAGGTAGATGACATCAGTTGCTCTTCCCTTTTCCACCAGCACTGTAACCCTGTCACAGAAGGCCACCGAATTCATCAGGCACGATGTGCCCTTAGTGAAGCCATGTTGGCTGTCAGCAGTCACCTCCTTATTCTTCATGTGCCCTAGCATAGTTTCCAGGAGGATCTGCTCCATGATCTTGCCAGGCATAGAGGTGAGACTATCTGGCTTGTAGTTCTCTGGGTCGTCTTTTTTCCCTTTTTGAAAATGGGGGTTATGTTTCCCCTTTTCCAGTCAGCAGAAACCACCAGACTGCCATGACTTCTCAAATATGATGGATAGTGGCTGAGCCTCTTCATCTCCCAGTTCCCTCAGGACCCGTGGATGCATCTCACCAGGTCTCATGGACTTGTGCACCTTCAGGGTCCTTAGATGTTTTTGAACCTGGTATTCTCCTACAGTAGGTGGTTTTTGCATTCTCCCAGTCCTCGCCTTTGCCTTCTGCATCTTGGGTGGTGTGGCTGGAGCACTTGCCAGTGAAAACTGAGGCAAAAAGGCTGTTGAGTACCTCAACCTTCTCCATATCCCAGGTAACCAGGTTAATTTATAAATTAACATATGATTATGCAGATTTATGAGAGGAACATCAAAGCCCTTGGAATTCATAAATATCCAAAAAACCCATTTCTCTACTTTAAAAAAAAAACCAACCTGACTTTCAAAATTCTATAGACTTCTTACTGAAGGACAAAGCTACACTCATAAGATACAGCATATTTCGCCTGTCCTGTAATTCATACTTAGAAATATAGTACGAAGGTACTGTTTTAATGATGGCAGAGAACTGTTAATCACACCTAATTTATGCTGAATCACTCCATCCCCTGTATTTTCTGTAACCTGGTTGCAGAGTGTAGTCTCAAATCTTCTTAGGTAAATAATCTTTATACGTTGTTTCCAGTTTTTCTTCTTTATTCTTTCTCCATTTTGAACAAAGCATTTCAGGAAGGAAATAGAGAAGTTGCTTTATATTTTCCAGCTTATATGTATGGTGAAATGAGTGGCTGATTTATTGTTTTACAGTTCAGATGCTGATCCACCTGGGTTTCTTCTTCCTCCCTCACTTTGTAGTGCTGTGTCCTTTCTATACAGTAGTAAAAATTGCCTGGCCCTGTTGAATTTCCAAGCAAGCCAGAGGCGTAGAGCTGTTAGCACACATCTGTTCAGAAGATCACAATGCCTGGTAGATGCTCCATAGAACAGAACCCAGAAAAAGAACTACTTCTATTACGAGCAATATAATACCTGAACATCTATGGGCAGACCATCATGGGGTGCTCTAAAAAAACATCTGCATGAAGGTTATGTATGTTTTTGAAGAGTTCATTCATTGCCTTCACATCCCTCCACTCCCCGTCTTGCAGCCACTCTGGGGAGCTTAAGTAGTATAGTGTGAAGCTGAAAATGTTCCCAGAGGAGTGTACCAGTAAGCAGTCTGCTGAGAAGTGACAGAGAATAAATGATTTATTTTTTTTTTAAATTCTTCTCTTTTCTTCCCCTTACTTAAGACGTCCTGTGTAATGCTGTGCCCTGACCAAGACTGCATTTGTGTAGAAGTTGATAAATTTCTGTAAAGAAGCTTTCTGTTATGGCAGAGTGGGTCTTGGTCATATCTGACTAATTGTCTTGCCACAAGATCTTGTGGTAGGCAGTCACTAATGACCTTCTGTAATCAGATGTTACTCAGGTACCACTTTATTGATGTGCTTCCACAAAACTCCGTTCATCTTTCTAAGCTCCTCTGGAACTGATAGAAGCTATTTCCAAGCTCTTATATGCTTGTATTCACAGGCTGCAAGATCACATTTCTGTTGCATTAAGTGCTTCTGAGACAGATTTTCACCAACTTCTGGAGAAACAATTCTCCTATGATGATTGTGGCAGCTTTAAATTCAGTATGTTGTGTGCTTGCAGGTAAAAGCTTTCATTATACTGGACCACTAAAAGCTGCTTGAGTAACAGTGGAGTTGGTATTATGATACAGTAAACTGTGTTTACAGACTCAGGAGATAGCTCTGCTGTGGCCTAATTGCAGTTCACTGGACATTGGCTGTGCCTGCTGAGTTTCCAGTGAGAATGGTATTCCTCTGGTTATGTTTAGTTTTGCAGATTTGAAATTCTGACAATATAAGAACTCTTTCCTAAATGCATTCCTATATGTGATTTTGGTTAAGTGTGTGTATGCTATCTATATTTGAAATTTTAAAAGCATTTTCACGTCATCCTTTTTACATGCTGCATCAAAGGCATGAGTATTTCTTCTCAGTTTTTTCAGTCTGCTCTGGTTGAAGGAAGAATTGCTTTTGTTCTTACAGGCTTTAGCTTTTTCAATCACACAAGCACACTTTGTTGGTTCTTTAGAAGGTGTTTAAATACTCTCTATTTGTGTTGCCCGTTGGCAAGAACATTTATATTTGGTCTTGGGCATGTAGCTTTCCCAGTCTTACAAGGTTTTTTTACTGTCTCAGGAACTAGAGGCCTTTTTTCTAGGTTTATATGCTTGGTCAGTCCGAGCCTGGTAGTAAGCCCTAGTATGCAATAATTTGCTGGATATAAAGGTAGAATAATATGCCTATCCTGTCCAGAAATTGGAGATAGCAGTGCCATAAAAATCTGTGGAGATTTTGAAAAAAGTGTAAGAGTACTTGAGCAGAAAGGTCCTTAACCTTGAGCTCCCTCGGTAGTCTTGCTTGACTGTGGATTTACAAATCTTGAAAGTACCTTTTGGTACTGCTGAAGCATAATTTGGGCAAGAGCTCTTGCCCGAACTAGTGAAAGCATCTGGTAGGTGAAGCTTGAGGCATCAGACTGATTAAAGTATTCTGGTTTTGAGTTGTTTTTTGTGTAACGCGCTGTCATTTTTACTCTGGCAACGAGAATTCCAACACCATTTTCTACTCTGTTCAAATAAGATACAGCTTCATCAACCAATTTTTGTTCCGTCATTTATATTGACAACAGTTCTTCTGTGTCTACTAGCTTCAAAGAACAGGACTCTGAGAATCTGCCACAACAGTTTAGATCTGTCCACGTTGGCAAATAGTACAATACGGTAGAAGTGGATTTGTGGAATTGAAATGTTTGATGCTGAGGACCTAGCATCCACACTTGCACATTTTGAGCAGTTTTATTTTTAGGCTAACTCTGATGTGGTTCTGTGGACTAAATATCTATTGAGTATGTGGTACTACTGTACTTAACAGAAATCCAGTTTGTATGCTACAAGAGACCTTTTGATGATGCAGTAGATAAAGATGCTGGGGACCATTGCTTTGAAACTCCATTCCTAATTTGAACTAAACACTGATACAGATGCACCGTTTTCTCCAGTCATCAGTGTCTATCATTCCTAATATACAAGGAGTACTTAATTTCTTTGTGAGATCTCATGTTCTCTTTCTAACTCTGTTCCAAGTTGCATAGTATTAGGAAATAGAAACTTTCCTACTGTATGTATAACATAATAGTTCTGTCTTTTTTTTTAGTTTTTCAAATTGAAAATGGACCTGGCCAGACTCAGAAGTGGTAGGAGTTGTGGGCTTCACTCCAGACAGATGCTGAGAGCCGTAGACCCGACCCATTTTTTCCATTTTCTTTCTGTCTGCTAATTTAGTCTATAATTCGTTACCCGATACATTTTTGGTATGTTCTAGTTCCATTTGTGTACTTTATGATGCAGTGAAACAGTTAACTTCTTTTATTCTGCTTCATGTAACTACATTATCAGCATAGTCTTCTGGAGGGAATATATCTCTTAATTCAAGCTTTCTTACAGACGTTTGTGGTCCCAGCTTATTTCCAACTAAACCAGAGTTTTGAAGACTTATTAAAAGAGCCTTAAAGCACTGCATCTCTACCTTAAAATTTTTTTCTTTGATTTCTTTAAAATTAAAATGGCATTGCATACCACAGGCTAACATAACATATTTGTCTTCATTTTAATGCCAGTTTATTTTTTGATAGAAAATCACAGAAGAATGGAAGATTATGTGTTAGTCATTTTGAATTAGACCTTGATCCTTCCTGTGTTGTTCCCACTTTTCCATTTTCTCTAAGACAGTGATTATATTAATTTTCTGTTAGTTACTATTGATTTAGTTATAAGTGCTCGTGGTATATGGAGGTGTATTTGTTTTTGAAGGGAACACAATACAACTTCAGCTAGCAATGTGTCTTTCATCATATTGAAGACAAGAATACACTTGTCAACTAAGAACAATAAGTAAAAACATTTAAAAGTGTGCTCAGATAGTAATACTCTGTTCTTGCAAGATAATTCAGTGTTGTCAGTGGCAGCAGACAAAACTCCCAAAGCTCGTCAATGAAAACAAATACATAGAAGTCACTAGTTCGAAAGCTTCAGTATTAGTGTGCTTCTGGATTCTCTTTAGGTGGTGAAAAGTGGGAGGAATTGGAGTTCATTAAAGAGGTAATGAAATTTAATGGCAGAATTGCAACATAAAATTATGCAATAAAGATGGTGTAAAATCTGGATGCCAATGCTGCACTCACAAAACTAGGTGTTTGCTAGCAAGGTGAGTTACAGCATCTAATGGTAGGCAGATGGTTTGGCAACAAAAAGGAAAAATATGTTCACATCAAGTTTACTATGAGTATCAAAAATACTACGTTTCTGCCTGTCTTTCATGCTTGGCCAATACATGTTTATTCCTTTGTGCATTTTGTGTTACTATATTTCTTCTTGACCAAATTAATTTCAAAACAGCTAATTCAGACTTGGAGCTGAATTTTTTTTTGCATTTTTTTTAATGAATTTTGATCTATTCCATTATAAAGAAAAGATTTCTGCAGCAGCGTTTTCATGGACCTGCTTTTTGGGGGCTGTAAACTTCTTCCTCTGTGACTAAAATTTCAGGATGGTGTACAGATGATCACTTAAATCATATGCTGTGAATTAAACTACTTGTATGTATTGGATTCTATTCTGTTGAGTAATAAAGATTTCACATATGTTCCACCTCTATTCATTTAGTAATGAAACTGAAGGTTAGTTGTGGTGCATAGGGGACATTATGTGTAATGCCACATCCTACCCTAACTTTGAGATTCTTTCAGAGAAAGAATAGTGACAGGTGACTTTCATGTTAATCATGTCATCTCCCTTTGCACACGAAGTATCTGAAGTGGTAATAATGAAGCATAGCGCTGTACAGACGGAAATGCAAGGAAAATGTGTCTTCTGGAACAGCATCATTTTACTATGGATATGTTCTTCGTGTCAGATTTTGCATTATCCAGTAGTAAAAATCTCAGGGTTCTTTTTCAAATTCAGTGTTGTGCTGATGTCGCATACCTCCACTGAAGAGTATTTTTTATCTTCTTTCCACAATTTTAACTATCACGTGGCTCTGTTACAGAGCAATCAGATATTAATTGACTGTTTGTAAAATAGTGTTATTGATAGCAGTCTAGGAGGTCATCTTCTAGGACTGTTTCCAACTCATAGTGAAGGGAATTATTACATCATTGATGTATTAATAAGGAAATCAAAAAGCTTTCCTAATATGTAGGAAACCATGAAAAATCCACTTAATTATTTTCCTCAAAAACATTAACTCTGAGGTGAAGCATAGGTCTCAATTTATTAGTTTGCAAATATGTGAGGAAAATTGTGAATTTGTGGATTCATGTATGCACAAAGGTAATTTGCTTTAAACAGATTTGACCAGAGTGTATCCACTACTCATCTCGTATCACTGAAACAGAGAAACAATGTATAAAAGTGAGCAATTTAAAGATAAACATCCTCAGATTAAAAAGAATCCCTGTCTCAGCTGGGTTTTTGAGAATACAAGGTAGAAGAAAAAAGAGTTACTGGCCTGGATCCAGAACTTTCTGGATCTGATTTGATGCTGGACTGCTGTTGCTACCGGGGAGACTAGTAACTATATTTATCCTGAGGTATAGTCACAGTGGTTCCAGATTGTCTTTGGTAAACAATGTCCCTTTTCAGAACTAGTTACTGATGAGCAATTGAATCTTTAGAACAGTCTTTTGCATTTGCTGCTTCACAATTTCATTGGCTACCATTAATACTATTCTTATGCAAAAATTTGAACAATTCGTTCCTTTAATGTCTTAAACTTAAGTTATAAGAAATGTGGAGCAATGTATTTTCTGTGTTCAATACATAATCTGAAGTTTTTCCTGAACGTAGGGCACACAGGCACAACAAAATGATGATGAGCTGCTTCATCCCTAGAGAGTTCACTGTCAGGATTTTTTGGACATAAATATTGTTGAGTTTTGCTGAATTTGTGGATTTATTCCATGGTCTTAGATTCTGGTACTGAATTATCATGATTTGTTTGTACGATTGTCAGCTATAATCTTTGTTATAAGTCCTTGAGAGAATGTTCTTGGTTCTGGTCTTTAAGATAATTAAACTAAGGAAAGCCTAATTAAGGTAACAGTGGATCATTTGGTCTAGCCGTTAAAGCTCTTATACCTGATTGCTGCTACAGTCTGTGCAAAGAGGGATCTCTCTGCAGCTATCACCAATTGTTTATCATTGTCCATCTCTGCCATGTGTGTCATTCACTGTCTGTATGCCTTTTGGCTTCAGCTTATTTTGGGCAGTGTAGGGAGTGTTGGTTTCTGTTTGAAGTCTCAATATTTTAATTACTCATTGAATAACTAATTTGTGACCAGCTTGCTGAGCACATATTTTTGGTTACATGGGTTTATTATTGTTATTATTGAAATAAATGTACTTTCAATTAAGCATTTACAGTTATTTTTGGATCCTACTAACCTAATGGAACATTTACATTAAAGAGAGTGTGTAAATGAGTAGTTGGGGTTTGACTGTTCAGCCTGTGCTGGCTTAATACTGAGTTTTGGTAACAGGTAGGTGAAGACAATAGTGTTTTTCCTTTTAACATTTTAAAAACCATTCTTTGATGGTGGTATTATTAGAAAAAAAAATCGTGCAAGGAAAAATGACAAAGGAAATGTTTGACCTTTGTATCAATATGTTCCTCATATCTGTATTTTAAATGGAAAAACATAAAACATAAGGTATTTTAATGATTTCTAAAATTAATATTGAATTTGGGTTTGGATTGTATGGCTAGATTATACAGAGCACTGTATGTCACTGTTAAGGTTTGAGACTAGTTACCATTTTGTAGCCAAATGCTTTAGAATTCCTACACTTACTTGGATTGTTTGAAAAAATAACTGTTTTTCAGAAGTCTCCAGGGAAAGGTGAACTGGAAGTTATGTTGATTTCAACATATAACCACAGACACCACCCCCCCTCCCCCCCCCCCCCCGTTGTGTCCCATGTCCCCCCGTGTCCCCCCCCGCCCCAAAATTGGCACCCTGCCTACATTTTATGGTGGTTCTTATTTGTTTTGCACTCACGTACCCCACGCTCCCACGCAGCGTTCCTCTGATGGTTGCGATCCTCTCCTACTCAGTACAGCACTGGAGGCGATGTCAACTAGTGCATCAATTCTTATCTCTTTATCACTTATTCAAAATAAACTTAGCTTTATATTGTGTCTTAATCTTGACTTTGCATAGTGGGCAACATAATTCACATATGCTTGGGCTCTGAAGTCAACCTAAAAAGTTTGATGTGCTAGAGAGTGACTCGTGAGGACATACTCTTTGTAATTTTCATGGCATACTCTGATTTTATTTTAGAAATATGGTCAAAAGAAAATAGTGTTAATTATGTAAAAGGAAGAGAAGAAGCTAGTAGGTAGCAGCAGAAGGGAAATACAGTCATGCCGCATGCTGCTTTACTGGTTTGAACAGTAGCGACAGAAGGATCACAGGAAAGACTGTTTAGCTACAACCCTTATCAATGCCAACATGTTTAAAGGGGTTGACTGACTATCAGGAAATGTGTTCACAATAGAGCCTTATTCTCAGGACTGATTTGTGGACAAATACTGTTTTATGTACTGCCAAACTTTTTAAAAAGAAAATAGTACGTGTGTGTGTATTCTTGTCACGTATTTGCCATCTCTGCAAAGAGGGAGCAAAGGTTGTGAAACAACGTTTGGCTATAATTTATTCTGCAGCCTTTAGAAATTTAAGCAGTTAATATCTGGAGTGTGAATCACTGCTGTTGAATCTTAACTGTGTCTTACAAGTTTTTGGCAGCAAGTACTGAAACATGCATTCAGTATTAAATGTTTTGAGATTCAAGATAAAATTGCAATAGGAGATGTTGTTACCAGCTTCTCCACGATTAATAATACACCTTAGTGAGTTAAACTGTGATGCACATTACATGATTTTATTGTTGAATATCGGGTTTATAGTACACAGTAATGTGACACTTTCAGTGCGTTGATCTCGGTCAATGATATTTCTCATTGGTATAAATCTGCATTTGTAACTTGTGTGGAGTGTAACCGCTGAATTAGGCTCCAGTCCTTAGTCCAGAGGCTTAGACTATATTAAAAATGTTAGGTGAGTATTGGATCTTTGAATTTAGAAGGACTTACGTCATAACTGCAACAAATAATTCTTTCCTAATATCACAGTGACACAATGCACCTCGAGGCATTATGCAGCTCGGAGGACTGCAGCAATTTCCATTCTATTAATTAGTAATCTTTTTCACAAGTCGCTGCATCTTTGCTCATTCTTGTCTAATATGCTGAGCCCAGTCAATTTCTCATACACATATTCACTGTGCATGATACAGATGTGCTTCCAAGAAAAGTTTGCAGTTTAGAACAGTCACTATCGCACTAATTCTTCATCTCCATTCCTTATATTTTGTTTCTCCAGTAAGTATAATAAATGCCATATACAATTTGTCAACAAAAGTGGAAAAAAAAGATAAAGGTTTGGAGAAGAACATGTCCATTTCAATAATGCTGGAATGCTTTTATTAAGTAGGCTGAGAGATCCATTTATTTCATTATTAATTAAAACCTGTGACAAAAATATTATTTTGGAGGTACCTTAGACTAAGCTAATATGTTTTCTTTGCCTTACTAATGGAAGTGGTAGACATACATTACTGAAGTGAATAAAATGTTACTAATTTCTTCATGGAAACATGGTGAACCTCCCTTTTTAAATTGTATTGTAATTTGTTAAACAGTGTTGTGGTTTTTTAATTCAAAAAATAATAGTCATGGTTGTAAACCCCAAACTGAGTAGAATATTTAACTTCATAATTAATAAAAAAATTGGTACATTAAGAAGTTGGTACATTAGAATTCGTGGAATATCTTTTGTTTCCCTGCTGTTGTTCTTATATGTAGGTTGTTACTTTTAGGGGAGAAGGCCAGAGTTTTTACTGCAGTGTTTAGTGATTTGTCTTTATCAAATTGTCCTTTGTTAGCAAAGATCTGAATATTAAGAGTAACAGTATGTGACTTTTATTTTTAAAAGCACACTTTTATTCATATGACATAGTCTGATAATAAAAAAGAGGTTCCATCTTTCTGTGCATTTACTGTCTACTGTTTCTCTGTTGTAGTGCGGTTGGCACGTTTGCTCGAGCGTTGGACTGCAGTAGTTCTGTCAGGCAACCTAGTTTACACATGAGTGCAGCTGCTGCTTCCCGAGACATCACACTGGTAGGTGGCTTCTTAAAAACCCTACAACTTTTTTTGTATCTGTGAATTCAGCAGTATCTATTACTACAGAGTCCCCATCCTCTGGATACCTGTTTTCCTTTAGATACCTGTGTGCAAGGTGCATGTGGGTATGGTAGATAATCCTGTGTGTTTTCTGTAAGCTTACTGGTGATGCCCTTGTAATCATACTGTAAATCACTTGAGTTTAGCTGAAATCTATTTAAATATCTTCACATGTTGTAATTTGCACAGCAGAGTGGATAATACACATTTTATAGAGATTCATTCGGTAGAATTCATCAGTAGTGTGATTTAAAGTATGTGGTAAGCTGATTGAAAATTGTTTAGATAATATGTTTTACTTACTAGATGTGTGTGTCAGTAAATTTACTAAAGGATAAGCAATCTGACTTTGTAAGCAACTTTTTGAAGAACATTTTGCTTAGGATATCCTTAGGATGTTTCTTTAGTTTGTTAAAGCATTCACCGTAATGTAAACACCTGCATCTTTTAGAGAAATTAAAAATACATCTATTAGAGACCAAAATTTTGTCTCTGTATATTGATATTAGCTGAGATTACAAGATGTGCTACAGTAATAAAAGCATGCCAGGAAAACTGTATGAGAACAAAAAATCTTACTGTTCCGTAGAATCAGGTTTGACTTAGATTTCCAGAGACATCAGCAGGAATTGTTTATTTTAAGTGTGTACAGAATCATGAAAATAGTTAAGGCTAAAGTAGATCTGCTATTCATCAGATACTTGAGTATTTGAGCTAGAGAACGCTCAATAAAACTAACAGATCAGATTAAAATAGTTAAGGTACTGCCTCATAAAGCAGCTAGAGAGCCCCTGGAATTTAGTTACACAAAATTTTGTGGGAACAGACACTATCAGGAGGTTAAAAAAAGGGGTTAGAAAAATTGTGGAGCATGGTTCCATAAATGGGTACTGAGGAGAATAGGGAGAGGTGTACCATCTGGCATTGCTAGTTCCCAAGGTTTGTAGATGCTGGTGAATGAAATGGGAATTGACCTCAGACTGTAGTTAGACTTTCCTGCATATTTTCTCTAAGTAACAACCCTTGGTGCTGCTGTCAGAGACAGAACGCTTGGCTAGATGGATGACTGGTCTGATTCAGTAGAGCAGTTCTTACATTCCAGATAAAATATGTTCATTAGTATGATGAGAAAAATACTTAATTTCTTAACATTTTGCAGTGTACTCAAAGGCCATTAGACAGGAAACTGTTTTAGTCTGGGCTACGATAGTGTAGTAAAGGCAAAGGCAAAATGTAATATTTTCAGTAATACTCAAAATGAGTTTTATGTTTCATGCTTGCTGATATGACCTTACCACCACAATTCTGTTCATATTTAAATACTTTATTTTTTCCCTCAAAGTAGTTCTTTAGTTTAACATTTTTAATTTTATAAGATTTCGTTGGATTGAGAATTTCTAATAAATACCACACATTGTGCAGTCCTCCTTACTGTATTCAGTGGTTAACGGGCTAGATTCATCCTTATAGCAATTTCATCTTGTTTGAAAGTACATGTGCAGTGCTGCTAATAAAGGGATACATTTAGTGTTTGAGTGCTGTATAAATGTTTCTCCATGGCAAATGATCCATTAAGTTCCATTTCACTTAATGAAAGGCATATCTTATAATGAGGCACCAGAGGAGCCACCCCAGGTTTAATTATTGTGTCTGTTCTCATTTTCCTACCCCCTCAGCTTTTTAAAACCCTTCTCTTTTGCTGTTTGGCAATGTACTTCCTTCTAAGTTAAGAAAAGACATATTTGTCATTATAGTAGTTACTCTTTCAGACATTCCATGTTAATTGGGAGCATATTTGGAGCAGCCGTTAAAGTTAGTACAGACGTTTGCAGAACTTGTGGTCTATCTCATTTACGCTTTGGAAGGCATGTAGGTGCATGCCACTAAGAAAATTATACTGTCTGTATTCTTAATGCAAGGCAGATAACCCTTGCACCTGAAGTGCTATTAATGGGATTTCTGTACACCACACCTATGGCTTTCCAGTATTCCTAATTAGTTGTTTCAGTTAGAGATGACTGTAAACAGAGTGATCCTAAAAAAAAATTCGATAAATACACAGGTTATAAACATGAATAAATTCAGAGTGGATGTACACAATAGGGAGGTCTTGCAGCTTAGCAGCAAGTGAGATGCTACTTCCTTATTTTGAAAACATGTGGAAGGTAATGAGACAAGGCAGGAAACTACCAGTGCTTTTAGAAAACCCTACTGAAAGACGTGAAACAATGTGTATTTACCTTCTTAGATGAAACTAGATGTTCTTTTCTTACAGTGACAAAGATTTGTGAGACAACCAACCCACTGAAACTTGAATTTCTGGCCTTCTTAGAGGCAGTGTTTTATAATGAAAACTGATCTCTCAGAAGAGAAAGAAACTGAAAGGACTTCCTGTTGCAGATTCCTAACCATTGCATAGTGCATACACTGACAATGAGAGCTGTTAAAGCAAAGCAAGTTGATGGAATCACTTGCTCTTTGTGGTGGGCTTGTTTGGAAGAGCCCGTGCTACTTTACTGTAAGGATGTAAATCTGGTTTTGGATGTCACTTCAAAACAAAAAGTATGAGCGGGTTTTCCTTCACATTTTGAATGATGTCTTCTTAAAGATTTTTATTAGACTTCCATATATGTAGCTTGTAAGACAACCATGCCTAAAATATAATTGAATTATAGAACCCATACTCTGTTTCTAGTTTGAGTGCTTTGTTGGAGGCAGCTCAGTCTAATTGATTTAACTGACTACTGAAATTGCAGCTGGTTTGTGAGCTGTGTGTTACAGCTTGTTTGCAGCATGCCCTGTCACTCCCTTTCTTCCCAGCTGCATGCAGCCCTTCCTTAGCTTTTGGTGGAGAGTTTCTTCCTTTACGTGCTTAAATTTGGACTTGAAATTCCCTCTATCTGTGGCTAATACCTTTTGTCTGCTGGGAAACCTTGTCTGTGCTGGACAGTATGCTTTGGGCAAGAGTTATTAGGGAAGGGTCATTCTTCCTCTGTCCTTCAAGCTCCTATTTGGGAGAGACAAGCCAGGTCTTCCCAGCCTCCTGCTCCCTAGGTGTCAGCTACCCACCAGTTGTTTCTTGCAGTCCTCTCATCCTTGGGTGAAACAGATGAAAAGGAGATACTCCAGGACTTTGTGTCTTGGGCTCAAGTAATGTCCTCAGGCTGCTTTTGCTAGCACAGTTTACTCACTGCAGTGTGGGAATTTGATTGCAGGTGAGGGCTGACAAACCTACAAAAGACAAAGTGTTGTTGTTATGGGAACTTATCAGTGGTCTTCTGTTACAGAACAGCTCAGTGGAGACAGTACTTATCCAGAGAGTTCATTATGAATCTTCAGTAATACCAAAAAAAAAGCTTTATGGAATCAAATGTTTATTATACATGGAAAAAATGAACATAAAGCAAGATCAAGATCCTGATTTATTCACTTCTCTTGTAATTTTTAAGAAAGTTGGTATCAGTGAGTAGATTGGATTTAGCAGCTGCTTGGAAAATGTCTGGTATGTACTGCTTTTCCACAAGGGCTGCAATTTAAACAAAGGTTTAAACCTTGGTAACACATACACTGTGATAAGAGTTCAGTCTTCAGGCCTGATTTACTCATTGCCCAAATGATAAGCAATGGTTTTATTTTAAGTTCCCTAATCTGAAGATTATGGATTTTAGACATTATGTTACATATTTCCAGATTAGAATACTTCATTTTAACAGTGGCTTTTTCTCAAGATTGGTGAATTTGGCTTGAACCATAAGTAAAATGATGTATTGTCGGGTAACAGTGACATTACTTGTTGTGGATGAAACAGTTCAAGAATCTTACGCTTGATAGCTTTCAAAGAGGTATATTGAAAGCTGGAGAAAGACTTTAGCCACTCATAGGAGATGGCAAAAGGTAAGGAGAATTCATTATTTGCCGTACATTTGTATGTAGAAGCTCAACTGGAATTGCTCTGTAAGTGCTATATTGACACATACTTCAAGAGTGTTTGTTCCTTGAAAGGTTTTGGGTGCCGCGTCTCAAAGTGAGTTTAAGGCTGTGTGAAACATTGCATGCTACAGTTACAGCTCATCACTGTGGTGGGACAAATAAGTAGGAGACTGATGTTGCACAGTCACACACCTTACTGAGCTTTATACCTCTAACAGCCCCTTTGGCACAACAATTTAAGATTGTGGTGATGGGATCTTTTGGGATGCTGTGTCAGAAAGGCTTCTTGTATGTTGCTCGTTTTACCTGCCGGTGGATCTGTGATGTAGTTGTGTACTTTTCATATTCCTCATCATTGGTTAGTGATGTGAGCATTCAGTGTTACCTGTAAAGTGAAGAGTGCTATAACTTCTTCATTTTTTGTTTTCCTCTTTTATAACAAAAAGTGAATTAACCAAAGAAACCTCATTTACCCATCTCTTACAAAAGAGCTTAGCAAGGGACAAAAATCTTGCTAGTTTTTCAGTTTGATGATAATGAAAACAGTAAATGCCTGCCTTCCTGAGCAGTGAGAATATTGAGCACATAAATGTCTGGGCAGCTGCTTAGCTACTATTTAGAACTTCTGTTAATTGAAAATGGCCCCTCAGTCAATATATACCACTGTCTCTGTTGGGTTACTTGGAACCAATTTCTACCAACCAAAGATTCTCGAGAAATGTTTTCTAGTAATTTTTTAAAAATTAGCAAGAACTAATAAACTAATGTCATTTTTAGTAAACGTTTAATTAAGGCATTTCCTTTCCCAAACTAAGCAATAAACAATTTATTTTCCTTATGCTCTGTAGCAGAATACCTATAATATGCTAAATTTAGAATCTATTTTGATTAGTTGAGGCTTCTTGCGTGGCTTACAGAAAATAATACATTGAATTTTCATTAACTGAAATGGACTGCTGTCTATTTAAACACGTTTTTTTATTCTTTCCTTCACCTTGCTAGTTTCATGCAATGGATACACTGCATAAACACAACTATGATTTGAGCAGTGCCATCAGTGTTCTGGTGCCAGTTGGAGGGCCTGTCTTGTGTAGAGATGAAATGGAAGAGTGGTCAGCATCAGAAGCTAGTTTATTTGAAGAGGCATTGGAAAAGTATGGCAAGGACTTCAATGACATTCGACAAGACTTTGTAAGTATGAAATTAGTACACTTTTCTGTTACTGTGGTTTCACATGGGTGAGCATAACTGTTTTCTGTAGGTTTGGAAGATTAGCTAGAGGAGAAATCTGTGCAGCTAATATGTGTAATTAACATACATATACTTTTTATCTGGCTGAAAGTCAATATGCTTTCTTGTTCGGTGCCGTACTTTGGGAAGATGTTGACAGAAGATAATCTGTTTAATGGTTTAATACCAGGTAGGATGTCTCATGCGGGTGTGTTTTCATAAGGATTTTTACAAGGATTTTACAAGCATCTGAAAAAGTTCCAGCAACTTTTCCACAATTTATAGTGAAATTCATTAGCAGCTACGTGGCTGACTCTCCTGAGTGGTTTTGGAAAGCTGGAGTTTCCTCCTTAGCAGACAGAAATTTATATTCAGATAGCGTTTGAGGTGCGCTCCAGGAAGTTATTTTGACATATTAGGTATTTTGGCACTTCTCAAAGGAAATGTTTTCCAATGTGTACTAACTATGCTGTTTTTGGTACTGAAGTATCAGACTACAGAGAGCAAAGCTTCAATTTGCTGAATTCTCATGCAGAGTAATGAACTTGTTCGAGTGTCCATGTGGAATCTAATGGTAAAATTAAATCCTATGGTGCCTGAGATTAAACTTGAACCTAAGCAGTCATGCAGTGATGACACAGTACAGGCGAGACTGTCATGTTGCATGGCAGAAGGTGGTTGGTAGCACTCTTCTGAAGCAAAAGGGTTATGTAATACCTGCTTTGGGTAATTACATGCCAGAGAAGTTGCTTTTCTGAATCGGCCTGGATTTGTAAGGCATGGCAGCTGCAATTGCAGCCCTTACGTGATAGTTCTCTAAAGGGCAGGTTCATTTACTTTTCCAGCAATTAGTAAGAATTGGCACTATTTGACATTCAATGTGCAGCTCAAGCATTAAGCTATAAACATTAAATACTAGTCAGCGAGACAATTATTATAAATTAAACAGTGTAAAGGAGTTTACCTTTTTTTTAATAGACAGGAGAAGCTCATTTGTTACCAACTTACGAGTCTAGCCTTTGAATAATCATTTTCATCAGCTGTTGACTCATCAACTGTTATAGGAGCTCATTTGTTGAGGTTCTGATGTCTTTTAAGAACCTATGTGAATCCTAATCAACCTAAACTTTTTAAGCTAATTGGATTTACTTGATGTACTTGAATTATTTCACATCCCAGGGTAGTAGAATGAAAGAAGACTGAATATTTTATGTTCTCTACATATAGCTATTTTCCTAATCGTAAGAGACAGCTGTTACGCTTGTTAATTCTTACTTTTTCATTATCAACAGTTTTCACAAATTTGTAACTCTTACATCTCAAACGTGCCAGGAAAGGCCATGAGAATCAGACTTGTACCATTTATAGAAAACAGGAGCAACTGTTTTCCAACTTCAGAAAATTGTGGTAACATGCCTTAAAGTTAACATGTTCATTTTAAGATACTTTATAATCCTAAATTTTTTCTGCTGGTCTGATTTGAGTAGTCCTTTTTTACCCTGAAGAAATTAAATAAACTGAAAATTCCCTCTCCCTGTTTTTGTACTGCTGACACCTCTCTGCTAATTTTCTCATACAAAAATGTCATGCGGATGATCATTTTTACTTCTTTCAATTAGTGTTTAATAGAATTTGGTAGAGTACATTATTCTATGGCTGTTCACAGCTTCTCTGGCAGTTCAGAGCAACCTCTGGAAAATTCCCATGCCTCTTCAGTGTTTTGTCATTTAAGTGGGTAGGTAAACAGAATACAGGAAATTCATACTTAGTCTGTCCAACAGGTTTTCTGAGTTGTGAATCAAAGTGTAAAAGGATTATGGTTATCCAGTCCAAGCACCTTAATTACCTTTCTTTAACTGTAGATACCTACTGAGTGAATGAACATACTGGTGTCACAATCATAGTTAAAACAGATTAAAGTACCTTCTAGAAACATGGCAAATGTAATCTGTAGCATGAATATGTTAATAAGTGTTCAGGAAGGAAAATAAATATGGAAATGCTAAAATGTACTCGTTGGCAGATAGCAGGTAGTTGAGGTGACAGTGTTTCATCTGGATAACAGGAAGAATATGGACCTAGAGACTGAGAAGCAGCTGATCTGTCACCTCACACTGAACATGTGTTCCTATCACTGGCCTTTTCTTGGGCAGATTTCTCTTAAGGCATCTTTTACCTGAGAAAGTAAAAGGATTTTAGTAAACTAAATTATGGTGCTATTTACTGGAATATCGGCTTATGTATTTGTTACACTTGTACTTTTTAATTAAATGCAAATGGACAGGGATTTAGACACTGTGGTCCCCTGTCTGAGAAAGAATTCACAGCTGAATCTGGACCTGAATCCCAGCTTCTGAAAGGCAGAGGTGGGAGCCAGACTCAGTTCCTCTCAGTGTCTGCAAGAAAGCAGCATGAAAAACTCGCTGTGGGCTCCTGCATGCAGGGAGAGGCAGCTTGATACAGTGTTCCTCTGTTGTTTTAGGAACTTGATAAAGGGTCATGAAGCTGTTCTTTTGTCTTAAGACGTGCAGAAAGCCTCCAAGTGGAGTGAGTAAGGTTGGAAAGATAAGTTTCTGCACCTGTATTTTCTGGGACTTCTTAAAAATCATCCTAATTCCTGTAAAGCAGAGAATATTAGTGTTGATGCATACATCTAGAAAATACAATGCACAAAATAGTAGAATATTTACAGGTTATGAAGAGAAATTGCATGAATTTTGTAAAAGTAGTACTAATTTAAATTATAGAAAAAATTTATGGAGTTAAATAGATTATTCAGTAGTAATTAAAAGTGGCTGCTGTATGCTTAACTTTCTTCCCTAAATTTAGGCTGATGCATTTTTATTTTGCCAATGAACATGTGCACTCAAAATAATAATAATCTTCATCAGTTGCCCTGAGTTTGCAGAGAATTTTGTGAAATATCCATTGTCAGTATCACTCTTGTTGTTCACAGTGGCATTTGTCCCTAGCATCCTTTTGTTTCTTGTTTCATGGTCCAACAGTATGTGGAGGTTTATGCAAAACTAGTGGTGTTATATGAGCGGCTGAATTACGGGACTTGAAAAACCTGTGAACTAAGTACAGTGACCATTGTATTTTTTAAGAGTGAAATTATCATGAGACTCGAACACAGTCTTGTCAAGATGATTTATTCTAGTCCTGATGTTGTTCTCCATGTGATACACTTTATAATAGATCTATTACCTTCTGTGTTTCCTGATAGGAATCTGGATTCTGTTTTGATGATTTTTTTTTTAACCATATGGCTTAAACAGAATAAATTACATTTAGATTTGGATGTATAATATTGTTGTAATTCTGCATCCTTGTTAACTCTAAGGAAAGGTTGTCTATTGTTAATAGTAATAAATATTCATTTGCATATGGGTTTTAATATAGGCATTTAGTACATTCACATGTTAGCATTTGTGTATCAACTATACTTGATTTTAACGTGTTTACTAAGATGGGGACATGGCAATTTCTTGGACGCACTTTAATTTGTAACAAATGTTTTTCAGCTCCCTTGGAAGTCGCTGACTAGCATCATTGAGTATTATTACATGTGGAAAACCACTGACAGATATGTGCAGCAGGTAATTTAATGACTACTTCAGCATGAACCAGTCTGCCAAAAAAACTAAACTTGTTAAAACATAAAAATCTGTTTCTGTTCTTAGAAAGAGATATGGTGGGAGCCCTATGGTAATGTTTTAGATTTTTTGCTGTTCACAGGGTGCATTGTCAAGTCGTCTGATGCCTACTGTACATCACATAGATGTGAAGAGCTTTTCAAGCCATTTGTATTGTATGCTGGTTTGTAGCAACGTGATTCCTGGTTCTTACTGCAGTATGGGTTAAGAAGGAAATGGGCTGCAGAGCAAATGCTTTAGGCTGTGAATCTGTGCATGGGAATGAAGGAAAAGGAAAAATACAGTGTGTTAAAGTGGCTGCTAAGGTTGTGAACCTTTTATTGGTACTCCACCTTAAAACATTGCTTTGGCATTACCAGGATTTAAAAACAAAGTTGCGAACATTCTTCACGCACTGGATGTGTTCATCCTTCTCATTGAATGTTCAGTTGTTTGGGCAGAAACATTGTAAGATTATATTGGGTACTGACACTGGGATATTTTAAGCAGGTTTAGGCAAAATTTTAGTGTTGGTGCTTTTAATGTATTGCAGTCTTTATATAGTTACTCCTTGGTTTAGATACATAAAATATTTTAAAATACTCAATTTTAATTTATGATTTAACATTTAAATTTGTAGCCTCTTTATTTGCTGCATAATTAGCAGCAATGTTATGTACATACAGCACGTTGAAAAGAAATTTTCTGCTGTAATGGTTACAGCTGTATTGTTAGATGGATCTTTGGAATTGTTCCAGATTTTGTTACATTGTGCCAGGAGGATGAGTGCTTCAGGTTGTTCTGGTTTATTTGAAAGTGTTTCTACATCATCTTATTAGGGTATAGAAAGTAATGGTAAAGTCTTTTACCACATAGTAGTCTTGGACTATCACTAGGACTTTTTAGTTCTATAGATAATACAAATAGACAATAATATGCTGTGTATAAAGGCACGTTTTTCTGGGTTTGTGGCCATTCATTTCACTTCTAACACTTTTTTTTTCCACTGTTAATCTTTATCCTAGAAAGGTATTGCCAGCAGAGATTTGCTGTGCTGTTTGTCAGCTCCTAAGGGTTGGGCAACAGATGATCTTGAAGAATCAGATAAAAAGATTTTATTGATACTGAAAGCCATGGAGTAAGGATAAATTGAAGTACAAATTGACTTTTGTCAACACCCTTAGGCTGCTTGGAGACAGATCTTGTTTTCTGTGAAATTTTTCTGAAATACTTGCTCTGGAGTGGTTGGTAGAAGGCTGAGACTCCCTTTCTAAAGTTCTCTAGGGCATCATTGTGATTCTGTTGCTACAGTGATCAAGGTGTGTGATGGTGCGTTGAGTTTGTGTATCCTTCCACAGGATTAGGTTTTTAGCCTCGCATACAAGAAATACACGTAGGCTTTATGGCTATCTACAACTTGAATGCTCTTACAAATGCCTGTGTTTTACTTGTAACTAAGTAAACTTAGAAAATCCTAACTCAGAACATGGTAGTACATCACAGGATTTACTGCTTTAGACATGTTCTTTCAAGGTCATGTATGATCATCAGTAACAAAACCAGTGTAGACCAAACACTTTGTTTCTATCCTGGTTAACATTTCTGTAATCCTTCCTAATGAGAGATCAGAACTTCATCCTGCCCTTGCTAGTTTGTTTTGAAATGGTAAGAATAATACAGTTCAGTAAAAAATGTATCAGTAGGTTTGTTTTCCCAACCAGAACAAGCTGTCATAGTTGAAGTTATTTCAGGGAGAAAATGCGTTCAGTAAGGAAGTGGCAATTTCCGAGTCATTCTTCCCTGAACATCATGCTTGAGGGGTAGGGCAGCTTGGGGGGATGGGAAGACAAAAAGGTCCTCCCATTGTGTATACTTGAATCTTATGCATAAAATACAGTCTCTGAATTGTAGAGCAGTGTGATTTAATATGAAAATTTGCTCTTTAATTATCTTTATTCTTTGTGTGAATTGGCTGCATTGTGTCAGGCATAAGAAAGGTTTCCTTGTCATAATTGCTACTAAATATTATTCTTGCTTGGTAGCTAAAGCTGGTGATTTAATGGCAATGGAGATACTGCTGCCACCTTGCCTTCAGAGCTTGTTCCCTTCAAGTCAAGGTGAAGGGAAATAGATACGTTAAAGTTCTCGGTCTGTGCTGAACCTGTCTAGCAAAACTAATTCAGACCTTGGGTAATCATTCTTGGTGATATGTCACTTTTCATGACCACTACATTATATAGAGTTTGAGGAAGACCAGGTGGCTCACTCCACTGAATGAAATGTGTTCTCATTATTTGTGGTGTTCTCCTTAAAAATCTGATTCAATGCAAAAAGACTTACTGGGACTTTGCAACAGAAAAAGGGAGAACATATGTAAGGATAACTAAATTGCTGTACAACAACAAAATATCAAAATATTACATTTCGCTCTCATTTATTTATTTCCACAGTAGGGAAGTGGTAATTTCTTGGGATATTTGTTAGTTGATACTCATAACAAAAGTTCTTAAAAAGAAGTAACATTCAGTTTAAAGGTAGTTGATTAAAAGTAGCAGAGCCCAGGTGAAGAGCTGGGCTAGTTGTAGTTCAACCTCCCCTACGATGTAGTCTGTGAAACTTGTTTGAAATAGTTACTGTTTAAGATCAGATGTAAATAATTTTTTTTTAGGAAAAGCATCAGCTCTTGTCACATTGCTCCAGTGATTTCTTACACTTACTGTTACATACTGGTGCTTTGTTTTTTGTCTAAATGTTTTCAATTTCAACGTCCAACCTCTACAGTTTACCAGTTTTCGTCCTCTAAATTTCAACAGGCAGAACTTTCATCTCAGAATTTGCAACTATTTCTCAATAGTTTTGTATCTGCATCCTTTTTTCTCTCTCGATACTTAAAAGTTGATGGGTCAGTGTGAATCCAAGCCGTGACATTTTCTGTTGCTTTTAGAGAGCAATGCTGACCGTAGTTTTGGTGCATAAAAATAAAGTTTATACTGAAACAGTATTGTGTGATTATTTTGTAGAAAGCAGTATATTATTAATTTTAGTAAATAAAGGAGGAAAGCAATTGCTAAAATTGCATTCCTTACAACCCTCATGCCAGTAATAAAAGTATGCTAAAATTTAATTAATGTGTATAGTCACTTCTCACTGACACTGACATCAGGGCTTAATACAGCTTCCTAAAAATGCCTTTACATTTTGACAGTGCTTCAAGGCTACTTTCCTTATTTCTTTCCCTTTATTGTATTTTTTTCTTTTGCTCTGATGATCTTGCTAGGTATGCAGCGAGATTTACTTGTTCTTTTTGTAGAACGGGACCAGTTTGTCATGAACCTCTGAATGTGTGTTACCTGCTGACCTGCAGTCTCCCATGCTTTTTCAGTCTGAAAACAAATTCTGTATTGTTGGGTATCATATGAAAAGGAAAAAGATACAGTTGTGGAAAGCCTGTGGCCTGAAGCTGTTAAGTGGAAAGAGGTCACTGTTGAGAGCTCTTCTGCTGGGGCTGTGGAATGTTCTCAGATTAAAAAGTATCAGTTTACAAGATTTGGGGCATGCTGCTGCTGCTCTTCTTTCTCCTTGCCCTTGTAAAAACTGTCTTAAGCAGGCAGAGCATCGCATGTTTGCAGTTTTGCTGTGCGCCTGTTGAAGGTAGTGCAGTGTTGCCGAGCCCTGGTGTTGGGGAAAGACTGCAACTGCACCAGATGTATCAATGGAAGTCACTTCTCTCTCTAGCTCCAAACTCAACTAGGCATCTGTGAACAGCAGAGACCCGCGGGGGGGAAGCCTATCTTGGAAATAAATGGAAAAGAGCTCTCTTATTGCATGGGAATTAATTTGTGGTGGCATGGACTGCTTAGGACTCAATTTGTCATAGATTGCGCCTCAAAGATGCAGTTTTTATAGTTATGGTGATGGATGGCACAGAGGCAACTTTCTGAAGTGGAGAAGAGCAGCGGTTTACGTGAGGTGGCCTACTCAGGCTACTCGACCACTAAAGCTGATTCACCCTGTAATTCGCCTCATGGCTCAGGCAAGAGATTCTCAGAGCAGAGTCTTTTGATGATACTTTTCTAATGATGGGAAATATCTTCCTGGTTTGTGAGACTCACAAAGATTGGATATCAGAAAATAGAAGTATAGCTGAGAAGAGAATTGGCTGTTGTAGGAGAAATGCAGGACTGAATTTTAAACACCTGATAAAGAAAGGGGGAATCTTGAGAGGCAGGCAGGTAGTGTTGATTTATTATTGCTGGATATCAGTGCAGTTCACACCCCCTTTTTTTTTTTTTTTTTTTTTTTGACTCCTCAGCAATAAAATTGACCTTGTTTCAACTCCTTTTGTCCGTCCTTTTTTTTTTTTTTTCCCCTCAAGTGGACAGAAGTGATGTTTAGAGTACAGGAATAGCAGGGAAATAATCTTTTTTTTCCTTCATCTTTTACATACAGACAAATGTTTCAGATAACCAGTAGACATCTGAACTCTGTACTTCTTGTGCCATTGCTGAAAAAATTGTTGTCTTAGTTACTTGTAACTAAATCTTCTCAACATTTTGGAACTTAGTAATACTCCCTTGAGCACAACATGTTTTCAGTTTGCAAACGTGAAGAAAGTAATAATTTAGTAAATTCACAGGCTATCTTCATGGTAGTGTAGCTGTCCTGATGTGTTCCTGATCTACAGTTTTAATGGCACTTAATGGGAGTAGATGTTTAGTTGTTTCTAACAGTCAATGGACTTTACTGTTCTGCTTCCTTATATTGGTTATAAAATACTAGCCTCGGGCTTGACAGAGCACACAAGTAGTATTGAGTTACATGACTGATGAGGGAACTCATCATGTGCAATTTCATTCATTTATTTTCTACTTATTCTGCAGTGAGGGTTAGCCACAATGTCATACATGTTTATATAGATGTAATTTATGTAAATTGTAATTGTCATTTTTACAGTTTTGTTCTCATATGTGAGGCCTGTGAGTTTTACTGGGGAGGACAGTATACTATAATTTCAAACTAATAATAAAAATAGAGAACTCGTTTTTCATGGTTTTCATCTTGTAGATTTCTACACTTGTTTTGGAAGCTCTTGAGAAATAACAAAATAAAAATAATTTAAAGATGGATTGTGTGCAGTTTTATGAAATCTTGTACTTGAATATAATAAAATATTTTATTGTGTTAATTTTTCAACTAGAAACGTCTGAAAGCGGCTGAAGCAGAAAGTAAATTGAAACAAGTATACATCCCCACCTAGTGAGTATAACAATAAAGTCATTTTTTTTTTTAATAATGTACAGGTAAAATTGAAACAGTAACATGCAGTTGCATGCTGTAACATGCATGATATTTTCTTATTTGTCTTTTTAATAGTTACTATATACAAACAGAATATACAGAGATATAATCAGAAAGTGCCACAAACTCTTGTCATAAGTGAAACCTTCATACTTAATTGAGCCCTTTGTCTTTGACCTGTGCACTGCCTGTTTTGGAATGCTGAGAAGTTTTACAAAAGGCGGTCAAGTGCTACATGGACTGCTCACGTGCAAAAAGGGCCTTATCATTTAAAAAGAAGTTTTCCCAGAATAATCACTTCCGAACCCTTGTAGCACAACACTTCATATTTGTGTAAATGCAGTATTTCAAAACAGAAGCAGTTGTTAATGTGATCTTTTATCTTTGAACAGGTCTTATTAATGAAATCTGTTTTCTTCTCAGAGGGGTTTAACCTGGTTTTTTAGATTTAAACTCAATGCAGTATCTGCTTTTGTTAACATGTAGTTTACAGAAACAAGATATAATCTGTCTCTTTCATAGTCATAATTTCCTCAAGATTATGAGAAAATAAAGGATTACAGATGACATTCTTTTAAGCTTTCTGTGGTTATATTCAGTTTACATACATGTGAATTTCCCATTGTTATAAGTGTTTGTATAACAGAAGACTACCAAATGAAATACTTAGAAAATCCACTGTTGTCATTTTGATGACTTGTATAAATTGCATACAGTAGAGCTTCATTTCCATATTCCATACAGACTTTTCTCTTAAACAGATTTAATAATACAAGCAGCAGACTTTTAAATTCAGTCTTTTAATCTCATCTCTGAAGAAATGTTTTGAGTTTTGAAGCTCAAGTCTCTAATAAATTATGCCTTTTTAAAAGCACTGAAAAGTCTTAATATGAGCGTTCCCTAACCCTCTCAGGGAAGTGGCTGCTTTAGGAAGACTGAAAGATGCTCAGTCTTTACATAATGCTTTTTCAATTTTATTTCATTGGTCCATGTGGACAGCGCAGGACTTCTGCCAGTATGTTCACAGTAGGGGAACTAGTTGTACTGAATGACAAAACCTGTTTTGAAATGTAGGATTTTTACTTTTTTTATCTTTTTTAATGTCTTGTCTTTTACTTTCATGTCAAGACAAAATCCATAGTCAATGGTAAGAGGGTAGGACTTCTCAAGTCTTTGATAACTGTGCAATCTGGGCACTCGTGGGCAAATTGATTGCTTAATGCTCTGTTTCAAGACTGATTTAGTGTATCTGAAATCTGAGTAGAATTGATTCTCAGAGCTGAATACCTTTTCGAATTTGATCATAAGGTATTTCCTGTAAAAGCAAGGTTCTGTTAATAGTAACCAGAGTCCCTTTCAATTCATGCTTTCTCTGGAAGGTCTCTAAGCAACAGATCATAACGTGGGAGAAAATAATCTCTTGATACCTTCTCTTGTACCTTGAGCCCAAGGTACTTCTCTTGAATGTAATTGATAAAGCGTATCTGGAAATTGTAAAATAGTCTCTCACTGGATATAGTGAAAAAGGAGAAGGCAGGAGACAAACTTTCTGGCATTTGGAGTAGAGACTTGATACAGCAAAGGTTTCTTCGATTAGTCATTTTAACTAATCTTGGATATGTTTTATGCTACTTAAAGTAATGAATAATCATCTTATGAATCAATGTATCCAGCCTTGCATTGTATTGTGAGTATAGCTCATGAAATGGTTAATTAACACCTACAGAGTTGAGGCTTTGGAAATGCTGTACTTAACCTAGCCAGGAGTATATTAATTCCCTCTGAATTAGCTGACCTTAAAGTCAGTGAAGTATTAGTAGGTAAAATAATCATCATCATAATATAACAAAAAAAAAAAAATCCAAGAACAGTTCTTCAGCCTTCTCAGAGTGTGAAAGATGTTTAGGACACAACCCAGGCAGAACAGCCTGATATTACATGGGTGAGCTTTGCAGGGTTATATGGCATTTGCATTTACTGTAGTTGGTGGGGAGGTATGTACTTCTGCTTGTAATATGAGGCAGCAAACCCTCTTCTAGGGTGGACAACCTTTGTAGTATTATAGTCAGTGTTACTGTTCTTACTTGCTATACTTCACCCGAAGCCCAGCCTCACGCTGTAAAGCTTCATCTGTTGACTGGAATCCCCTTCTTAAATTCTGTCCTGTGCCAGGCTTATGTTAATGCTTCACCTTGAGACTTGGTCTCTTACTAGCTTGCCAGGTAGCTTAGACCATGTGAGAGCATTTTACAAAGATCTGTAAATTTGAGTATCAAAGCAGCTCTTTACAGAACAAGTCTCTTACAGTGCTGAAAATACTAGAGTATAAAAATTAGTCTTGTTTAGAGCAGTTTTTACAGGTGTTGTCACCACACATCAGAATTCCAGAATTAGATTGTTTGTTTTCATGTAGCCTAACTTGTTAGTAAAATCTTTTCTTTAATTTTATATATATTTTTTTTTTTTTTTAAGCAATAAACCAAATCCCAATCAAATATCCAGCAACAATGGGAAACCTGCTGCAGTCAATGGAGCAATGGGAGCCTCTTATCAGGCACAGGCCTCACTAATAGGTCGGGCTTGTGAAAGTTGCTATAGTAAGTAATTTTTAAAAAAAAATAATAATGATATTAAATTTTAATATGCACTTTAAAAAACCAAATATATCTACTTTTGTTTGCATGTTATAAATAGAGGATAATTTTCAATGAATTGTGTGGCAGAAACAAGTTAGAGCTGGCTTCAATATGTTGATCAAATGTCAATATTCAAATCCACTTTATGATTTTTTTTACAAGTCAGAAAGTACAGAAAGATAAAGTGGTATAATATGATGGCACTGATACATTATTCCTTCAGAATACTAGATTCAAATTTATTTTTGTTTCTCCTGTAAGGTTGCAGGGCTTTTTGAGTTGTTTGGGGTGTGTGTCGTTTCCCACCCCCTTCTGTTATTGTTGGGGGTGGGGAAGGTGATGTTGTTTTTTTCTAGTATTTTGTGGGTTTCTGGTGGTCCCTGGTGGACTTGAAATAGCAGGTTTCGACATGGATTATATGAGAGAAGATGTAGCACAATCCAGAACTGGAAAGAATTGAAAAGGCCTACCATATGAGAGTTATTTACTTATCATTGCTATGGCTCCCTGTGTCTTAAACACCAATTAAAATCATATTCTGTATATAGAAAGTTCCAGTTATATACTTTGTTGTTTTTCAAATCACATTTTTTAAATAAGTTTTCTTGTGAAAGATTACAAAAAGGTTAAATTAGTGTTTCCTTCTGAGTCTCCACATGCACAAGATAAAGGTACACATGAATCTCCAAGGTCAGTAGAAGTGCTTGTCCTTTTCTTATATGGATTTTGACTTACAAGTACTCACTTTGCATGACTTGGGCAAAAACCCCACATCTCTAGTAATTCTAATAAGTAGCAAGCAACTTAATAAGCCTGTCTTCCAGGGTAAGATTAGAAATAGTGGAGGGTTTATAGGGTTTTGGTTTTGGGGTTTTTTGTGTGGTTTTTTTTTTTTTTCTTTTCTGTTTGGGTTTTTTTTTGGTTGTTTGTTTGTTTTGGGGGATTTTTTGTAGTCCCCTGGAAGAAAATCTCTTCTTGGCAATACAAAGTCCCTCGTTTGAAATTAAGTAGGAAAGTATTTCAAAATTTCTCTTTGGAGTTGACTTTTGGGGTGCTTTTTTAAAAAATAAACTAAAAATCCAAGTTCTTTTCTCCATCTGAAATGTATTAAATATTTATCCATATAATGCTCTTAGGGAATGCCATCTATTACAGCATTTGGATTTTATATTCAATGAGGCATGCACCACTTCAGCTGTGCTGTTTTTTTCTCTTAGCTCCACAGTCTCACCAGTGGTATTCTTGGGGTCCTCCTAATATGCAATGTAGATTGTGTGCATCTTGCTGGATTTACTGGAAGAAATATGGTGGCCTGAAAATGCCCACACAGACAGATGAAGACAAACTGTCTTCCAGCCAACCTACAGAGGTAGGATTGCATAGGTAGAATTCCTAAAATAAAATGTGGTGCTTTCACAAGGCTGCTGTGATTTGAATATTTAATGGCATGGGTTTTTATCTGTGTGTTCAACTTCAGTTTTACAAAAGTTAATTTATTAATCCTTTTCTTGTCTTAAGTAGAACTGAACAGTGTGCAGGTCCTGCTGTATCTTTATATGACCAAGTCTTAGATAAACAGACATCCACTTCATGCATTTTTGGTGGACAAATGTCATCTTGTCAATCAAATGGTGTGTTACCTATAAAATGTTAATATGACTATACTATATCTCATGTAGAATGGCATTATATATCCACTCACAATAGAGCTTTCTACTGCGTTTACGCAGCTTCTTGCATAAGCCCCAGGTTTTTTGTATAGTGCTTATACATATTATTTGATTAACCTTGTGAATTTATCCAAACTGTGAATTTTTTTTAATGCTGTAATTCAGGTGTACATGTTATGATTTTTTTTTGTTTGTTTTATTTTTATAGGAATCCCACGTTAGAACTCATATGTCCCGGCAGGCCACACAGGGAACTCCAGTTCGTAACACTGGAAGTCCAAAGTCGGCAGTGAAAACACGTCAAGCTTTCTTTCTTCACACAACGTGTTGGACAAAACTGGCCCGTCAGGTCTGCAAAAATACCCTCCGGCTGCGGCAGGCAGCAAGACGTCCCTTTGTCCCTATTAACTGTGCTGCCATTAAGGCAGAATGTAAGATGTTTTTTTAATTCTTAGTTCTGTGTGCTGTGCTTCCCACCCATTTTTGTCTTTTAATTTTATTTTCTTTTTCAATAAACATTTCTTGTCTATATGCTTTTGCTTTTCATTTTTTCATTTGTCCAGCATATCACCAAAACATTGGATAAATTCTGGCTGCCTTGAACAGATTTCAGGCTGGGGAAACATTTCATATGAATTAAAAAGGGGATAACTGTTACCTCATTCACTTACAAAAAATTGTCATTAAAAAAAATCAGGGGCAGGGAGAGGAAATCAATGCTGTGACATAAAAAACGTGCTTCCTACTAGGCAGTGTGAAAGAAGTTTGCTTCTATATTGTTTATTCATTAGCTGAGCAGAAGGTATAGATCTGTACATGTTTTACTTTTTCTCAGTGGGGTTGGTTAAGGAATAGAGCTGAGGATGCATAAGAATTTAAATCTGGCATGTAATACAGCCCTTTGTTACTGCGGTGATCAGATGGTGGTGATAGCCGTGTTTTATTATTTCATCATAATTGCATCTTTCTTTTTGTCTGTTCCAGTTTTAAATTTTAGTTTAAATAAAATTTTATATTATGCTTGTTCTTCATATAGGCAAAATATAAAGAACGGATAAATTCACTAGTAGACAAAATGTTGTGAGTTGTAGATAGCAACAGTAAGTCTCTTTACGTGCATATGTGTGTAAGTTCTGTTGCAAAGTCACTGAATATTTCAGCAGGTTTTATCTGTGCTGAGCGTGTTGTTTTACTGCTCCCACTGTTTGGTTACGTTTCCCAGTATTCCATAGGTGCAGTTCGTGGAGCAGATGCTTGGTATTCGAAGATGAGCCGTGCTGGCTCATTGTACTGTCAGTTGTATTAGAATCGAAGAGACCTTTTTTAGAGTAGTAGATGTTGGTTTTATAACCATGTTTACTAGTTTAAACACTAAGTGTTTTCCCACCATATTGAACTGGGATGCTGATGATGTCAGTGTTGATTATAAGAAATTTTCTCCGTGGAGGCTTAAAATCTGATTTTGAGTAATTATTTTCACCCTATGTACTTTTACACCAGCCATTCTTCACATGCAAACTCTTCACCTGCTTCTGCAGTCATCCAGAATTGGTGAATATTTCTGTTCATTGTCATCTTATTTATTTAGTTGTCCTGTTGGCCATTTTCTTCCTTCTTTCAAAGTTATGCAAGTCAGGAGCAGCTTTCAGATTTAAGGAAACCATATGTCCACTGTGTGAATAAAGTGGGTTGTACTTTATGGAAGAATTCTGTCTAAGACTGGACTAGGATTATATTTTTAATTATTAATACAAAATGAGGTATTTTCTGACAGGAAATCACTGCCTTTTAATTCATGTATTTGGCACTGATTTCTGCTGAATCATGGAGGGAAATTAGTTTAAGAAGTCACTTGAGCCTTGAATCTTTTTATCCATACCCCTCTTTCTTCTCACTTAGTGCAGTAACTCAGTTCAAAAGAAGATGAAGCTTTTGTTTGAGGAAGAGAAAAAATAGAAGAAAAAAAGTTTCATCCAACTGTTAATCATCATACTAGAACAAGTGTTATATACACACTTCAACTTTAAAACAAAGGAGTGAAAGGCTGAGCTTTTCAGCAGGAAATAGTCATTCTTGTATCAGACTGGCAGTGCTGTGAGTGCTTCGTCTTTGTTCCTTTGAATGAAAAAGTGCCACATCAGATTAGCATCAAGAGCTGAAAGATTTTTTTTTTCCCCCTGTAGTCTCTGTCTTTCATTATTCTTTTTGCTTAAAGCAAAATTTGGACCTTGCAATTTTGTCTTTTTGAATGCTGATGCTTCCTGATTAGACCTAGTGTAGATTGGAAAAAAAAATGCACAGTTGTCAATGCTTTTTGAACACGACATTCAAATTATTTTACAATGGTGGAAACCAGATTGTACCCTATTTAATTAATTTAACTCAAGTTTCTCTCTGTGCACACATACACATATATGCACACACACACACATGCACATACTCTGTTTCTGGCAATATCTCTCTGTGGAATCATACAATGATTTTAGCTGCATTGTCATTGTCATATTCTTACTCTAGTAAAGTCTAGTAAGTAAGTAAATAAAAAATTATTTTCTAGTTTCATTCCTGTACTTTATCTGGTGACCTGTGTTCAGTGAACTCTGTAGATTCTAATGTTATAACTAAATAGGCTCTTTCCTCCTGAGAATGCCTTGAATCCTTTTCTAAGGGTAGCCTGATGCAAGTAATTTTTAATTTTTTTTAATTTTTAAATGACACATTTAATTAAGAGTAATGATTTCATATGTTGAATACCGGTGAGTAATAACAAGATTGAATAAATGTCTGTGTTGGTGTTACAAAAGTTACAGTCGTGCTTAGATGATAACCTGGCCAGAGTAGCAGGTCACCCATGACGTGATATGGCATGAGATGGTTAGGATGTGCAAGAACTGATTTGGAGTCTGTTTTCCATGTAGGTGTGCTGAAACTTGAATCTAATGACTGCTTAGATGCTTGGTCAGACTCACTTGGCTCTGTGTGTGTGACAAACCAGTGCCTGAAAATTTAACTGCATTTCACAACTCTATTGCAGCAGGCACCATACCAACACTCAGAATCCATAAAACCTAAAGACAGAAGGATGGTAGAGCACTTACCCCAGCAGCATGCCAGGTTTTATGTCTTCTCAGTCTTATGCAATTTGTTGAACTGTCACGTTGTAAATGAAACTAATTCCCAGTTCTGAGAAAGGAAGTCTGAACAAGCCAGTCGGAGCTTGCTCGTAAAATAAATTGATTTTTGCATGCCACCTGAACTCATCTGCAGATACTTCTTTTGTCTTGGAAGGGACATGGAGGCCTTTGAGAATGCTAACCTCAGGCCCAACCATCTTTTAGGTGAAACCACATTTCAGACAGAGCATTTTTTATTGTTGTAATTCCACCCACATCATCTGCCTCGGCCCATTACATCCACTGGCAGAAAACAAGGTCCTATTCTATGTTCTTTATTCCTTCAGTTAGTGCAGAGAATTAGATTCTTCTCATTAATGAACCATATAGCATGACCCCTGCTCAGATGCCAGCAGGAGGTAGTGGAGATGATGCATTTCCATCCCAGTTCAATCTAGGGATGGTCACCAGGAGGTTGAGAAGGCATGGCATCTCCTGCTAGGAGCACTACCCATCATGGAAATCTCAAACTTTGTTCGGCCTGAAGATAATAGACTCGCTGTAGTTGTTGGCAATAAACTTGTCTGATGGATTTTCACTAATAATTAGAATTGGCAAACTGTTTCCGTAAGAGGAAATTCCCATGCTCTAAATTAGGCAAAATACCTTCTTTTTAGTTTTAATATATTGCACGGTTTTTAGTAAGTTAAGCAAAACTATCCTGTCTATGGAAGGTCTCTTAATCAGAGGAAACCAAAGTGGGCATTCTTCTACAGTCACTGACAACATTGGATCTGTTGCCAGCTTGCAAGCATGTTGATATATGCATGGCAGCAAGCCATGCATCTGTGAACCTTATTCCTTCAGCACAGGAAGATTTTTGAGGGATTTTGGGTTTTTTTTTCCCCTGCTTGAATATAGTTTTATCAATATATGTATTAATTATAATAATTTGAATTTGGGTAACTATACTCTGTCTATGTATAGACATGATTGTCAAAATGTTTGCAGTGGATGGTAATATATTATCTGTATAATATATATATAGTTCTCTGGAAGTGGGTATACTGTTCATGATCAGAACTTAACATACCTTTAAATCTGCAGACATATTGACAAGTTTGGTACACAGTACTTGCTTGTTCCAATCTGGTTTGATAAAGATAAGTGAAAATTAAGTAGAATACGCAAAATGTAACTGATTTGTCTTTGTAAGCATATAGCCTATGTTTTACTGATATAAAACTACCCATTCATCTGAAGTGAGTAACATTTATGGGTACTGGTTCACAAACAGTGTTTTACATCCTTGATTTGGATAGCTACAGAAGATATTTTGGCTGCATCTAGGGTGAAAATATTTTCTCTACTGTTATCTTTAAATATAGTTTGTGCCAGATTTTAGTAGCCAGTAATATAATTAAAAGAGCACACTATTTTTTTCCCAAAGTTTCTAAGAAGAATACAATTTAGGGAATACGTAGAGCACAATACATTCATTAGATAATCTGAATTTTGATAGAGATATGATGGAACTTCAAAGAGAAATAACTCCCTGAGAGTCTTTCTAAGCTTGAGAGACCTACAAATCTAGTTTAAGAAAAGGAAATAATTAAAAAACCTTTCAAATCTAAAAGAACAAGCCTTAGTTGCTATCAGCTTCTCCATAACATTCCTGATTTCACTGACCTCTGTAAGACCCACAACAGTCATCACTTTTCTAGGTTAGAACTTGGTCTGTTTAAAACCTCATAAAGAATCCATTTCATGCTGTGGTTCGTAATGTTGTTCCCTGGAGTTTTTCTAATTGTACTGTATCCTCTTTAGGATTATTGTGCCCCAAATTGCATGCACTTCAAGATACAGATTTCCCATCATTTTAGAGAGAGTCAAATGTTTTCTATTTTCCTGTCATCATAATTTCTAATATTCTGATTTTAATTTCCTTATAAGTGACCACTCTTTAGTATTGTCTAGATATTTTTAGAAAGCTGTTGACACTGACTGACTCCATGAATTCTCTTCTGCGTGGTGGTGTGTAGAACCCATTGTTATATCTGTAAATTACAGTCATTTTACCCCTTGAGAATTAATTTACATTTATTACTTGATGTTGCTGATATCCTTTGCAATCAGTTTTAGCTTTGATTATGCTCCATAATTTCATATCAGGAAACTTTAACTCTCTGATCGCCTCTTTTCCTGATCTTTTGTATGTTGAACAGCACAGGTCCTTTGGGGATTGCATAGACAATTAATTTTAATCAGGTGCTAATCCCTGAAAAAAACTTATCTTCTGCCCTGTAACAGCTGGACAGCAATGGTCTTTGGTGACACAGTTTGTTAAAAGCTAACTGAAATGCCAAGTTGGATGCCAGATCAGCTGCATGTGTACATGTCACGATTCCTTCAGAGGATCCTGGCAGACCTGTGACACTTGCAATCACGGGTTTACAGGACACGTAGGTAGGAAGGGACCTCTGTAGGTCTCTAATTCTACCCCCCACATAAAGTTCATGTGCTTGCTCATGGGCCTTTTGTCCAGATTGTATCTCCAAGGGTGGAAACTCCACGGCTTCTCTGGGCACCTGTTCCAGTGTTTGTTCAACTTCACAGTAAATAATCTTTTCCTTACATCTAAGAAGAATTTCCCATCTCCAAGCTTGTGTCCATTGCCACAGACAGCAATAGTGTGTTGTCCTATCCCTGTGTACCTCTGAGAAGGCTCTGGCTCAGTCTGCTCTGCTGCTAGGTAGTTAGAGGTAGCAATTGGGTCTCCCCTTGGCCTTCTCATGTCAAGACTGACCAGACGCAGCTCCCTCAGACTCTCCCATGAATGTCCTGTACTCCAGCCCCCAACCAGCTTGGTGGCTCCCCAATAGCTGGACTTGCTCCAGTATGTCTGTATCTCTTCTGTAGCAGGGATCCCAGAAGTCAACACAGGGTCTGGATGTGTTTTCCAGGGGTGGAAGGGAAGGGTTATCTCCCTCACCTGCTGGCTGCACTGGTGCTCATGAGGCCCAGTATGCAGTTGTCCTTGTTTCAGGGACACGCTGCTGAATAATGTGAATGCATTAAACATGCTTTCCCTCTACAAGGTCATTGCTGGCTCCCTTGATGTTTCCATATTTAACTGTATGCTTCTGTTAATAGTTCAACCCTTTTGCCAGTCTGCAGACCTACTTACTGAAGAATGTTATCACGTTTGCCATGTTTTTGTTCTCTTGAACCAAGACCAGTTTAAGCATTAGTTAAACACCAGTAGTGTACGTGCTCAGCAGTTTCTGTTTGGATGAATTCCACCTGGTTCTGGTAACTTGTTTTTATTCATTAACCGGTTTGTTTTGAAATATTTCCTATGGACACTTCGATGTGACACAGTTCTTACAGTTTCCTTGTAAAAGGATTTTGGAAGTGAGCTGCTTTAAGTTCTTCTGCAGTGAACACTGATGCAAAGAATGCATTTAGCTTTTCTGCCATGCCTTTATCTTTCTTGTATATTTTCCTCACACCTTGATCATCTCCTATTGCTGCAGGCACTAGCACACTTCCTGCTTTTGTTATGTTTGAAAAAATACTCTATCAAATATAATACTCCTGGGTTGTTTTTTAATGTATTATTTTTTCTCATAGCTTCCACTATTTCACTGATCTTACTAAGATTGTTACTGTTCATGTGGAAGCCCATATTTGATTTTAGGACTTCTAAATTTTATTTTTGACAACTTCCTACCTAAATTTTATTCTATAGTTTTACACTTGAAAGTGATGCACAATCTAAATTCTGTGTTTTTCTGTATGTAGTTCGTAAAGGTCATAAACTTTATTATACCTTTAATGGGAGTACCATATTGTGGATTAAAGTTTGCTGTTGTTAAACATATTTAACTGGCTTAACAGATAGGTGTGCTTTGGAATACCTGCTCAGTACCTTTGGTGAACATGCTTTGCCTCAAGCATGGATATTGTGCTCTCTTTGCAGTCTGTATTCTCAGTCAGCATATTAATATCACACCATGATTCAATGTCTTTTTTTACAGTGAAGACATGTAGATGGAAAATTTTCTTGCTAATTATTTCTTAGGCCATGCTTTGCAGTTCCCAGAGTAACTATAAAATACTTACTGTGTAGTCTGTGCTTATTTTACTAAGGGAGACAGTGGAGACACATTGTTCTACTCTGTCACTTAAAATATTTCAAGTGCTGTGGAATATTAAAAATATTCCAGGCACCGGATTCATTGCATTTTTTTTTTTTTCCACTGAGAACAGTATATTTTGTTATTAAGATAAAATAACAAAGTACTTCTTGTACTCAACATTAGGGCTCTGGAACCTTTGGGCTGCCCAGATACCAGCTAGCATTTCCAGAATTTCAAGTAGATTCCTTAATATATTGAAATAAGTTGTGCGTTGTCTGTTACGTTCAAAACATCTGTGAACGTACTGAAATACTTATTTCAGTCATTGCTGTGGTTTCGTGACTTACATGTTTTTTGCACGGAGCTAGAATGAGTATATGAAGAGATTGTTAATTGTTCTATATAGTGTCTTACCTTCTTTGTGTGACTATGTACTCCATCGTGTGTGCTGGAATGAAGCAAACAGGAACATTTTGGTAAAGCACAAGGTGGAGACAAAATGGAATTACAATTATTGTAATCTATTTATAATGTCTAGCTCCTGTAAATCTTGTTAGAAAATGCAGATCTGCAGATGTGAAACCTATAGAAAGAAAAGTGTACAGGTAGGTATGTGTATGTGGGAAGTAATTGCATGTGAGAACTCTAGATCTACACAATCAACATATGAATGCAGTTTTGTACAAAACAGAATACCTGTGTTCTAGGGATACTGGAAGCCCTATATGGGGATTACTTAAATGCTTTTGGAAGACAGATAACCGAATCATTCTGAGTAGTTTAAAAAAAAAAAAAAAAAAAAGATAGTATAGGTCCAGTAGTCTTGGAAACTACTGAAACCTACAGTCTTGCGAATTTTTACCTTAGGTTGACTGACTTTGCTGTTTAAGCATGAACCTCTTCATAGTAGCACTTCTATGTTCGGGGCATTTAGACAGATTGTCTGCTTTCGTATCTGCAGTGTCTTTAAAGGTGTGAGTTCATAGTTGTAGCATCAAATTTAAGGTAGTTACTGAACTGCTTGTTTTCATTTACCTTGCAGGAAGTTTGAGACCTTTGAGCTCTGTCGTACTTGGTTACAGCTGAGCACTGTTCAAAAGTTTATAGTACAGGGGTTTTTTTTGGTTTTGTTTTTAAGCCTCGTCTTGCCATGATAGCCCCCGTGTTCTGTTTTACTTAAGAATGAAATGAATCACTGTACTATGCGAGTAAGAAATGACAGAAATCAGAGTCTCAACTTTAAATCCTTCTTACCTTTGTATTACCCCGTTTAGAGCCAGACAAGCTTGTAGAAAACAGTGAAGAATTCAATGTAAATTATTTTTAACAGCCAGAGCTCCTTTTATTTTAGTACTCATGTTTTCATCTGTTTCATCTGCCTAGCTGACTGTCTCCAAAAAGACTTTGTAAGCAAAAATGCCATCAAATTTGTGTTAGAACTTACACTAACTTAAAAAAAAAAATCATATTATCACTTGCATGAATGAGGATGTAGCCTCCCTTTAGGTATCCATCATTATGAGCACTGATGAAAAAGAAGAACATGTGCTAAAAGGAAAAAAGAAATTTGTGGTAAAAATGCAAGTCAGAAACTGGTTGGTGTGTCCTAATTGTATTTGTCATGGTAAAATATTTAAACTGAGTTTTATTCTTTAAAATTCTCAGATGCAGATCGACATTGTGAACTTGCTGGAAATCCTCTGAAGATAAAAAGCACCAGAAAACCACTGTCATGTATCATTGGGTATTTAGGTGCGTATCTGCCTCCAGAGAATGACAAACCAAATGAACATTCAGTGTGTACTGATACTTAAGAATCCTATATGCGTAGAATGAGAGATTTATGCTTTTAGTAACAAGAAAACTATAAAGTTAATAAATCAATAAAAATTCTGGTCCACTATCAGTTACAAAACTACATGACTGAACTTGCAGAATGTAGGCAGAAGGCCTTCTGATACTGGTTTAAAGAATCAGAAGACCTTCTGATACAGGTTTAAAATGAAACCTGATGTAATTTAGAATGTGAAAAACAGTCTGGTAGTCTAAATTAAAAAATAAGCGCTCAAAGGGGAGATGCTCAGTATGCTCAGTGTTCCTCTACTGTGCTCCTTGAATCCACTTGTAATACTCGTATGTACTTAAAAGGAGGAGACCTCAGACTGTCTCTCAGGAAGACACTGATCTTTTAATGTGATGACATAATTTTAAAAGATGCGATGAAATCTATACTGAGATCACAGTCAAGAGTACAATGAACTCACATAAGATAATGGGGAGAGGGGAAATTCTAGTAATTGTAATTCCTTATTAAAAAAATGAAAATCATCCTTTTTGCAAGGAACCAGAACTGACTATTAAATATTTACACAGCCATATAAGAAAGCCCAATGGCTTTCTATTAATCCTCAAATGAATATAGAAATCAATCCACTGATCAGAGAAACAGTGAATAATTCTGCACTGTATTAATCCCATTCTACAGAAGTGAAGCTGAGGGTAGAGCTCAGTCTAGATGTTTTGCTCAAAATTTCAATTAACGGGAGATTTTTTGTGGTAGAACAAAGTAAACAATAACAGTCTCTTAACTTAATGAAATAGAAAATAGATATTAATATAGTTATAATTGTTCTTCCACAATATCAATTTTAACAAAATCCAAACTTCAGAAAACTGGATAATGAAGAATTATTGCCCACTCTCACTGAATTTTGATTCCTTCTGCCCTGGAGTTTAAGAGAAAAGCCAGTGATCATTTCCTACAGGCATCCCAGCTGCGTGTGTAACGTATGTTGTCATTAGCATGGATGAGGAAAGGACTGCTTAGATTGTCTTGGTGGAGCTGTGGTTGTAAGAGGGGACAATCAGACAGGAGATGGTTCTCCTGGCTGACCCGTCTATGTAGTCGAAAGAAGAAATGGCAGTGTGTGTAGTAATCTCAGAAGATACTGCATGTTTTTAGTGCCATGTTATTTAGTCGGTGAGAGATTGTCTTGATACCTCTGGGAGCATAAGTCTGTATGTTTAATGGGAGTAAATGGACGAACAGTGTCAGACAGCATTATGTGTACTTAGGTGAAGGTTTTGTAGAAAGTTAACAGTGCTAAAATATACCAGGTATCTGTAGAGTCTGCTTAGCATTTGATTCTATGGGAAGTGAAAGTATCTCACTGCAGTTGAAGGCAAACAATATGTGTTACAGGGATATGAAGTGTACCGAGTGTATTAAATACATGAATCTGTATTACCTGTGTAAGGATGGCTAGAAAATAGCTTTTTGTTTGCCATTTAGCTTGGTAGGGTTTTTTTAGTTTGGTTTTTTGTTTGTTTGTTTATTTGGGATTTTTGCATGTTCCAGTGAATATGAATGCTTGCATTATTTTTCTCATAAAATTTAGTACTAAATATCACATCATAGCTTATCCAGGAGGTGTTTGTTTTCTTTTTAAAATTCCATCCATGCCATTCCCACAGACATTTATTGGCATACAGGTAACTGGGTGTGTCTCAGGGCACTACTATTCTCAGCCTGACTGGTAAGGCAGAGAGGATTTCAGTGCCCTGCACATCCTGGGTCATCGGTTCCCTTTATTGCTGTTCTGCTTCTTGGCTGCCAGTTCCACAGTTGAGGTAGGTTAAGCATTAAAAGTAGGCCCTGTCCTCTAGAGAACTGGGGCTAATCCCCTGTAATCTCTTCAGTCATCACTGTGCTTACTAAACAAACCCCCTGAGGTGAACCCCTTGGCTAATTAAATGTCCTCTATTACCTCCCAGTTAGGAGGAAATCAGGCTAACATTTCCAGCTGGGATGCGTGTTGAGATGCAATGAGAGAGAGGTGCAGCTGCTTAAGCACCTCTGGAAGCCAGGATACTTATTTAAGCAACTCAGTAGGACCATTCAACTTTTCTTTCTTTGCTTTGGATTTTTCCTTTTTCTTTTACCCTAGTGACATTAGTGGAAATGAGAGAAGTTTTTAGAGCTATTATTGCTATTTACTTGTTTGAGGCTGCAACCTGATCTTAAAGAGAGGGTTCCTACTATGTCGTTCAAGTATTGTTTCTTACTCCTGTTTTATTTCAGAAATGATTGTACAGTTTGAATCTAACCAACTGGTTATTGTTTGGGTGGTTTGGATGTTATAGTTAATTCTCCGAGTTAACAGATGGTACAGGTGGTGAGGAGATTTTCAGTGAAGTACTAAGCAATAGAACAAGGATAAGAGCAGCAGGAATTAAAAAATCCCTAATTACTGTTATTCCATAATACAATTTAGGCAAAACCCCTGAAATGTCTCCTTACCCCTCTCAGGTGTGATGAAGCAGCTAGGTAGAAAGTGCTGATCTAAAGCATGCAAATATTGAAGCAATTCTATACGTAGAGCATGAGTGAGTGTAAAGTGAAAAGATCCCACATGAAGGGCTTAATCCACTGGGGAGTGGTCCTGGCTGTTTAATTAAGTTTGTTTCTAGAACTTAAAGGGAGAGCTTGGTCTTGCTACCTTCCTCTACTGCAGAAAAAGAAAGGACAGCCTTTGCGGTAAACTAATGGAGGATTAGTGACCTCCAAACTGAAGAAAAGTCGAAGAAAGGAAATGCTTCCTTCTTCAACTGTTCACTCACCCCAAAAATACAAAATTACATCTCCTATCCGCTGCAGACAGAAGGAGTTTATGCGTTCTCGTATGTTGATGCAGCTGCTCGGATTATTGTGGTTGCTGCTGGAGCTCTTTGACAAAAAAGGTAATAATTTAGTGGTGTTAGACCTGAAAATTAACCATTTCTTTCAGAAAATTGGGAAAGATTGCCATACAAGCATTTTAGAATCCAAATTCCAATCATCTTCAGCAAACAGCACAAACCTTTCTATTTCAGTTTAAAGTTTTGCTTTAGCCATCAGTAGTGTTCATAACATTAAGCATGCTTCTGCTCCCATTTTAGTAAAAAAGCAAAACAGACATTTTTTCTCTATAGTATGAAAAATGGGACATGCCATGAAATTTGCTGTCTGCTTGGTGTTCCTAAACTCTTTTATATGAAAAGCAGATGAATACTGCAGTGAATGGCAGTAAAAAGCTCTCATCTTAAGTGGTGAGAAAATCAGTGACATCAAACTGGCCTTTACACACATTCCCAAATCTGCAGAACTGCCCTGAGCAATTACTTGTACCCTAGCTCTGTGCTGTTCTAACACCTGCCTGTGCATGACCCTACTCTACTCTTTCTTATCTGACCCTCTTGAAGCATCTTGGATGAGGGGGTTCATGCTTTAAGAGTATGATTGCAAGCAGTAACCAAACCAGTGGTTAGCATTTAAGCAAAGTCATTTCAAATGTGAAAATTATTGACGTTGTCTCCTCCTGGCATGCTCTTCCCAGTAAGTCTGGCCAACTCACTCCTTTCCACCTGTTTGGATACTGATGAAACTGTTTGGCTGTCCCATCTTTATGTATCTGCCTTTTAAAGGTTATCACGATTTCTCGCAGCGCACTCCCAGCCTCTCCTGCAGCCCCGGGTGGGTGGAGTGAGTGCCTGCAGGCTGTGTGTGAAGGCTTGCTGTGGGAGCGAGAGCGTGAGGCCAGGCAGGCAAGCACTTGGATATCAGACTTCCTTGGAATTTCTGAAAGAGGAAAAACCTGCTATCGCAGTGGACTTTGACTGTGTGCAATGGTTTCTGTTTCTCCTGCGTGATAGCTGTGAGCAGCAGAGGCTGGAGGGCCTCCTCCTTGGATGCCTGGCCTCACTTTAGGTTTTTCATGTTCCCAGCTTCTGTGCTTTATTTTATAAACAGAAAAGCAGAAAGAAACACTATTCAGGAGGTGCAAACGTGGGCTACAAATGAGAAAGTACTTAATTTTTGTCTTCTGATCTTGCTCCCCTTAGGCATCTGACCCTCCTGACCTGTCTCCCAGCCCCTCTGCCCTCGCATTCTCAGCCCAGAGGTCTCTCCTGCTCCGTGGGGAATTCGGGTGGCTGGCTGTAATCAGGCTGCCAGCACCTCACAACCTGCGCAGTGCCAGCAGCGGGTGCCCTGTGGCTGTGTCAGAGGGATGGGGACCTGCCCTCTGGCAGTCTGGTTTCCCTCACAAGTTTGGGTCTGTCCGAGGACGTACACAGTGGTGGCATTCTGAACCCAAATGTGTGGTGGGAATAAGTTAATTGCTTCAGCAAATTCCTGGTGCAGGACAAGCGGACTCTACTGAGGCTTCCTTTTGCCACTTTTATCTGGCAGATAACTGAGAAATTTCCATATAGCTGTATCAGCTTTTTGCAAACACAGCAGCTGCCACCCTGAAGTGTGCTGCCCAGATGCATTTCACTGCCTCTTACCACCTTTCATCCTCCTTCTCCAAAATAATCCTGCTCCATGAACCATATTGGATACTCTGGGATGTTCAAAGCTCCCCAGTAGTGACTCTGTATGAAAGTCTGGCAGTACCTGGGAACCCAGTGCAGTCTTAACAATTTTTGTGTTTCTCATGTGGTTTTGAGGTAGTTTTACCTTCAGAGCCCTGCTGTGGCTGACCCCCTGACTCCTGCACCTGGTGACTTGTGTTTGGGAAAGTCCCTTAAAGCTTGTTATTGTGACAGAAAATATTGAATAGCTTGAGGTATTGAGGTGATTTCACTGTAGTAAAATGCTTTTATTTGCTTGCTAAAAATTCTGTAGGAGTGTAGCTCCAATACAAACCTCAAAAGGGTCGGAAAAATAAACACAGACCTGTTTCAGATTGATTTGTATTATCAGTTCAACCTCTGAAATCCTTATGCATCTACACCGTAGTATTGAACTTGGACAATCTAAAGTGAAATAGATTTTTCTTACTTGCAGGAACTGTGGGTATGAAGACTTGTGTTTGAATTGTTATGCAAGGTCCTGTAAACACACTCATGCAGAAGAAATTTCCTTTCCTTTCACTAGAAATTTAAATGTAAATTTAGTATGTTGAATAGACTATTTTTAGTATGTATAAAACTATGTATAATTTTTCTCTCTCTCTCTTTTATCTCAAACAGAGATTCATCCAGCAGTGAAACCCAATGTAATCAGGTCAACACCAAGCCTTCAAAGTCCAAGTGCAAAACGGCTGCTTGCACCCTCCAATCACTCTTCATTAAGTATTTTGGGAAAAAGAAACTACAGCCATCATAATGGTCTTGATGGTATGTGAAGGAATATAAAAGGAATATCTTTTAATGCTCTAAATTGCAAAACTTTCTGCCAACCTGAGAATACATTAAATAAGGGGGTGCAGACCAACCAAAATGTAAGATATGGATAGTGTGTTTATAGCATAGATTCTTAATGCAATGAGTGGTGGTGCTTATCCATTGAACGTGGATATATTAATGCCATCTCTTACAAAAACTGCTTTTACCTTTTTTCTTACTAATCTTGATATAAAAGGACCAGAAAATAATAAAACAAGTTTGGTGAAGGCAGAGATGCAACACATTTTATTTTGGCTTATTGCATTTTTATTTGAAGAAATATTTTGCAGATATGCAAGACCTTTTTAATTACTCTGAAATTACTTGATATGTACTGGGCTTGCTAGTTTGCAGCCAATCTCTTTGCTCATATGTGAATTCTAAACACGGCTTAGTCTGGATTCTCAACAGTGTGATTTGTAACAGAGGGAAGATAGCTCTGGCATCTTGCAGCACAAGACGGGCGTCACAGAGTCATTTAAAACAAGAAGTAGTCCTGGCAGTAAGGACTGGTGGAAGGTAGGAGCTCCTTAGAAAGTGACTGTCTCTGCATTTATACCGCTTGCAGACGAGGAAGCAAAAGGAGTATCACAGAGGTACAGGAGAGGCTTTTCCTGTACACCATGCAGCACACTGTGTAGCAGGACACTGTGCAGCAGGGTATAATTTGTTTGGGTTCGCTTTTTTCCAACAGCATTAGAAATTTGTGTAAAGAAGCCATATAAATATGTTTACTTAAGATATACAATAATTTACAGCATTCAAGTAAATGTCACTTAGGCTTCTGTAAGAGAGATGATGTTTAAGCCTGGTGTATCCAGCCGCTTCATTACCATGTGGTGCATATGGAGAGCAGATAGGAAGCTGTGCAAAAAAGTGATGGAAATCTGTGGATAAGACTAACTTCCCAAATTATTTTTTATTCTGAAAAGTGACTGTGTATTTCTGATTTTTTTTTTTTTTAAATTGTTACGAAAAAGAAAGATTTTCAACTGGAACTGTGAACAGTTTCACCTCATGTCCAGATAAGAGGAGAATCCAGCAGGATATAATTTGTTGGCACTGGAAAGAAATGCATGCATTCCTGAAATGTCTTTTTGTGAGATATAACTTCTGTAAGCCATTAGCTTATCTGTTCTGTAATTGAATAAAGTTGTTGAGATTAGAAATCTGAAAGAAGTTAGGCTCTGAAATATGCTTTTCAGGACAAGATCTGCACAAAAGAGGTGACTGTCTGTTTTCATGCTTCACAGAATAGCTTGAGGTAAAACTGAGAGGGACTTGCCTTTTAGACAAGCTAATAGAAACACTATTTCAAATACAGGAAGAAAAACTTGATCCATTATCCATCATCTTCCCATAATGATCATGTTTTTCTGTTGCTGCCAATGCTATTTGTATCTTGCAGTAAAAATACCTACTGTACATTTAATAATACCTAGATAGAAATCACTATGTACTTTGACAAACTGTGCTTATTTAGTATACACAGAAGAGAGGATCTCTTGGACCTCTGCTCAGTGTGCACACAGCCATTACACAGCAGGCAAATAGTGTGCATGGCAACACAAGCTATTCAGTGGACCAAGATGGCAACCATGTGACTTGTACTTGGAAGAAAAGAGGATGACATTAATAGGCATAGCCATAAATGCTGTATTTCTACTAGTCTTTGGGTGTGAAGTTCTGCAGGGATGGTCTGGTAGTTGCTGCATGGGAATGTGGACAAAGGCTCCTTTCCCCCTCCACCAATGCTGACCATTAGACAGGACTCTCCATGTGAGCTTTGAGTGGTGAATGACTTTAACCTGGAAGTAAAGGTGATGTTACATGTCTACTGCAGAGAAGGCTGTAGCAATAAGTTCAAGGTAAACATTATTATGATTATGTCCCTCCTTATGTCCCCATAAGGAGGCATGCTTGGAAGTCTTTAAAATTTTTCTTCTATTTAGTACAGATATTCTCTTCAAAGCAAAGAATGTATAAAACCAGTCATTAGCCACTTGATGAGTTTGTATCAAACAGCTAACTGCGTTAAGGCAATCTGCACAAAATAACATGTAGTTTCAAAAATTAGTATTGAGAACTGCAAGTCGTTGCTTTAGGTGATAACCATTTCTGCTTATCTATTTCCCGTGAAAACATAGCTTAGTGGAAAGCATATATCCTAAATAACTGAATTCTATGTTTTCTCAGCGTAAAAATGGCTATTTTAGTATTTAAAATGGCTATTTTAGTATTTAAAATGGCTATTTTGGTTCTTAAACTAGCCCCTCTCTTTAATTAAAAGCATGCAAAGAAAAAGCAACAAACCAGTAGTAATGATACTTAACTGCACAGGTCCTCTGTTCCTTTTGATTTAAAAATTATTACCTTCAATATTTACCATTTGACTTCCCCTCTGGTTATTGGTAAATATAAAATACATTTTTTTGGCTGTAATTTATCTAGCTTCTAGCAAAAACTATCTAGCTACACAGCAAGAAATCAGTGACCAGATCAACTTGGGAAATGGTGGTTTCTGTATAATTGCACCACGATGTACCATTTGTACAATGACAGGTTTTGCCAACTTACAGAGTTTTAGTGTTACTATAAATATACTAAAAAGCTTTTTTTGGTTCCAAAATACTATCGATAGTTGCAAAGTTTATTGCATTGTGTCAATTAACAGTATCCAGAAAGCCTGCTATGGAGCTGTTGATATATTCTGTCTTTCAATGCATGCTTTGATGAAATGAGCAAACAAAAAGGAGCACAGTGGGCTTATATTAAGTCTTATCTCTTGCTATTTTCATAATGTTAATGTTATTGACATAAAAACGTCCACATGTTTGGGTTTGCTTTTTTCCAACAGCATTAGAAATTTGTTGTAAAGAAGCCATATAAATATGTTTACTTAAGATATACAATAATTTACAGCATTCAAGTAAATGTCACTTAGGCTTCTGCAAATATATTTTTAGATTGGCATATTTAAAGTCAGTCGTACTGCCTAGGTGAATTGAGTGCCATATTTTAACAGAATTTGTTATTAACAAGATAATAATTATTGGCTCAGAACAGTGTAATATGGAAATGGCAGTTCTTTATGCCTGTATGGGGGAGTGGGGAAAGATTGTGAGAAACATCATTAATATT